>NC_091981.1:231905872-232225039 GCF_044704955.1 Pristiophorus japonicus
AGTACCTTAAATGTAATGTAAGTACTATGCCACACCACAGAGGGCGCTGAGGTGGGAAACCCTGGTAGCACCTGTAACAAGGACTATATAAGGCTGACCACCACACCTGGGAGGCACTCTGGAGCTGAACAATAAAGGATGAAGGTCACAGCAGTTAGACTTACACCAGACCGTGTGGAGTCAGTGATTTGTGTGCTACATACACCACATTGGCAATGAGGAAGCGGACGAACTCCACGCAACCATGGCTACTCTGGGCTCGCTAAAGGATTTTACCGTGGGCAATGATTGGGAGGCCTTTATGAAAAGGCTCGAGTACTACTTCACAGCAATTGACCTGACGGAGGACACATACGCAATGAGAGAGAAGCATAAGGCGATATTGCTCTGCAGTTGTGGAGATGAGGTTTACTGTCTCATCAGGAATTTGTTGGCACCTGGGAGCGCCAGGGACAAGTCATACGAGGAGCTGACTGAACTCATTCGTGACCAGTTGAAACCGAAGGAGAGCATCCTCACGGCCAGATACAAATTTTACCATCACTGCAGACCTGAGGGCCAGGATGTCACCAAATATGCTGCGGACCTCAGGAGACTCGCGGCGCCGTGTGATTTTGGGGCACACCTTAACGAGGCTTTGCGGGACGTTTTCGTTATGGGGATTGGCCACGAGGGCCTCCTTCACAAGCTGCTGGCCACGGAACCCACAGTCACTCTGACAAAGGCCATCGCCATCAGCTGAGCATATATGACCTCGACTTGCAGCACCAAGCAAATAATCCACACAGTCTCGAACCCGGCAGGCACTGTCCACAGGATAGCGCCCACCACGGACAAAACTGCAGAATGTGGCTCTGCCCGGGGCAGAGAGCACGGACCTCGGGATCCTGGAGCTCAGAGTCCGCCGAGGGGGGCCAATCACGCAGCACCATGCTGGCGCTGTGGAGGAAGCCATGGGGCTCACTAGTGCAGGTTTGCGGAGTACACGTGCAATACCTGCCATGTTAAAGGCCACCTTCAGCGTATGTGTAAAAGAAATTGGACTCACCATGTGGCTGAGGAGATGGGGGATGATCCACTGTTCAGCGAGGAGCAGGTAGAAGAAGATGAGGTGCTTGGACTGTATACGTGCACCGACGATTCGCCCCCAGTGATAAGTGAAGTAAAAATCAACGCAGTCCCAGTGAGTATGGAAGTGGACACGGGCTCGGGTCCGTCGTTGATGAGTCGGAGAACTTTTGATAAACTGTGGATTAACCCAGCTACACGACCCAATCTGGTCCCAGTCACTGCGAAGCTGCGTACCTACACCAGGGAACTAATACTTGTTCTTGGCAGAGCGATGGTGCAGGTATCCCACGGGAATGAGATGCACACTTTACCTTTGTGGGTCGTTGCAGGTGATGGGCCGACACTCCTCGGCCGGAGGTGGATGGGGACGGTCCGTGGGAGCTGGGAAGACTTCATCACTCCACAGGCTGCTGCTCCCCGGGGTGCTGCCGTGCCCCGGGTCCCCAGAGAGCAGCGCCGACCGAGCTGGAGCTGCAGCCTCAATCCCCCCACAGGCAAGTCCCAGGCCCGGACCTCACACAGAGACCCTGCAGCCTCAGTCCCCACAGGCAAGTCCCAGCCCCGGATCTCACACAGAGACCCTGCAGCCTTAATCCCCACAGGCAAGTCCCAGGCCTGGATCTCACACAGAGACCCTGCAGCCTCAGTCCCCACAGGCAAGCAGCCCTGCACAGAGGGGCCTAGTGGGGGGAAGGTGAACCGGCGGGGCGCTCCAGGCGGGGTGCTGAGGGATCCAGGGGCCGGCGGTTCGGAAGAGCCGCGCAGAAGAAGAGGCAGTTGGGCGGGCCCTTCCGAGAAGCTGGTAGCGTCGGGCGGCCATGGCAGCCGCAGGGGAGGCCGCTACGGAGTTCGCGGGGGACGCGGCAAGTGCGGCCGCTGGAGAGGCCACAACGGCCGCAGGAGAAGCGGCAAGTCAGGTGGCAGCGGAGGGGAGCGGAGGCTGCGATGGCGAAGGGCATTCGGAGCGGCGGAGAAGAAGATGGCGGTGGCATCGTGTCGGAGCTGCAGAGCATCAAAAATGGCGGCGCCCAAGGAGAAGCCTCGTGGAATCCTCCTGCATCAAAGATGTCGCCATAAAAAGGAAATGCACCTGGGAGCCTTAAACGGGCCTTACAAAGAGGTGGTCCCCACAAAGGACTTCTGTTTGGCAGAGCAAGTTTAAAATGAGCTATGTTAATGTGAGATAGTGAATTTATAATAAGAATTACTTTTTTTATGCTGAATGGCCACTGTATTTGTGTAAAATAATGGATGAAGTACAATTAATGATAACGGCTAACAAGGAAATCAAGGTTCCGCTACCAGTCAATAACCAGTTAATGTACCAGATAATATGTACCATACTAACGCACTGTCTATGCCCACCTGCCTTCCATTGGACAAGTGTGATGTTATGTAATGATGTGTGTATCGTTGTCCTGCTTCCAGGTGGGGGGGGGGGGGAAGCTGATGTTATGTAATGATGTGTGTATCGTCCCAGTACCTTAAATGTATTGTAAGTACTATGCCACACCACAGAGGGCGCTGCGGTGGGAAACCCTGGTAGTACCTGTAACAAAGGCTATATAAGGCTGACCACCACACCTGGGAGGCACTCTGGAGCTGAACAATAAAAGACGAAGGTCACAGCAGTTAGACTTACACCAGACCGTGTGGAGTCAGTGATTTGTGTGCTACATACACCACAGCTATATACAGGAATAAACAGCATTTTGACCAAGTAGCATTGCTGTGATGCAAATAACAGGAAACACATCATATAACATATACCAGTGATTTGCACCTTGTCAATACATCCACTCATGTTTGGGTAGATGAATTGGAAGCTTGTTGTTACTTTTGGTGGGAAATCCAGGAATGGGACCTTAAAGAATAATTCCTCATCCAATTTCTCCCCCCATCAACATAACTGTAGGAAATTCAGTCCCTTTGTGTCTTTCCAGAAGCATTAGTTTTAAGACTAAACCCTTTTAAGCGAGAGTAGGTAGGATTTGGTTACAATTTGCAGGCACATTCAAGTTTGCTGAATCTTGATTTAACTGTGTTTATTTACAATGTTTCAGATGGCAGTTTATCAGGCTTTTGTCCAGCTATCACAGATTACATCTGTCAAAATGCCAAGTGTATTGAGTCTGACCTGGTTTGTGACTACAAATCAGACTGTGAAGATGGATCAGATGAACTTGACTGCTGTAAGTAGGTTTACTTATTCTCAGTTAATTTTCAATGTAACCCATTACTTAGTCAAGACAGAAAACATGATGTGCACATATCAATTATTTTGGGCACGAATGGCAGATGTCTTGCCCCCCCACCCCCCGCCCTTTGCTCTTCAATCAATCTTCCTAGTTTTCTGTAATATGAATTCTGAGCTATAATGTCAAAACTCTTCTAAATAAACTTGCTACACTTTGAAGAAAGGATAGCCATGTAATAAATTGTGATCGTTGTCTGGTTCTGAAGTTTTCATTAGTGGGTCTAAGTTTTGATTTTCAGATGATTTTTCAACCTCACACTCCATTGACTCTACATTTGAACATGTACATATGACAATGATGTGAAAAATATGTAAAGACAGTTTCAATTTTTGTGCATTAGGATCAATTATATTCAGGTATTATTGATGACAACTTTGATGAAACCTCATCTCATATACTTAAATTATTAAAATGGGAGCAATTTGGCTGATTCTATTAAATGAAAAGCTTTCCTCTCTGACTTTATCAGATATATGATACTATGTAATATATTCCTCTGCCACTTTAAAGCCTTGGTGCAAAATGATATAGTATTTCACCATTGCACAGACGTGCCTTCCAATATCTGAGTGAAGAATCTTTGCAACAGTCTGATTGAATGCATGCGTACATTTATTGGCAATTACTCATTTGCAGCACTACGACACCAAGAAGAGGAGAGGCCCTACTGGCAGGTTATAGGAATTCTCCCTTGCTGTTTACCTGTTCCTGTTTATACCTTCTGTGACAAAAATGGTTGAGACATTGGAATGAACTTTGACCTTCAGCATTAATTTTGTTTTGTTTTAAATCATTGACACGTAAGATGGCAGGTCATTTAATGAAAAAACATGGGCATTGTGGTTTTACCATTGTATAAAATACTTTATCAAAGGGTGTACTAAATTGCATTTTGTGTCAAAATTGGCCCCAAACTGCATCCCTTTTTGCCAGTTATTGAACCTTGTAGAACTAGTGCAATGATCAAATCAGTTATCGACCCTACCGTGGAGGTTTACACACTGATGGTAACGTGAACTTTAAGTGATGGTGTAAAACAGGTGATATCGGATGCAAATTAATGGAAAGAAAAATCAGGCGGAGTGTATTATGGGCAGCCCATCCAATCTCACCTGTTTTACTATCACTGAAAGTTAAACTGACCCCCACAATATTGACAGTGACTAGGACCCTTTATAATTTCTGTATTAGCTCTCTGTATTCACTTTTACAAATTTCTATTGTTTTCATTAGGAGCATTTTGAGTTGGTATTTGTGCAATCTGCTGCCCCCAAAGAACACAGGTCAGAGAATTGGGGTACAAATTTGTAGCTCAATCCATGACTCTTGCTACTTCTGAGTGCAGTTTCCTACTGGCAGCTCAGGATCAGAGCGGCATAGGCTTTGAGCATGTAAAACGTCATCATCCTTTGCCATGGTTACGGGGAGGGTGTGTAGAAGAAATACCAGGTACAAATGAACCAAAAGGAAGTCCAATTGGGGGACTAAAATGGTGTCTTGTACCTTAACCTCTGCTTGATGGTTGGCAAAGTGGACACACTACTGTATAAGGTGGGTCTGGGGAAGGTAATTTGGCAAACAGGGCACCCTGCCAGAGAATAGCAATGTACCTTGCCTGGCATAGGATGACAGTCAGGCTCAACAATTCATACAGTACATGAGTGCCTTGTACAATGTTCTGCACTCTTATGATCCCTGAAACCGGGCAAAAGCTCTGGGCCATGTCGAGCTGATGCCTCCTTTCCACAAGGAAAGTGATAAATATGTTGCCCTGCGTTGACAGAATCTGTGTCGCGTGATGCTTCTGGACACTGATTTGTCATATATCACCAATTTCATGCAGTCATGGCCTTTGCGCACATGGGGAAAATGGTCCTTGTAGTACAAGTTATCTTCAGGTTGGCCTCCAAGAGATGGATTAGTATGTAGCAGCTTACTTGGCAATTGGAAGTGCTAAAGTCAGGTATCCTATTATATGTCTGGGAAGAACTGTCTGGAGCAATAATTGCAGGTCCTCGTGTAAGGATTAGTTTGTCGCTAAAACATGAGATGTAATCACTTCTGCATTTCTGGAAGCTCAGCTTTGTTCTTCCTCATCTACAGATACACGGGAGGGATTTTAACCTAAAAGAACGGGTGAGGGGTAATGATTTTGTTACAAATCAGAATCCCGACCTGAACTTCCATCCAACCCGCCCATTTTAACGGAGGCGGGAAAGGGTGACGAGATGGGGACGGGCAGCCAACCTGCTGCCAGGAAGCGGATGTCAATTTAAATATTACAATGAGGCTGAAAACCTCTTCTTTAACCTCCCTTTTGTTTTTATCTGTAGCTGGTCGGGTTTTACACACGTCTTAAAACCCGACAGTTACAGCAAGGCGAGGACTGCTGCCTCCCTTCACTGTGTGGCCTGGAGCCAGCCAGCCTCTCCCGCTGACTGGCTGCGGGCGGGAAACAGAGGCTTCAGATGCAAATCAGGCCCTGTCGTTCTCCCGGGTTTCCTGCCCGCATCAATGACCCCCGGCTCAAACCTGCCTTCCCTATAAAAATCCAGCCCATGGATTCAACCCTTATGGGGCTGGCTTATAAAAGAAAGTTATTATCTGAGTATGATCAAATCATAGACTAATTTAAGGCTGACCAAAGCATTGCCGATGGAAGACTCCACTTGCTACAGCTGTGAAGTCATATAGAAAGACCTATGGATACTGCAGTCTTCTGGCGGTGCAGGATAAGGTAGCAGCTGATCCAAAGATGGGCTTTCATCATGCTTGAAGTAGTACAGAGAACACTATTAGGGATTATTATGTATAGAATGACTCCATGAGTCTGTGTACTGTGAGTTAAAACTACTGTGACCTTGGTCTACTTTATTACAACTCAGAGTGCAAAACACCATGGCAGCAAACCTTTTATACTGGCCCTGCACGTGTGTGCAGGTGACCACGAGGACTCCAACAGTCACGCCCTCTGGTGGCAAGTATTCACGATTACATACATAACATCACTCCACCTCCAAAGTCTTCGGTACAAGTTATTTACAGGTTGAGGCGATCCAGACCCCTTCGCTCCCTGGTTGATCGTGGAGGAGTCGGTCGAACCATTGCTGCACTGCACCACAGCTGGTCTGACCGGCCTGTCAGGAACGGTGGGTTCATCTTCATGATTGGCAGCAGGGTCAATTGCTGTGTGTGTGTATGGATTATCGATGGTGAGGTCCTCTTCACATTGTTCCTGGTTGTCCGTAAAACGCAATTTTGTCTGATCGATATGCTTTCTGCACTTCTGGCCATTTAACAGTTTGACAATAAACACTCTATTCCCCTCCTTGGCCAAAATCGTGCCAGCAACCCATTTGGGACCATGACCGTAATTCAGGATAAACACAGGGTCCTTAACATTAATGTCATGTGATACAGCCGCGCGATCGTGGTACATGTTCTGTCGGTGTCGCCGGGTTTCCACATGATCATTGAGATCTGGGTGGACTAGGGAGAGCCTGGTTTTGAGGGCTGTCTTCATTAACAATCCTGCCGGGGCACTCCGGTGAGCGAGTGGGGTCGCGTCTGGTAACTGAGCAAAATGCGAGACAAACGGGTCTGCAGGGAGCCGTCCGTTACGCGTTTCAGGCTCTGTTTGAATGTTTGGACTGCTCACTCTGCTTGACCGTTGGATGCGGGCTTAAATGGGGCAGACCTGACATGCTTGATGCCATTGCGGGTCATAAACTCATTGAATTCCGAACTGGTGAAACACGGTCCATTGTCACTGACAAGGATGTTGGGCAGGCCATGGGTGGCGAACATAGCCCGGAGGCTTTCAATGGTGGCTGTGGATGTGCTGGATAACATGATTACACATTCAATCCATTTGGAGTAAGCATCCACAGAAAGGGGCCAGCAAAATCCAAGTGGATCCTGGACCACAGTTTGGAGGGCCATGACCACAGACTCAGTGGAGCTTCTCTCGGTGCATTGCTCAGTTGCGAGCAAGTGTTGCACTGCTGCACGCATGACTCCAAGTCCGAGTCAATGCCAGGCCAACAGACATGCGACCTGGCTATAGCCTTCATCATGACGATGCCTGGGTGGGTATTGTATAGGTCACGTATAAACGTTTCCCTGCCTTTTTTTGGTAAAACCACGCGATTACTCCATAAAAGACAATACAACGGGATGGACATTTCAGCTTTGCGTTGGTGAAACGACTTAATTTCATCTTGCATTTTGGTGGGAACTGCCGACCAGTTTCCATTAAGGACGTAGCTTTTTACTAGTGATAGCCCAGGATTCTGGCTGTTCTTGCGAGCCATGACGGGTGACCCCTCGCTCTCAAAAGCATCCATGACCAGAAACAAGTCTGCGGGCTGCGCCATTTCAACCCCGGTAGTGGGTAATGGTAGCCAGCTGACAGCATCGGCACAATTTTCGGTGCCTGGTCTGTGGCGGATAAGAGAGTCATAAGCGGACAATGTTAGGCCCATCTTTGGATGCGGGACGAAGCATTGGTGTTTATACCTTTGCTTTCTGAAAACAGCGAAATGAGCGGCTTGTGGTCCATTTCAAGCTCAAGCCACAGTCGAAATAGATATTGGTGCATTTTCTTGACATCAAATAAACATGCTAACGCCTCTTTCTCAACCATGCTATAGGCTCTTTCAGCCTTAGAGAGACTTCTAGATGCGTATACAACCGGCTGGAGTTTGACCAATATATTGGTTTGCTCTAACACACAGCCAACCCCATACAAAGATGCATCACAAGCTAGCACTAATCGTTTACACGGGTCATACACTATGTAACTTATTAGAACAAAGTAGGTTTCTGGTCTTCTCAAAGGCTGCAAAAGGTCAAAATTCACGAGAATCACCCCCAGTGTTTAGCCTCATTGGAAAGGAAATTTAATTTGGGACTATCTACTGGAAAATTTGAAATCCTAACGTGCTTATGGAAGAAACTACAAACTTTAATCAAATTTTGGACTTTTACAAGACAAATTCAAGTCGGTGGGCGGGCCTAAAGAACTAAAGGAGCCAACTTGATTATTGGAACTGTCTGGGTGTTGGGACGAAGGTAAATTGTCTGGAGAAATGGATACTCGAAAACCCTCTCCACAAGAGACATTAACATTACAACAATAACTCAGAGATGGCCAGCCATCGAACTGAACCGAGAAAAGCCATCTTCAGCATGAATAAGATCAAAGGGCCCACTACAGCTTGTATGCAAAAGAACATTGCAATTACCAAGCTAATATTTCCATCAGGAAACAGATTTAGAAGAGCAACCCACCCAAGACATATTAACTTTTAACAAGCCTGCCAAAATATTACAAAGAAATGTCAAGCCCGCCAAATTTAAACAAAGAATCCTGGACTGATTTGGCACAAAGATTAGGACAACATAAACCGTATAACTGGCCCCCTGTTTTAACAGAGGATATGCCATACTTCGTCTGTGCCATACTGTGACTATGCCATCAAGAAGGGAGAGAAACCAACGCAACAGTTGAAAACAAACTTATCCAGCCTCGAAGTCCTGAAGTCCAAAAGGGAGGAAAGAACATCACCATTGCGGCAGCAACCAAACACAGCCAACGAGGTACCACTAAAACCACCGCGATCGACCAAACTCGAAACAAAACTCCAACAGAAAGAAACCGAAGAATCTAAAGGTTCCACTCGACAAGCTGTTCCTGAGTTACCAATGGGTAAAACATTACCTAAAGAACTGTAAAAACCTACTTTTAACGAAAGAAAATGGGCACTTATCCCACAACTCCAAAACGCGCCTTACCGCATCAGCGGACTCAACCCAACTGAAGATTGCCCAGTAAAAAGTCTCCTCCGACGTTCGGGGTACGGCAAGCAGAACCAACAGAATTCAACAAACCCCGAAATCGCAAACTACCGCTATTTGACTAGAAAGGATTGGTAAGCATAGTCCCTGCCTACCCTGGAGTCTAACCTAGCTAGGATTAGGTATTGGGAGGTGGCAGGTGTAATTTTTACTGTAACCCCCTTTGAATGTTCTTTATTAGAGTGCTTATAAGTTTGACATTGTATTTCCTTGTCTGTAATAAAATCAAAGTTCCTTGCATCAAACCAGTTGTCCTTTGCACTTTACCACACCCCCCAGAGTCTAGAACCCAAGGGAGTGGGAGCGATTCGTACTGTTCAAGTAGGTAAGAGGTGAACCAGACCCCCGGGACTACAACTTACAGCTGTCTCTTGAAATTTCCCCCAAACCCAGTCGTCACCCTTACGTAGCAACATGTGGAAAGGTTCCAGCAAAGTGCTCAACCCGGGTAAAAAGTTACCGAAGTAGTTGAGGAGTCCCAGGAACAAACGCAGCTCCGTCACATTCTGGGGTCTGGGTGCACGCTTGATGGCCTCTGTCTTTGAGTCCGTAAGCCTGATGCCGTCTGCTGCAATCTTTCTTCCCAAAAATTCGACTTCTGGCACCAGGAAAACATACTTGGAGCGTTTCAACCTGAGTCCCATTCTATCTAAGCGACTTAGAATCTCGTCCAGGTTGTGTAGATGTTCGATGGTGTCACAACCGGTGATCAGGATGTCGTCTTGAAACACAACGGTGCGCGGAATGGATTTCAACAAACTCTCCATGTTTCTCTGGAAAATGGCTGCAGCCGAGCGAATCCCAAAAGGGCATCTGTGGTGTATAAACAGTCCTTTGTGTGTGTTGATGCACGTCAGTCTTTTCGAAGATTCAGCCAGCTCCTGTGTTATGTAGGCAGAGGTTAGATCCAGCTTAGTGAACGACCTTCCCCACAGTAACGTTGCAAACAGGTTATCCGCCTTGGTGGCGGGTACTGGTCCTGTAACAAAACTCGATTGATCGTTACCTTGTAGTCTCCACAGATTCTGACCGTGCCATCGCTTTTCAACACCGGAACAATTGGACTGGCCCATTCCTTGAACTTGACTGACGATATGATTCCTTCATGTTGGAGTCTGTCCAGTTCGATCTCGACTTTCTCCCTGTTCATGTACGGAACTGCCTGAGCTTTGTGATGGACGGGCCGTGCATCGGGGCCTAGATGGATCTGCACCTTGGCGCCTGTGAAGTTGCCGATGCCTGGTTCGAATAGCGAGGGAAACTTGCTCAGCACTTGAGCACACGAGGTGTCATCCACTGAAGATAGTGCTTTGATGTCATTCCAGTTCCATCAAATCCTTTCTAGTCAGCTTCTGCCAAACAGCGTTGGGCCATTGCCTGGAATAATCCACAATAAGACATGCACAGCTCCATCGTATATACCTTCACTGCCGCACTTCCAATGACTGGTATGAGCTCTTTGGTGTAGGTTCGCAGCTTTGCATTAATCGGGCTCAGTTTGGGCCTTTGTGCCTTGTTGCCCCACAGTTCCTCGAAAGCCTTCTGGCTCATTATTGACTGAGTCGCACCCGTGTCCAACTCCATGGATACTGGAACTCCATTTAATTTGACTTTCAGCATTATAGGAGGGCTATTGGTGGTGAAGGTATGTACCCATATACTTCTTTCTCGGGTTGAGTTGCCTGTGCTGCGTGATCCACGACAGATTGATCATTCTCTGCCACGTGGTGTGTCATAGCATGTCTGCACATTCGCTGGAGGTGCCCCATTGTCGCGCAGCCTTTGCACATGTAGTGCTTGAATCGACATTAATGGGCCCGATGATTACCCCCGCAGCGCCACCGCGGTGCTAATGGATTCACATTCGCCCCCGATGGCAGACTCTGAGTCATCACAGGTCTTGCAGCAGCAGATGTATAAGCGTTGCTATATGTAGTTCTGCCTGCTAGCGTCAATATTTTATGCATAGTACTTGCCGGTGAGCTTCAATGCTGAGTGAATATCTGTTTGGTGTTATCATCCGTGGACATGCATGCCTGGGCGACCGCGATGGCCCTGCTCAGGTCTAGGGTTTCGGCAGCCAGCAGCTTCTGAAGAATGGCCTCGTGGCTGATGCCCAACACGAAAAAGTCCCGCAGCATTTCCCCCAACGCAGCTCCAAAATTGCAAGGTCCGGCGAGACGTCTCAGGTTGGTGACATCGCTATGTCCTGGCCCCCGGAGCGATGGTGCGTGTAGAAATGATACCTGGCTATGAGGAGGCTCTCCTTCAGCTTGAGGGGGTCCCGAAGCAGCGTACACAACTCTGGGTATTCCTTCTCCATTGGTTTTGTTGGTGCGAGCAGATTCTTGATGAGGCCGTATATTTCAGATCCACAAACGGTGAGGAGGATCGCCCTATGCTTGACTGTGTTGGCAGTTCCTTCAGATCTTTGGCCCGAAGTACTGGTCGAGGCCAAATCGTCACCCTCTACAAATCTCTCCAATATTCCAATGGCAGCCATGGTTGCATGAAAGTTCATATTCTGTTACTCGTCGCTAATTATTATGTATAGAATGACTCCACGAGTCTGTGTACTGTGAGCTAAAACTACTGTGACCTTAGTCTACTTTATTACAATTCAGAGTGCAAAACAACATGGCAGCAAACCTTTTATACAGGCCCTGCACGTGTGTGCAGGTGACCACTAGGACTCCAACAGTCGCACCCTCTGGTGGCAAGTGTTACATACAAAATAGTGATCATGTAATGGGCCACTTCATAGTGCACAGGTGGATAGGTCTGCTATTAAAATGAGTGGGAAAGGTATTTAGGTCAGTCAGATCATGGCTAATCTGTATTATAACTCCAGTTATCCATCTCTGATCCATATCCCTTGATACCCTTACAACAACAACAACAACTTGCATTTATATAGCGCCGTTAATGTAGTAAAACATCCTACAGGGCTTCACAGGAGCGTTAACAAACAACATTTGACACCGTGCCACATAAGAAGATATTAGGGCAGAAGAAGTAGGAGTGTCTAAAAGGAGGAAAGAGAGGCGAAGAGGTTCAGGGAAGGAATTCCAGAGTTTAGTTCCTTGGCAGCGCCACCAATGGTGGAGCGATTAAAATCGGGGATGCGCAAGAGGCCAGAATTGGAAGAATGCAAACATCTCGGAGGGTTTTGGGCTGAAGGATGTTACAGAGATAGGAAGGGGTGAGGCCAAGAAGGGATTTGAAGACAAGCATGAGAATTTTAAAATTAAGGAATGGCTTAATCGGGAGCCAATGTAGGTCAGCGAGCATAGGGGTGATGGGCGAGCGGGACTTGGTGCGAGTTAGGATTCGGACGCAGAAAGCTGCGGAACCTATGAGTTTTTAGATGTTACTCACCTGGAACTCTTGGTGCGGTGAGTCGATCCATTTTCAGGACTTTTAATTTTTATCCTACCGGAAATGGATCATAATGGCGGTGGACCTTAGACTCAAAGCCAGGCTGACTGACTGAAAATGGGTCGTAAGGCCCGCCCGCCGCTGTCAATCAGCATGGTGACGTCACAGCGTGTGTGCGTCACCACGCTCTCTCCCCTCAATTAAAGGGGAGAGATGCGATCATTTTTTAACTTTTGCCACTGGGCCACCAGGGAGGGTTTCGGCCGGGCCAGCGGCCTGGCACCCAAACCTGGAGCGCGTATTTTGCCAGCCAATCGGCAAGTCGGCCAGCAAAAATTCTTGCAATGCAGTCGAAGCAGTGGCCATCCCCTTTATGGGCGGCCGCGTTGCCAGCCCGCAGTCACTCTGCAGAGGTGCACCGACAGAGAAATTGTCGGGGGCACCGCGCGGCAAGGCATCCACGGAGTGAGGTGAAAATCTCTGGGTAAGTATTTTTATTGTTTTTTTTATTGATTTTATTGGCAGTGATACCACTTGGGCGGTATGGGGTCCAGGCCGAAAAATCCCCGACCTGAATTTAGGTCGGGTCAGCCAGTTGACCCCAAAGAGACGGCCATTCGATTTTTGGAATGACCACTGCAAACGGGCACTAACGGGTATCTGTGAGACCCTGAATTTTGGCTCCCTGGTATAATTCTGCTCAATCTGTGATGCACTCCTTCTAAGGCCAATATATCTTTCTTGAGGTTTGGTGCCCAAAGCTAAGCGGTTATGGAAACATAGAAAACATAGAAATTTACAGTGCCATTTCGGCCCATCGTAATGGGCCGGCTGACAAAAAGCTGCACGGACCTCGGTCAGCAGCCCTGAAGGTTACATACAAACCTATGAACAATGAACAATGGCGGAAAGGCAAAGAGCACCCAGCCCAACCAGTCCGCCCCACACAACTGCGATACCCCTTATGCTGAAAAATTCTACACTCCATTCCAACCGGAGCCATGTGATCTCCTGGGAGAGGCTAATTACCAGCTCTAGGTCCATATGCCTGCAGGTCACGGCACTTTAAGTGCCCATCCAAACACCTTTTAAATGTGATGAGAGTTTCTGCATCCACCACTCTTCCAGGCAGCGAGTTCCAGACCCCCACAACCCTCTGCATGAAGAAGCCCCCCCTCAAATCCCCTCTGAGCCTTCCACCAACCACCTTAAAACTATGCCCCTTCATAATTGACCCCTCCACCAATGGAAATATGCCCTTGCTATCCACTATATCCAGGTCCCTCAAAATTTTGTACACCTCAATGAGGTCTCCTCTCAACCTCCTCTATTCCAATGAGAACAAACCCAGCCTATCCAATCTGTCCTCATAGCTAAGATTCTCCATTCCAGGCAGCATCCTAGTAAATCTCCTCTGCACCCTCTCTAGTGCAATCACGTCCTTCCTATAATACGGCGCCCAGAACTGCAAGCAGTACTCCAGCTGTGGCCTAACCAGAGTATTAAACAATTTAAGCATAACCTCCCTACTCTTGTATTCTATGCCTCAGCCAATAAGGGCAAGCTTTCCGTATGCCTTCTTAACCACCTTATCCATCTGTCTTGCTACTTTCAGGGATCTATGGACAAGCACTCCAAGGTCCCTTTGTTCATCTCCACTATTAAGTGGCTTACCGCTTAATGCGTATACCCTTTTTTTATTAGCTCTCCCCAAGTGCATTACCTCACACTTCTCGGAATTAAATCTATTTGCCACTGGTCTGTCCACCTAACCAACAGATTGATATCCTCCTGCATTCCATGACTTTCCTCTTCATTATCAACCACACAGCCAATTTTAGTGTCATCTGCAAACTTCTTAATCATACTCCCTATATTCAAATCTAAATCATTGATATATACCATAAAAAGCAAGGAACCCAATACTGAGCTCTGCGGAACCCCACTGGAAACAGCCTTCCAGTCATAAAAACATCAATCAACCATTAGCCTTGCTTCCTACCTCTAAGGCAATTTTGGATCCAACTAGCCACATTGCCCTGGATCCCATGGGCTTTAACCTTCATGACCAGTCTACCATGTGGGACCTTATCAAAAGCTTTTCTAAAGTCCATATACACTACATCGTATGCACTACCCTCATCGACCCTCTTGGTTACCTTCTCAAAAAATTCAATCAGGTTAGTCAAACATGATCTTCCCTTAACAAATCTATGCTAACGATCCCTAATTAATTCCTGCCTTTCCAAGTGTAGATTTATCCTGTCTTTCAGGATTTTTTTCCAATAATTTTCCCACCACTGAGGTTAGGCTGACAGGCCTGAAATTACTCAGCCTATCCCTTTCTCCCTTCTTAAACAAGGATACCACATTAGCAGTCCTCTAATCCTCCAGCACCATTCTGAGGAATGTCGGCCAGGACACTGGGAGAATTTCCCACTCTTCAAATAATGCTAGAAATCTTTTATATCCACCTGAAACAACAAGATATAGGTTTGACATCCTATTTGAAGGACAGCACTCCTGACAATGCAACATTTCCTCAGTACTGCATTAAAATATCAAACTAGATTGTAGAAACATTTCCGCTAATGGATTCCCAGAACATTGCATGCCAAGGGCATATATCAGAATATTAGATGCATCCATAACACAACCCAGCCGTTTAGTCCTGGATCACCTGGAGCAAAAGATTTTGGAAAATCGGATGGATTGGAGAGCATACCTATAAAGCAGGGGTCGCAATCTTTTTGCTTTTGAGGCCCCCCTCCCATGTTATAAAAATTCCACGGACCCTCTGCAACAAAACATGTCATTTTTTTCTGTATAAAAATTAGTTATACAATTAAACTTATGTATTTATTATTATTTTTCTTTTATTCACAGCTTGACCGTTATCTTCTAGTCTTTCCCCTTCTGGCCTGAGATTTTCTCCAACTGACCAGAGACATTTCATAATTATCCTTCTAATTTGCAAGTTCTTTGTACCTTAAGCAAACTTTTTTTTAAATGCATATACTGTATAAATATGGTACTGGATACAATTCTAAGTCGCAATGGTACAGCAGACAGTAACTCAATTGCAACTTTCCCACTCTTGTAAATTCACTCATAGAATTACAAAATCATAATATACATATACGGCCCGGATTTTATGGGACCAATATGTGTACACCGTAGTAAGCCCTCAGAATGGCCCCGCAAGTTCTAGGTTTCCACATGCATGAAAACCCAGAACTTGCGATCTGTCAAGGTTAAAATAAATGTTGAATTAAAATTTTTAAAATGATTAAAACATACAAACGCATTTAAAATGAGTTTATGTAAATTTTGGACCGGTTTAAAATGTTCAAAATTATTTTTCAAAAAATTACACTTTTATTTTAAATGCTTAATTAAAGGGGCTTTTAATTAATTTTGAACATGCAAACATTATTTTTATTTCAGTTGTGCTAATTATTTATTTATTTGGGGATTTTCATAAGCTTATGGGGATTCCATTCCGAACCATCTGCGTCCCAGGGATCCGTGGGTCATTATGCAGGTGTATGCCTGCAGGCCCAGGACCGAAGAATCCGAAGCCCGGGAGCCAGCAGATACGTTTGTATTTTTGTTCGGGTCGGAGGCGTAGTACAGAAGTATGCTTCCGACCGCAGATTTCGGCCCAATAACTACATTAATGATTTAGTTTAATACAATTCAGTTGCACAGAATTGTAACAAGCCCGCTCTTAACCAATGTTTTTCCATTCAAATGGCACATGCCTATACTGACACCAAAGACATATAAACACTTCTTCAAATGTTGGATCTCCTAGTAAAGGATCCTATAGGAATGAGTGACCATAATATGATTGAATTTCAAATTCAGTTGGAGGGAGAGAAAATTGGATCTCAAACCAGTGTCCTAAGCTTAAATAAAGGAGACTACAAAGGTATGAAGGCAGAGTTGGCTAAAGTGGACTGGGAAAATAGACTAAAATATGGGACAGTTGGTGAGTAATGGCAAACATTTAAGTTGATATTTCATAACTCACAACAAAAATATATCCCAATGAGAAGGGATAACCATCCGTGGTTAACTAAGGAAATAAGGGACGGTATCAAATTGAAAACAAGGGCATACAATGTGGCCAAGACTAGTGGGAGGCCAGTGGATTGGGAAACTTTTATAAGCCAGCAAAGAACTACTAAAAAAATAATAAACCGAGGGAAGTAGATTATTGGGTCAAAATTGGTGGAGGTCCCGCCCGCAGCCTCCAAGTTTGCACCAGAAATCAAGTTTTTTCGACGATTCCTCTGTGCCGCCCATGTTCTGCCCACCGCTAGATTGGTCGCGTAGCATAGGTTCTGCCGGCGCGCCGTCCTGCCGCCCGTCCATGCCGGGGACTGCAAATCCAGCATTTTCCTCATCAACGACCATGTAAGATCGCCCTGCCGCCCGCCAAAAGGACCGCTGGGAAAGAGCTGGTCTGAGCTGGTTGTGAGTCGGGCGGCAGCACTGCACTTCCCAGATTTAATGCTACCACCCATTTTATATCGCTCGCGGTAACGCCCTTTTTCAAAAGTGGAGACTAGGTGCTTTGAGAATGGGCGAGAAGCCAGCGATCTGAAAACCCTTTTTAACGCCCACGCTGGAAATAATGCCCATTTTTGAGCGATAACCGCAAAAGTGGAGGTTCTAGCCCCTAATCTTTATCTAAATCTGGCCACCATTAGTAACTGCATGCAAAACTCTTGGTTTAGCACATTCCCAGGTCCTGGTCATGAAGATCTCCTAACAATTTGGACCTGAACTTATTTGCACCCCACATGATACAATCTTTATCCACTGACAATTCATTCCTATGAACGAAGTATGGATGAATATCTTTCTCTGATAACTGGTTTGGCCTGCCATTTGCTATGTAATCATACATCTTTGACATAACTGGGTCATGTTTGGTTGCTCTACCAATCTCTTCAGCTCATCAATGTAAGAAACATAGAAATATAGAAACATAGAAAATAGGTGCAGGAGTAGGCCATTCGGTCCTTCGAGCCTGCACCACCATTCAATATGATCATGGCTGATCATGCACTTCAGTACCCCATTCCTGCTTTCTCTCCATACCCCCTGATCCCTTTAGCTGTAAGGGTCACATCTAACTCCCTTTTGAATATATCTAATGAACTGGCCTCAACAACTTTCTGTGGTAGAGAATTTCACAGGTGCACAACTCTCTGAGTGAAGAAGTTTCTCCTCATCTCGGTCCTAAATGGCTTCCCCTTATCCTTAGACTGTGACCCCTGGTTCTGGACTTCCCCAACAGCGGGAACATTCTTCCTGCATCTAACCTGTCCAATCCCGTCAGAATTTTCTATGTTTTTATGAGATCCCCTCTTATTCTTCTAAATTTTAGTGAGTATAAGCCTAGTTAATCCAGTCTTTCTTCATATGTCAGTCCTGCCATTCCGGGAAACAGTCTGGTGAACCTTCGCTGCACTCCCTCAAAAGCAAGAATGTCCTTCCTCAGATTAGGAGACCAAAACTGTACACAATATTCAAGGTGTGGCCTCACCAAGGCCCTGTACAACTGTAGTAAGACCTCCTTGCTCCTATACTCAAATCCTCTCACTATGAAGGCCAACATGCCATTTGCCTTCTTCACCGCCTGCTGTACCTGTATGCCAACTTTCAATGACTGATGTATCATGACATCCAAGTCTCATTGCACCTCACTTTTTACTAATCTGTCACCATTCAGATAATAATTTGCCTTCCTGTTTTTACCACTAAATTGGATAACCTCACATTTATCTACATTATACCACATCTGCCATGTATTTGCCCACTCACCTAACCTGTCCAAGTCACCTTGCAGCCTCTTAGCATCCTCCTCACAGCTCACACTGCCACCCAGCTTAGTATCATCTGCAAACTTGGAGATATTACATTCAATTCCTTCGACTAAATCATTAATGTATGAAAAATAGAACACTTCTACTTTAGAGATAATGTTCTCAGTCTCTAGTCTTTTGAGTTCCTGCTCAACTGTCTCCTTGAGTGCATATGGTACGGGGTGCAGCTAGCAGTAAATTGGTCTAGCATCCTTCTGCAGTCTGACACTTGCCTTGAAGTCTTGGATCGGACTGCCTGTTTCGCGGAACACCTTCGGATTCTGCTTGAAAAATCACATTCCAATCCAGCTTCAGTGATCCCAACCAATTTCTACCTATTAAGGCAAACTTGTCTCCTTCCACTACTAAGAGAGGCAAGCTCTTAAACTGACCCTTGTATTTTACCGGTATGGTAATATGTACTACAACAGGGATTTGCTCTCCTGACTAGCCTCGCAGCTCCATCCGGATATAAAAGGGGTCGGAGGGTCTAGTAAGGAGGAGGAACTAAGGGAAATCCTTATTAGTCGGGAAATTGTGTTGGGGAAATTGATGGGATTGAAGGCCGATAAATCCCCAGGGCCTGATGGACTGCATCCCAGAGTACTTAAGGAGGTGGCCTTGGAAATAGTGGATGCATTGACAGTCATTTTCCAACATTCAATTGACTCTGGATCAGTTCCTATGGAGTGGAGGGTAGCCAATGTAACCCCACTTTTTAAAAAAGGAGGGAGAGAGAAAACAGGGAATTACAGACCGGTCAGCCTGACATCGGTAGTGGGTAAAATGATGGAATCAATTATTAAGGATGTCATAGCAGTGCATTTGGAAAGAGGTAATATGATAGGTCCAAGTCAGCATGGATTTGTGAAAGGGAAATCATGCTTGACAAATCTTCTGGAATTTTTTGAGGATGTTTCCAGTAGAGTGGACAAGGGAGAACCAGTTGATGTGGTATATTTGGACTTTCAGAAGGCTTTCGACAAGGTCCCACACAAGAGATTAATGTGCAAAGTTAAAGCACATGGGATTGGGGGTAGTGTGCTGACATGGATTGAGAACTGGTTGTCCGACAGGAAGCAAAGAGTAGGAGTAAATGGGGACTTTTCAGAATGGCAGGCAGTGACTAGTGGGGTACCGCAAGGTTCTGTGCTGGGGCCCCAGCTGTTTACACTGTACATTAATGATTTAGACGAGGGGATTAAATGTAGTATGTCCAAATTTGCGGATGACACTAAGTTGGGTGGCAGTGTGAGCTGCAAGGAGGATTCTATGAGGCTGCAGAGTGACTTGGATAGGTTAGGTGAGTGGGCAAATGCATGGCAGATGAAGTATAATGTGGATAAATGTGAGGTTATCCACTTTGTTGGTAAAAACAGAGAGACAGACTATTATCTGAATGGTGACAGATTAGGAAAAGGGGAGGTGCAAAGAAACCTGGGTGTCATGGTACATCAGTCATTGAAGGTTGGCATGCAGTTACAGCAGGCGGTTAAGAAAGCAAATGGCATGTTGGCCTTCATAGCGAGGGGATTTGAGTACAAGGGCAGGGAGGTGTTGCTACAATTGTACAGGGCCTTGGTGAGGCTACACCTGGAGTATTGTGTACAGTTTTGGTCTCCTAACCTGAGGAAGGACATTCTTGCTATTGAGGGAGTGCAGCGAAGGTTCACCAGACTGATTCCCGGGATGGCGGGACTGACCTATCAAGAAAGACTGGATCAATTGGGTTTGTATTCACTGGAGTTCAGAAGAATGAGAGGGGACCTCATAGAAACGTTTAAAATTCTGACGGGGTTAGACAGGTTAGATGCAGGAAGAATGTTCCCAATGTTGGGGAAGTCCAGAACCAGGGGACACAGTCTAAGGATAAGGGGGAAGCCATTTAGGACCGAGATGAGGAGGAATTTCTTCACCCAGAGAGTGGTGAACCTGTGGAATTCTCTACCACAGAAAGTTGTTGAGGCCAATTCACTAAATATATTCAAAAAGGAGTTAGATGAAGTCCTTACTACTAGGGGAATCAAGGGGTATGGTGAGAAAGCAGGAATGGGGTACTGAAGTTGCATGTTCAGCCATGAACTCATTGAATGGCGGTGCAGGCTAGAAGGGCCGAATGGCCTACTCCTGCACCTATTTTCTATGTTTCTATGTTTCTATCTTTGATTTCTCCCGTAGAAAGTCACGCAAATTGTCGAGCTGTAGCGATTCCGGTACTACACTCATGGATGCACGAGTGTCGATTTTCATCGGTATCCTGGTTCCTGCAATGTCTACTTGGATGATGATATGTCATGACTCATTGTTAGATACCATTGTGCTCCTGATGACATGTATCTCCAAAACCTTCTTGTCCTGTTACTTCTCTTCAATGCTATGTAGTGTCTGGCAATTTCTACTTCTAGCATTGAACATCGGTTTACTCTTCAGTCGGCATGCCTTCACAGAAGAAACACTCTGCCGTCACATATGGACAGCTTTGAGCGATGTGTTGTCCCAGGCACCGATAGCGTGATTTCAATTCACTGTTACCCGGGCCAGTTGCTGAAGCCTTGGGAACCAACAACCTTTTACTTTTAACCTGCAGGTGATTCAGCTCGATTGTCTGACGACTGGAATGGCTCAAATTTCTCGGGAGGATTGGTCGGCCATATCCATTAACATAGCTGTCTGACAAGCTAACTCAAAAGTCAAGTTGAGATTGTCAACAACTGTCTTCTGATTGTTTCATTTTTCATCCCACAAACAAAGCAGTTACGCAATGCTCGGCCGTGAACGTTTCCGAAATGATAGTGAATTGATAGCTTCTTTAAAGCTACAATGTACTCAGTGATACCCTCATCATTTAATTGATCTCGTATTCCAAAATGATAACTTTCAGCAATTTCTAGTGGCTCAGGACTGTAGTGCTAATCTCCGTCAGTGGCGTGTCCTTCGGCTCGATGGGTACAATTACATTTTTCAGGATTTGATATACTTCGGTGCCTGCTTCAGTCAAGAAAATAGCCAGTTTCCTTTCTAAAACCACCCGGTTACACTTTTCATCATCAGGGACTTCGACGATACAATTTTCAGTGAAAAACATTTCTAGTCAATCCACATATGCTCCGAAAGTCTCTTGGTTGTGATGGAACTCACCCAAGCGCCCTAGTATTCCCATAGGCGCAGTCATCTGGACTTTTCAGTTCAGCCAAGTGTGCTTATAATTTACCTCGGATTTTTAGGTGTTCTGCAAAACAAAGAAACTCTCAATATCTCTCTGTAGGTAGGCAGGAACATCCACCAAAACGTTTTCAGCTCGGGAATCCAGAAATCCCATCTTACATCGCCAAATGTGATATATTCCTTACGACATCACTAACAAACACACTATACAAGATGGCTCCAATACATCATGTGACTATATCATATGACCCTTTTATTATCTACAGTAGTAGTTGCCTTACCACAGTAGTCCACTAGATGAAGCAGTAGTCCGCTAGGTGGAGCTTCACCAGGCAAAGCCTCAATGTCTCTCTTATCCAAGCTGCTTAATTCAATGCTGCCAATCTCTCTCATACTCCATCACTTAGTAAAATAGCTGGATGTTATTAGGAATTTTTGTAATATTACTATATGTGACCTATTTCATATTAATGAGTGATTGTGCAACAGGGAGTCCGGCAGAATTTTGCTTTGCTTTGCCTTGATCGTAACTGTCCAAAGAGGCTTGGGTAATTTGATTCCCATCAGTTCTTCATTAGATGTGAGGTAGCTATCGGCTGCTTGACTTCAGTCTCACAAGCGTATGCCAAGAATTTGCTTGGGGGATCTCCTGAATGGCCGTTGTAACTTCAACAGGAGATTAGCAGAAATCCCTTTTGTGCCTTTATCTGGGCTTTCCGCCAATCTTCCGTCGAGGTTACAGTGGCCAATTGGGAGAACTTCCCAGGAAATCTGCAGCGATATATTACACAGAAAGCAGGCGGCGAGAGGATTCTTGTAATGGTTGCTTTTTGTACGCAAGTTTTAAATGATTTGGTCAATTCCACAATAGAATGTATTAAAATGAGTTTTTGTTTTTGTTTCTTCAGCACAGTTTGTTAACATTCCAGGAAGCTGCAACTTTGATGGTCCAATGGAAAGGTCTTGGATCACTAACTGTAACTTAATGCAAAACAAAGATGATGGCTTTGACTGGACTATAGGAAACAAAAGCATCACTGCAGGAACTGGTCCGGTAACTGATCACACACCTGGTAAATACATATGCTTTACGGATCACAGAGCAGCATTTCAGAGCACTTTATAGCTCTGAGGGAATAAATTATTTTTTTCCATTCACTCATTTTAAGTGAAGAATAATTCATTTTAACCCATGTATAATTTTCTGCAATTAATCTTTCCTTAAAATGAAAGCGAATCAATGTCCAAGTATCTTGTGTTTTCTTTTTCTACCCATTGCTATTTTACTCTTACTGTAGTTGTTACTTAATCCAAGGCTGCAGTCTGTTTTCGTTCTTCATGATAAGTGCACTGACCAGCATCTTAACAAAGCAAATCCATGATTTGGTCATGATGGTCGGACAAGAGGCAAGCAGGCCTTAGGCATTTTTATCATTTTACGCGCAGAGAGCATATTTGGTCATATTTGAAGCACGTAGGCGGTGGCACATTTCATGTAATGCCTCATCAAGATCTCCAATAAGTACTCTAATTCATATAATGTGCCTAATGTCAACATTTTCTGAGTGTATTTACTGGAATGGCACTGAAGTCATTGAGAATCCATTTAAAACACATACTGGAGGGATGGTGAAAGCTGTTAGTACCTTCACAAATTAATTGTCCTACAATGTTCAGTTTGTAATCAGATTTCTTGAGCATTTTCTGTTTTATGAGCTTCTGGTTTGGCTTTGGGCCTACACTTCGAGTTGCTCAAGTACTGTTTCGGTTAGGAGGCAGATTCTGTGTCTGTGGCTTGTTGGCAGCTACAATTTAAGTTGCTGCAACCACCATTACGAAGCTAGATATCCAGATAGTTGACATACCTATTTACTCATTTGGGAAAATTTATAAAAGAGGATCTGCACAGAAATGAGAGAGAAATTTGTTTAAAACTGACTCCTGGCATAACCATTTGAATTCGGCCCATCATCCCTTTTGTCTTTCTAATCTTTCTTGTCTTCCACCCTATCACAAACCTTCCTTTTTGTTCTTTCTTCCCCTCCCCCTTTCAGTGCTTGTTCGCAATCTGTTCTTTCCGAACGCTCTCCAGTTCTGATGAAGGGTCCTCGACCCAAAACGTTAACTCTGTTTCTCTCTCCACAGATGCTGCCTGACCCGCTGAGATTTCCAGCATTTTCTGTTTTTATTCCAGATTCCAGCATCCACAGTATTTTGCTTTTCATTTACAACTGAGTCAGGCCATACTGCCCATACCTAACCACCTGTGTCTACAGGCGAAACTGCTACTCCCTGGACATTTTCCTTTCCCGCCTATGCTTTACCAGTCATGGAATTATAGAGCCAAAACTATAGACAATGTTCCATTATTAGGGACAGCTGGTGACTGTCAAGTTTCTTAATTTTAATGTATACTGGATCATTTGGGTATGGGATATATACCAAACAAATTCAATCAGGTGACAGACAGAAATAACTTGCATTTATCTAGCACCTTTCATATTCTCAGGATGTCCCAAAGTGCTTCGCAACCAATGGCTTAGTTTTGAAGTGCTGTCACTGTTGTTATGAAGGCAAAGATGGCAGCTAACTTGTGCACAGGAAGGCCCCATAAGCAGCAAATTATTTACCTTGTGTGGTGTTGGTTGAGTAGGAAATTTGTTCAGGATAATTCCCTGCTCCTCTTCAAATAGTATTTCCAACTGCGCAGTCAGACAGTGTCTTGGTTTAATATTCTATATGAAAGGTAATACCTCCAACAATGCAGTCCTTCCTCAGTACTACACTGAAGTCTCAGTCTAGATTTTGTGCTCAGGTCTGTAGTTGGGCTTGAACCCACATCCTTTTAACTGAAAGAGGAGAGTACCACCATCTCAGTCAAGCTGACATGATGCAAGATGCCTTGTCTGCAAGGCAAAATCCTTCATTACTTTCTTCTTAGAACAAGGGAGCATTGCACTTATTGCACTTTTATCCCCATATGGCAGGTTTCCTCAAGGTGTAGACATTATTGATGTCACAAATGTTGCCATATAGACCTTGGAGTCATGGTGCTGGCCTATATGGCTACATGTGTTACAGGATATGTAGTCATATAGGGCTACGTGTGTGAAAGGAGTTCTATTCCACAGACACAAAATTATATAAATAAATGGTCATCACCCTGATAGCACTTTCATTTCTGTCAACATTATATGAAAGCCCAAGAAAACTAAGTCATGGCTCACGAGACCAAGAACATCTTCGACCCTGTCTTATGAACCATTGCTGAACTCTCACAAGAAAGAGCAAATAATAGTATACATTCATAAAGTAAAAATGTAAACAGAGCAGACCTTTGGCCTGCTAAAGAAATATTCCAATTCCTGGAGTGCTCTGCTGTTACTGTGCAATAGCCTGGAGCAAGTTGACAAAATAGTTGCTGAATGTTGCATGCTGCACAATATTACTATTGAAAGGGACAGGTTTGCTTGGCAAAGCACAGCTGTAACAAGGCAGACCACAGCAAGATAATGATAGGTAATATGAACCCATGCAGCATTAGATATATTCAAAAGGGAGTTAGATGTGGCCCTTACGGCTAAAGGGATCAAGGGGTATGGAGAGAAAGTAGGAATGGGATACTGAAGTTGCATGATCAGCCATGATCATATTGAATGGTGGTGCAGGCTCGCGGGGCCAATTGGCCTACTCCTGCACCTAATTTCTATGTTTCTATGTTTCTATGAGGCCCACTGGAGTTCAAAGGCCAGGAGAGTGTGAATGTTGGCCTTGGCATTATCGAAGAGGGTGTTCTTGGTCTCGTGAGTCATGACTTAGTTTTCTTGGGCCTTCAAATAATGTTGACAGAAATGAAAGTGTAATGAGGGTGATGACCATTTATTTATATAATTTTGTGCCTGTGGAATGGAACTCCTTTCACACATGTAACCCTAAATGACTACATGTCCTGTCACACATGTAGCCATATAGGCCAGCACCTCTACTCCAAAGTCTATATGGCAACATGTGTGACATCAATAATGTCTACACCTTGGGAAAACCTGCCATATGGAGATAAAAGTACTGGAATTTTCACATATTTATTTTAGTATATTTTAAGATTAATTAGTTTTATTTTACTTCATTTTAACAGTGCAGAAGATTTTGGCAAAGGAAGTGGAACAGCAGAAGTCTTGGTTCATGTTGAATCCAATGATATAGGAATAAATAGAATTGAGGTCCTGCAAAGGGATTTTTCAGCAATTAGAAGATAGATTAAAGTGAGGATAACCCACAGAGCAAGATGCAACTGTTTTATAAAGAGCTATTCAACTCACATTTTTTGTGATGGAGTAAGAGAGCTCTCAGGCAATTTACAACTGGCCATCTTATGTGTGAATGTAGAGTCTTTGTTTTATTAATATTTCCAAGAAGTGGCAGATTTTCTTACTTAGAGTTGGTGTATGTGGGCACAGTCTTTGTCCTCCTCACATGGCATGCTTGGCCAGCACCCCAGGCAGCAACAGGTGCATGGCCTTCGGGATTTTCCCGGAGGTGATGGTCGAGCGCTTGTTGTAATGAGCCTAGTGGGATGCCTCAGAGGTGATGCCATTTACTGTAAAGATGTTAATTAGTTAACGAGAAACTGGAGCAGTGACACTAACTTGTTTTCAAGGGATCCCAATCTCAATTAGGAGATTGGATAGTTTAGGTGAGTGGGCAAATGCATGGCAGATGAAGTATAATGTGGATAAATGTGAGGTTAACCACTTTGGTGGTAAAAACAGAGAGACAGACTATTATCTGAATGGTGACAGATTAGGAAAAGGGGAGGTGCAACGAGACCTGGGTGTCATGGTACATCAGTCATTGAAGTTTGGCATGCAGGTACAGCAGGCGGTTAAGAAAGCAAATGGCATGTGGCCTTCATAGCGAGGGGATTTGAGTACAGGGGCAGGGAGGTATTACTATAGTTGTACAGGGCCTTGGTGAGGCCACACCTGGAGTATTGTGTACAGTTTTGGTCTCCTAACTTGAGGAAGGACATTCTTGCTATTGAGGGAGTGCAGCGAAGGTTTACAAGACTGATTCCCGGGATGGTGGGACTGACATATCAAGAAAGACTGGAGCATCTGGGCTTGTATTCACTGGAGTTCAGAAGAATGAGAGGGGATCTCATAGAAACGTTTAAAATTCTGATGGGTTTAGACAGGTTAGATGCAGGAAGAATGTTCCCAATGTTGGGGAAGTCCAGAACCAGGGGTTACAGTCTAAGGATAAGGGGTAAGCCATTTAGGACCGAGATGAGGAGAAACTTCTTCACCCAGAGAGTGGTGAACCTGTGGAATTCTCTACCACAGAAAATTATTGAGGCCAATTCACTAAATATATTCAAAAAGGAGTTAAATGTCGTCCTTACTACTAGGAAGATCAAGGGGAATGGCGAGAAAGCAGGAATGGGGTACTGAAGTTGCATGTTCAGCCATGAACTCATTGAATGGCGGTGCAGGCTCGAAGGGCCGAATGGCCTACTCCTGAACCTATTTTCTATGTTTCTATGTTTCTATGTAAGAAACGTCTTTACCGAGAGAGTGATTAGAATGGGGAACTTGGTCCCACAAGAGTAGTTAAGGAGAATAGTATAGATGCCTTTAAGGGGAAGCTAGATAAGTAGATGAGGGAGAAAGGAATATAATGATCGGGTCAGATGAAGTAGCGTGGGAGGAGGCTAGTGTGGAGCATAAACACCGGCTTGGACCAGTTGGACTGAATGGTCTGTTTATGTGCTGCAAATTCTGTGTAATTCAATCAGTATATTTCTCAAGGGCCACTCTGAGGAAAATTGAAATGTACTGGATCACAGAGCAATGAGACATGAGTTCCCAAACAGTGAGCTCATGACTTCAATCGTTCTAGTGCAAGCAGTTGCCAAGTTGAGCCTTGACACTTCACGAAAGAAGAGAAAAAAATTCTTTAGGACCAATAGTTTTATTAAATAGTTCTATTTAAATAGTCAAGCCGAATGGAACTGCACTCGCCTGGTTCCATTCTTATCTAATCACAGCCAGAGAGTCACTTGCAATGGCTTCTCTTCCTGCTCCTGCACCGTTAGCTCAAGGATCTATCCTTGGCCCCTTCCTGTCTCTCATGTTGCCGCCTCGGCAAAACCATCCAGATGTACGCTGACAACACCCAGCTCTACCTCACCACCACCTCTCTCGACACCTCCATTGTTTCTAGATTGTCAGACTGTTTCTCCGACATCCAGTATTGGGTGAGTAGAAATTTCTTGCTACTAAATATTGGGAAGACCAAAGTCATTGGCTTCGGTCCCCACCACAAACTCCGTTCTCCAACCACTGACTTCATCCCTCTCCCTGGCAACTCTCTGAGGTTGAACCGGAATGTTCACAACCTTGATGTAATATTTGACCTCAAGATGAGATTCCAACCACATATCCAGGACATCACTAAGATGGCCTATTTCCAACTCCATAACATCGCCCAACTCCGCCCCTGCCTCAGCTCATCTGCTGCTAAAACCCTCATCCATGCCTTTGTTACCTCCAGACATGACTTTCCAATGCACCCCTGGCCAGCCTCCCACGTTCTATCCTCCATAAACTTGAGATCATCCATTCACCCATCACTCCCATAATCGCTGACCTATATTCGCTCCTGGTTAAACAACACCTCAATTTTAAAATTCTCATCCTTGTTTTCAAATTGCTCCATGACCTCATCCCTCCCTATCTCTTTAATCTCCTCCAGCCTCAAAACTCTCTGAGATATCTGTGTTCCTCAAATTCTGGCCTGTTGAGCATCCCCAATTTTAATTGCTCCACGTTTGGTGGCTGTCCCTTCAGCTGTCTCGGCCCTAAGCACTGGAATTCCCTCCCTAAACCTCTCCACCTCCCTACCTCTCTTTCCTCCTTTAAGACACTCCTTAAAACCTACCTTTTTGACCAAGCTTCTGGACATCCGTCCTATTATCTCCTCATGTGGCTCAGTGTCAAATTTAGTTTTATAACGCTCCTGTGAAGTGCCTTGAAATAGAAACATAGAAACCTAGAAAATAGGTGCAGGAGTAGGCCATTCGGCCCTTCGAGTCTATACCACCATTCAATAAGATCATGGCTGATCATTCCCTTGGTACCCCTTTCCTGCTTTCTCTCCATATCCCTTGATCCCTTTAGCCGTAAGGGCCATATCTAGCTCACTCTTGAATATATCCAATGAACTGGCATCAACAACTCTCTGCGGTAGGGAATTCCACAGGTTAACAACTCTCTGAGTGAAGAGGTTTCTCCTCATCTCAGTCCTAAATGGCCTACCCCTTATCCTAAGATTGTGTCCCCTGGTTCTGGACTTCCCTATCATTGGGAACATTCTTCCTGCATCTAACCTGTCCAGTCCCGTCAGAATCTTATACATTTCTATGAGATCCCCTCTCATCCTTCTAAACTCCAGTGAATAAAGGCCCAGTTGATACAGCCTCTCCTCATATGTCAGTCCCGCCATCCCAGGACTCAGTCTGGTGAACCTTTCCTGCATTCCCTCAATAGCAAGAATGTCCTTCTTCAGATTAGGAGACTAAAACTATACACAATATTCCAGGTGAGGCCTCACCAAGGCCCTGTATAACTGCAGTAAGACCTCCCTGCTCCTATACTCAAATCCCCTAGCTATGAAGGCCAACATACCATTTGCCTTCTTCACTGCCTGCTGTACCTGCATACCAACTTTCAATGACTGATGAATCATGACACCCAGGTCTGTTTGCACCTCCCCCTTTCCTAATCTGCCGCCATTCAGATAATATTCTGCCTTTGTGTTTTTGCCCCCAAAGTGGATAACCTCACATTTATCCACATTATACTGCATCTGCCATGCATTTGCCCACTCACCTAACCTGTCCAAGTCACCCTGCAGCCTTTTCGTGTCCTCCTTACAGCTCACACCGCCACCCAGTTTAGTGTCATCTGCAAACTTGGAGATATTACTCTCAATTCCTTCATCTGAATCATTAATGTATATTGTAAACAGCTGGGGTCCCAGCACTGAGCCCTGCAGCACTCCACTAGTCACTGCCTGCCATTCTGAAAAGGACCTGTTTATCCCGACTCTCTACTTCCTGTCTGCCAACCAGTTCTCTATCCACGTCAGTACATTACCCCCAATATCATGTGCTTTGATTTTACACACTAATCTCTTGTGTGGAACCTTGTCAAAAGCCTTTTGCAAGTCCAAATACACCACATCTACTGGTTCTCCCTTGTCCATTCTACTAGTTAAATCCTCAAAAAATTCCAGAAGATTTGTCAAGCATGATTAACTGCATTAAAGGTGCTATATAAATACATATTATTGCTGTTGTATTTTATTAAGACCCTTTAACTTGCTGTATGGTAACTAAGATGGGTTCCACCAGGACTACTCAGCTCCAGACCTCATTACAGCCTTGGTCCAAACATGGATAAAAGAGCTGAATTCCAGAGGTGAGGTGAGAGTGACTGTCCTTGACATCAAGGAGCCATAATAAAACTGAAGTCAATGGGAGTCAGGGAGAAAACTCTCCACTGGCTGGAGTCATACCAAGCACAAAGGAAGATGGTTGCGGTGGTTGGAGGTTAATCATCACAGCCCCAAGACATCACTGCAGGAGTCCCTCAGGGAAGTGTCCTAGGCCCAACCATCTTCAGCTGCTTCATCAATGACCTTCCCTCCATCATAAGGTCAGAAGTGGGGATGTTCGCTGATGACTGCACAGTGTTCACTTCCATTCGCAACTCCTCAGAAAATGAAGCCATCCATGGCCGCATGCATCAAGACCTGGATGGCATTTAGGCTTGGGCTGATCAGTGGCAAGTAATATTCGCGCCACACATCTACCAGGCAATGTCTATCTTCAGCAACTGAGAGTTTAACCACTGCTCCTTGATATTTAACGGCTTTACCATCACCGAATCCCCCACCATCAACATCCTGTGGGTCATCATTGACCAGAATCTTAACTGGACCAGCCACATAAATACTGTGGCAACAAGACAGATCAAAGGATGGGTATTCTGCGGCAATTATATCACCTCCCAACTCCCCAAAGCCTTTCCACCATCAACAAGGCACAGGTCAGGAATGTCATGATGGAATACTTTCCATTTGCCTGGATGAGTGCAGCTCCAATAACAGTCAAGAAGCTCAACACCATCCAGGACAAAGCAGCCCACTTGATTGGCACCCCATCCACCATCTTAAACATTCACTCTCTCCACCATCGATGCACCGTGGCTGCAGTGTGTACCATCTACAAGTTTCACTGCAGCAACTCGCCAAGGCTTCTTCGGCAGCACCTCCCAAACCTGGGACCTCTAGAAGGACAAGGGCAGCAAGTGCATGGGAACACCATCACCTCTAAGTTCCACTCCAAGTCACACACTATCCTGACTTAGAAATTTATTGCTGTTCCTTCATCGTTGCTGGGTCAATATCTTGGAACTCCCTCCTTAACAGCACTGTGGGAGTACCTTCACCACACAGACCACAGCAGTTAAAGAAGGCATCTCACCACCACCTTCTCAAGGGCAATTATGGATGAGCAATAAATGCTGGCCTTGCCAGTGACGCCCATGTCCCATGGACGAATTAAAAAAAAATAACCTTGCATTTTCATAGCATTTCCTTTCTTCTCTGAGTTACAGCTATAGTCAAAATACCACAGTCATCAAGCTTGAAATATAGCTTCATAGATACAGAAAGCCACAAATCTGCTGTGGGGCACAGGTTAAGGGGAGGGTGATAGCCAACTAATATTCCTCTGAGCTATATTCTGAACAAAACACTAAACTAAGGCAACTGGATGGTAAGCAATATGAAAAAAAACTTAGGCTAAAATATTCAGGCACAAAAATAATTTTGTTTCTTAGCGAACAAATGAAATTCTTCCAACATGTATTAAAGAAAATACAGCAGGTTACTTTCATCGACATTCTAAACACGTCTGTGCTTTGTTCCACAAGACCAGGAAAATACATTAATCTGTATAATTTCCATTAATGTGGGAATTCATTTGTCAAATTCTACCTTCCCTGGTGAAGTGGATAATTATTTCTTTCGGTTAGTTCCTGAGCTCACAATGCTGGGCACAGATTAATGATTTTATGAGGTTGATATGAGTGATGCCTTTTTACTGTTGATATAAACATGAAGGCAACTTATTATGCAATGTCTGCATGCAAGTAAACATAACTGCATACATTTGCACTGTTTGTGATCTGCCAATTGTTACTTGCCAGCTCTATTGATGCTGAGAAATTCAATAAAATACATAATGGTATTTGTTTCCTTTGAAGGGATTAGAGGAATGTTTCTGTACATTAATTCTGCAGCCCAGCGTGAAGGTGACATTGCAAGAATAGCCACCACCCATCCATTCCCGGCAAGCGTTGGCGTCTGTCACCTGCGTTTCTGGTACTATATTTGTGGTTCAAAAGAAATGGGAACTCTAAAGGTAAGGGAAACGTTTACAGAAGTACTGTTGCTGACTGATCCTAAAACTAAATCAGACAAGTACTAATATCCTTAAACTCCTGTAGATAGTTAGGTGGCGCTTTGCATTAGTTCATTCTTCTTTCACCACAGTGACCTGGTTACCAGCTATTCCAGATGAACAACTAAGTCTTCTCTCTCTGTTAACTGTAGCCCTCCTGCCTCTGTTAGTTGTAACGACATTTAGCTGGGACAATGACAACCAGTTCCCAATGTGTGAGAATCCACAGGACAAAGCTCCTAATGTTTTGAAACTAATTGATACTAAATTCAAAGTGATAGGTCAAAGTTTTGTCATATCTATCTAAGTAACACTATTTCATGATACTTGCCTATAATTGTTTACTTTTGAGAGAAAAATCTGGAGAGTGATCGAATGGAAGCAATTGAGAACAAAATATAAAATTGCTTTGAAAAGCTTTTTTCAATCGTTCCTATATTGCAGGAGAAATTAATGTTACAGCTCAGTTTTTATACTTTCCTGTAAGTCACCATTATAGGTCTTGTACTTACCACACAGCCAATCGGCAGACATCAACGAGTGATGCCTATTGGTGAATGGTTCCATAGGTGTCACTCAGACAGAGTTATAACAATAAAATAAAATGGTTAATGCTGGTAACTAAGATAGATTTTCAGGAATTTATCATTCCAAAAGAACTCTGGTCAAGATCCTTGCAAGTAACATATGTGTTATGAACTACAAGCATTCGAAAGAAGTACAACAAATTCAGAAAATGTGATAGAATGTCATCCCCGGGAACTGTATTTGTGCTGTAACCCTGTGGATACAGTGGCCATCTTTGCCAAGTCCAAAGCTGGGCAGAGCAGGGCAGGTAAAATAACTACAGGCATAAAATAAACACATCGGGCCCAAACACTGTGGATCCAGAATACCAGCGTAAGTGTGGCAGATCGGTCATCTTACAAAATTAAGTAACTAAAGTACATTTTTGAGGGACCCAGGCTGGACCACTCCCTACACGTGGGCCCCACATGGTCAGCCAGAAAGACTTTATGCATTGTTCCTCCCAGCAGCTGGACTGTTCAACAGATCCTTGACCAGGACGAATGTAACGTCTGGTCAACGAAGCCCCTCCCCCGACCAAACTACCAACTAATGCAAGGTTTCAATCAGATGGAGAATCTGCTGCAGAAAATGTGCAGAAAACAGAATCTTTACTTGAACAACTCACTTCAGATTTTATCAACAGTTAACTGCAATAATTAAGAATCACCCTTGTGCAACCCTTTAGTGCATGCCTTGTGTGCTTGTTCGCCTATCCTAGTGCCCCTATGAGGTGTATCCCCAGTGGCTACAGCTTGGGGAGTGGAAAGCTGCTGAACTTCCTTTGAGGACACTTTAGATGGCTTCGAACAGTTTTGGGCCTTGAAGGCCCGGCTGCAGAATGTAGCATCTCAGCGTGGGCTTGGGCAGTCTGGTCCAGTTGGCTGTGTAGCACTAACAAAGGAACTGGCGGAGTGCGTGGTGGAGGAGAAGGCATGCTGTCATCCTGAGAGAGAGCAGTAGGTGCCAAGCTCCCATGAAGCTAAGACCACACTTCTGGGACTGCACCTCCGCCATCCTATGGCTCTGCTCTAATCTCTGGCAGCCCCTGTGAACACTGGCCTTCAGAGCCAAGGTGGCAGCCGCCTGGGCTGTACGAGCAGTGTGAGCTGTCATGGAAGCTGTTCGCAGAGGCACCACCATGGTGGGTGCGACGGTCGCATTGATGGAGCTGACCACTCAGTCCATGTTAACTCTGTTGCTCTCTCCACATATGCTGCCTGACCTGCTGATTATTTCCAGCATTTTCTGTTTTTATTCCAATTTCGCAATGGTCTCTGCGTCCACATGAACAGACGCATGCAGTGCATGCCTGGCCCCTTGCATGTCCATTTACGGACACAATCGAATTTCTAGGTCAGACTATCCAAGCTATGTTGTCATTGTAGTATATGGAGAAAGAGTCAGACTGAACACTGTGAGCTCAAAGTAATGTGTGACCTTAGTCTTTTATTGCAGGTCTCCAGAGTGCCTCTCCAACCTGTGAAGCCTTCTTAAATACCTGTGCTCCAGGGGATTATGAGATCCCTTGGAACTCCGGGAAATGAGCCCTCTGGTGGCTGTACAGAGTATATACAAGTCCAGATACAGAACAATATTCCCCCCTAAAGTCAATAGTTTAACTATTTACAATGTGAGTCGATCTGGGGCCCTTCTTGCCCTGGTTGATCGTCTCGGTGTGAAAGCTGGTGTTGTTGAATCATTTGTTGGGCCCTTGCTGGGCTGCTGTGCAGCTAGCCTTGCTGGGCTGCCTGGTGTGTTGGGCCCTGCAGGGCTGCTGTGGATGATGGGTTTTGCTTCGTGGTCAAACGTGGTGTCGGTTGCCACTGGTGTGTATGTTGGGGGATCAAAAAAGGTAGGGTCCAAGGTGGGTTGCTCAGGGTAGTCCATGAATCTGACTTTGATTTGGTCCAAGTGTTTCCAGTGAATGAGTCCATTTGAAAGTTTGACCCGAAACATCCTGCTCCCCTCTTTGGCCATGACAGTGCCGGGAAGCCACTTGGGACCTTGCCCATAATTTAATATAAATACAGGATCATTGACCTCAATCTCGCGTGACACATTTGCGCTATCATGGTGTGCACTTTGTTGAAGTCGCCTGCTCTCTACCTGTTCATGTAGATCAGGGTGAACTAACGAGAGCTTTGTCTTAAGTGCTCTTTTCATGAGCAGTTCAGCAGGTGGGATCCCAGTGAGTGAGTGTAGTCTTGTGCGGTAGCTAAGCAGGACTCGGGATAGGCAAGTCTGCAGTGAGCCTTCAGTTACCCTCTTCAAGCCTTGCTTGATGGATTACACTGCTCTCTCTGCCTGACCATTGGACGCTGGTTTAAACGGGGCAGATGTGACATGTTTGATCCCGTTACGGGTCATGAATTTTTTGAACTCAGCACTGGTAAAACATGGCCTGTTGTCGCTCACCAGGACATTGGGTAAGCCATGTGTGGCAAACATGGCCCACAGACTTTCAGTGGTGGCAGCGGACGTGCTGGCCGACATTACCTCACATTCAATCCACTTGGAGTACGTGTCTACAACCACAAGGAACATTTTACCCAAGAACGGGCCTGCATAGTTGACGTGTACCATAGACCACGGTTTGGAGGGCCAAGACCATAAACTTAGCGGCACCTCCCTGAGTACATTGCTGAATTGCGAGCATGTATTACATCTGTGAACGCAGGACTCTAAGTCCGCATCGATACCAGGCCACCACACATGGGATCTGGCTATCGCTTTTATCATTACGATGCTTGGAAAGGTACTATGGAGGTCATTGATGAAGGTGTCTCCACCCTTCTTGGGGACCACTACTCGATTGCCCCACAGAAGGCAGTCTGCCTGTACAGACATTTCATCTTTGCACCGTTGGAACGGCTTTATCTCTTCCTGCATTTCCACTGGGACACTGGACCAGCTCCCGTGAAGCACACAGCTTTTGACTAGAGATAATAAGGGGTCCTGGCTTGTCCAGGTTTTGATCTGCCGCGCAGTGGCGGGTGATTGCTCACTCTCAAATGCTTCCATAACCATGGTGAGATCTGCGGGCTGCGCCATTTCCGCCGCCGTGGTGGGCAATGGCAGCCTACTGAGAACATCGGCACAGTTTTCTGTGCCTGACCTGTGGCGGATGGCGTAGTTGTATGCGGACAACATGAGTGCCCATCTCTGGCTGCGGGCCGATGCGTTGGTATTTATCCCTTTGCTCTTGGAAAACAAGGATATAAGTGGCTTATGGTCAGTTTCCAATTCAGATTTTAGCCCAAACAGGCATTGATGCATTTTCTTTACCCCATAGACACACGCTAACGCTTCTTTTTCAATCATGCTGTAGGCTCTCTCGGCCTTAGACAGACTCCTGGATATATAAGCAACTGGTTGCAGTTTCCCAAAATCATTGGCTTGTTGCAATAGACACCCGACGCCATATGACGATGCATCACATATCTAACTCCCTCTTGAATATATCCAATGAACTGGCATCAACAACTCTCTGCGGCAGGGAATTCCATAGGTTAACAACTCTCTGAGTGAAGAAGTTTCTCCTCATCTCAGTGCTAAATGGCCTTCCCCTTATCCTAAGACTATGTCCCCTGGTTCTGGACTTGCCCAACATTGGGAACATTCTTCCCGCATCTAACTTGTCCAGTCCCGTCAGAATCTTATACATTTCTATGAGATCCCCTCTCATCCTTCTAAACTCCAGTGAATAAAGGCCTAGTTGATCCAGTCTCTCCTCATATGACAACCCAGCCATCCCTGGAATCAGTCTGGTGAACCTTTGCTGCACTCCCTCAATAGCAAGAATGTCCTTCTTCAGATTAGGAGACCAAAACTGTACACAATATTCCAGGTGAGGCCTCACTAAGGCCCTGTACAACTGCAGTAAGACCTCCCTGCTCCTATACTCTAATTCCCTAGCTATGAAGGCCAAGATGCCATTTGCCTTCTTCACCGCCTGCTGTACCTGCATGCCCACTTTCAGTGACTGATGAACCATGACACCCAGGTCTCGTTGCACCTCCCCTTTCCCTAATCTGCCGCCATCCAGATAATATTCTGCCTTCGTGTTTTTGCCACCAAAGTGGATAAACTCACATTTATCCACATTATACTGCATCTGCCATGCATTTGCCCACTCGCCTAACCTGTCCAAATCACCCTGCAGCCTCTTAGCGTCCTCCTCAAAGCTCACAGCACCACCCAATTTACTGTCATCCGCAAACTTGGAGATATTACACTCAATTCCTTCATCTAAATCGTTAATATATATTGTAAAGAGCTGGGGTCCCAGCACTGAGCCCTGCGGCACTCCACTAGTCACTGCCTGCCATTCTGAAAAGGATCCGTTTATCCCGACTCTCTACTTCCTGTCTGCCAACCAGTTCTCTATCCACGTCAGTACATTACCCCCAATACCATGTGCTTTGATTTTGCACACCAATCTCTTGTGCGGGACCTTGTCAAAGACTTTTTGAAAGTCCAAATACACCACATCCACTAGTTCTCCCTTGTCCACTCTGCTAGTTACATTCTCAAAACATTCCAGAAGATTCGTCAAGCATGATTTCCCTTTCATAAATCCATACTGACTTGGTCCGATCCTGTCACTGCTTTCCAAATGTGCTGCTATTTCATCCTTAATGATTGATTCCAGCATTTTCCCCACGACTGATCTCAGGCTAACCGGTCTATAATTACCCGTTTTCTCTCTCCCTTCTTTTTTAAAAAGTGGTGTTACATTAGCTACCCTCCAGTCTAGAGGAACTGATCCCGAGTCGATTGACTGTTGGAAAATGATCACCAATGCATCCACTATTTCTAGGGCCACTTCCTTATGTACTCTGGGATGCAGACTATCAGACCCCGGGGATTTATCGGCCTTCAATCCCATCAATTTCCCTAACACAATTTCCCGCCTAGCAAGGATATCCTTCAGTTCCTCCTTCTCACGAGACCTACTGTCCCCTAGTACAATCGGAAGGTTATTTGTGTCTTCCTTTGTGAAGACAGAACCGAAGTATTTCTTCAATTGGTCTGCCAATTCTTTATTCCCCATTATAAATTCACCTGAATCTGACTGCAAGGGACCTACGTTTGACTTCACTAATCTTTTTCTCTTCACATATTTATAGAAGCTTTTGCAGTCAGTTTTTATGTTCCCTGCAAGTTTCCTCTCATTCTCTATTTTCCCCTTCTTAATTAAACCCTTAGTCTTCCTCTGTTGAATTCTAAATTTCTCCCAATCCTCAGGTTTGTTGCTTTTTCTAGCCAAATGATATGTCTCTTCCTTGGCTTTAACACTATCCTTAAGTTCCCTTGTTAGCCATGGTTAAGCCACCTTCCCCATTTTATTTTTACTCCAGACAGGGATGTGCAATTGCTGAAGTTCATCCATGTGATCTTTAAATGTTTGCCATTGCTTATCCGCTGTCAACCCTTTAAGTATCCTTTGCCAGTCTATTCTAGCCAATTCACGCCTCATACCGTCGAAGTTACCTTTCCTTAAGTTCAGGACCCAAGTTTCCGAATTAACTGTGTCACTTAATAAAGAATTCTACCATATTATGGTCACTCTTCCAAGGGGCCTCGCACATCAAGATTGCTAATTAGTCCCTTCTCATTACACATCACCCAGTCTTGGATGGCCAGCTCTCTAGTTGATTCCTTGACATATTGGTTTAGAAAACCATCCCTAATACACTCCAAGAAATCCTCCTCCACCACATTGCTACCAGTTTGGTTAGCCCAATCAATATGTAGATTAAAGTCGCCCATGATAACTGCTGTACCTTTATTGCACACATCCCTTATTTCTTGTTTGATGCTGTCCCCAAACTTACTACCACTGTTTGGTGGTCTGTACACAACTCCCACTTGCGTTTTATGCCCTTTGGAACTCCGCAGCTCCACCCATATCGATTCCACATCATCCAGGCTAATGTCCCTCCTTACTGTTGCATTAATTTCCTCTTTAACCAGCAACGCCATCCCACCTTCTTTTCTTTTCTGTCTATCCTTCCTAAATGCTGAATACCCTTGGATGTTGAGTTCCCAGCCTTGGTCACCCTGGAGCCATGTCTCCGTGATGCTAATGACATCATACCCTTTATCTGCTATCTGTGCAGTTAATTCGTCCACCTTATTCCGAATACTCCTCGTATTGAGGCACAGAGCCTTCAGGCTTGTCTTTCTAACACACTTTGCCCCTTTAGAATTTTGATGTAATGTGGCTCTTTTTGTTTTATGCCTTGGGTTTCTCTGCCCTCCACTTTTACGAATCTTCTTTCTATCTTTTGCTTCTGACTCCCATTTTATTTCCCTCTGTCTCCCTGCATAGGTTCCCATCCCCCTGCCATATTAGTTTAACTCCTCCCCAACAGCACTAGCAAACACTCCCCCTTGGACATTGGTTCCGGTCCTGCCCAGGTGCAGACCGTCCGGTTTGTACTGGTCCCACCTCCCCCAGAAGCGGTTCCAACGTCCCAGGGATTTGAATCCCTCCCTTCTGCACCACTGCTTAAGCCACGTATTCATCTGAGCTATCCTGCGATTCCTACTCTGACTAGCACGTGGCACTGGTAGCAATCCTGAGATTAGTACTTTTGAAGTCCTACTTTTAAATTCAACTCCTAGCTCCCTAAATTCATCTCGTAGGACCTCATCCCGTTTTTTACCTATATTGTTGGTATCTATATGTACCACGACAACTGGCTGTTCACCCTCCCTTTTCAGAATGTCCTGCACACGCTCCGAGACATCCTTGACCCTTGCACCAGTGAGGCAACATACCATTCTAGAGTCTCAGTTGCGGCCACAGAAATGCCTATCTATTCACCTTACAATTGAATCCCCTATCACTATAGCTCTCCCACTCTTTTTCCTGCCCTCCTGTGCAGCAGAGCCACCCACGGTGCCATGAATTTGGCTGCTGCTGCTCTCCCTTGATGAGTCATCCCCCTCAACAGTACTCAAAGCGGTGTATCTGTTTTGCAGGGGGATGACCACAGGGGACCCCTGCACTACCTTCCTTGCACTGCTCTTCCTGCTGGTCTTCCATTCCCTATCTGGCTGTGTACCCTCTACCTGCAGTAAGACCAACTCACTAAATGTGCTATTCACGTCATTCTCAGCATCGTGCATGCTCCAGAGTGAATCCACCCACAGCTCCAGTTTTGCAATGCAGTCTGTCAGGAGCTGGAGACGGATACACTTCCCTCACACGTAGTCGTCAGGGACACCGGAAGCGTCCCTGACTGTCCACATGGAACAGGAGGAGCTTAACACTTGTCCGAGCTCTCCTGCCATGAGTTAACCCCGAGATAAACTTAAATTGGCAACAACAATGCTAAAGGTTACTTACTGATAAAGAAAAAAGAAAAGAAAAGCTACTACCAATCACCAGCCAATCACTTACCCCCTTGGCTGTGACGTCACCTTTTGATTTCTTTCTGCTTCTTTTTTGCCTTCGCTCGCTGCTGCAGCTGCACCAGCTGGCCTCCTCTCCGACTGCTGCCTCATCGACACGCTGAGCCTTTATAGGCTTCTCGACACTCACCGGACTGCCCGAACTTCTCCGACTGCCGTCTCACCGACGCGCTGGGCCTTTATAGGCCTCTCGACACTACCCGGACTGCCCAAACTCCTCCGACTGCCGCCTCACCGTTTCTCTGTTTCTCTGGAATATTGCCGCCGATGATCGGATTCCAAACGGGCAAACAAAAAGACCTTTGTGCATGTTGATGCAGGTGAGGGCCTTTGATGATTCCTCCAGTTCCTGCGTCATGTAGGTTGAAGTCAGATCCAGCTTTGTGAACGTCTTTCCTCCCGCCAGCATTGCAAAGAGGTCGTCGGCTTTTGGAAGTGGGTATTGGTCCTGCATGGAGAAACGATTAATAGTTACTTTATAATCGGCACAGATTCTGACGGTGCCGTCTTCCTTGAGGACTGGGACAATAGGACTGGCCCATTCGCTGAACTAGATCGGTGAGATGATGCCCTCTCTTTGTAGCTGGTCGAGCTCGATTTCTACCCTTTCTCTCATCATGTACAGTACTGCACTCACCTTGTGATGGATGGATCGCGCTCCCAGAATTAGGTGAATCTGCACTTTTGCTCCTTGGAATTTCCCGATGCTTGGTTTGAACAGCGAAGGAAATTTGTTTAAGACCTGTGCACACGAATGTCGTCAGCGGACGATAGCGCTCGGATGTCGTCCCAGTTCCAGCGTATCTTTGCCAGTCAGCTCCTGCCAAGCAGCAAGGGACCATCACCCGATACCACCCAGAGTGGTAGCTTGTGCACCATTCCATTTTAGGAGACCTTTACTGTAGCACTGCCGATTACAGGAATCAGTTCTTTCGTGTAAGTTCTTAGTTTCGTGCGAATTGGAGTTAAGACTAGCCTTGAGGTCTTATTGCACCACAACCTTTCGAAAGTCTTTTTGCCCATGATGGACTGGCTCGCGCCCGTATCCAGCTCCATTGACACAGGGAGTCCATTTAGTTCAATCTTCAGCATTATTGGGGGACAATTCGTGGTGAATGTGTGCACCCCATGTACCTCTGCCTCCTCTATCAGAGGTTCTGTTTCATCGTGATCTTCCGTGGATCTGTCCTCCTCTGCAACGTGGTGGTTTTCAGGATTAGCAGGCCTAGCAGCTCGCCTGCACACTCGTTGGAGGTGTTCCATTGTTCCACAGCCTTTGCAAATGTATCCTTTGAATCGGAATGAATGGAAACGATGATCACCCCTGCAGAGCCAACAAGTTTTTAATGGCTTTGCATTCATCACCCTTGATGGTGAACTCTGAGACATCTGCGGACGTGTAGCTGCAGGTATGTGTGACCTGCCCTGTCCGTTACTTTCAAAAACAATATCACTTTGTTCACTGTACTTGTAGCAGCACTTGGGTGCTGAGAGATTTGCTTACAATTGTCACCGGTGATAATGAACACCTGGGCTATCGCTATGGCCTTACTCAAGGTTGGGGTCGCTACAGTCAAAAGTTTGCAAAGTATGGTTTCTTGGCCAATGCCAAGTACAAAAAAGTCTCTGAGCATGTGCTCCAAATGTCCTTCAAATTCGCAATGTCCTGCAAGGCGTCTTAGCTCGGCGACATAACTCACCACTTCCTGGCCTTCAGATTTTTTTTAGGTGTAGAACCAGTACCTCGCCATCAGAACGCTTTCCTTTGGGTTCAAATGCTCTCGGACCAGTGTGCACAAATCGTCGTACAATTTCTCCGTGGGTTTCGCTGGAGTGAGCAAATTCTTCATGAGGCCATAAGTTAGTGCCCCACAGATGGTGAGGAGGATCGCCCTTCGTTTGGCAGCACTCTCTTTCCCATCTAGCTCATTGGCCACGAAGTATTGGTCAAGTCACTCCACAAAAGTTTCCCAATCATCTCCCTCTGAGAATTTCTCCAGAATGCCCACTGTTCTCTGCATCTTTGGGTTCGCTATCTGTGTCTCGTCACCAGTTGTGTATGGAGAAAGAGTCAGACTGAACACTGTGAGCTCAAAGTTGGGTGGCAGTGTGAGCTGCGAGGAGGATGCTATTAGGCTGCAGAGTGACTTGGATAGGTTAGGTGAGTGGGCAAATGCATGGCAGATGAAGTATAATGTGGATAAATGTGAGGTTATCCACTTTGGTAGTAAAAACAGAGAGACAGACTATTATCTGAATGGTGACAGATTAGGAAAAGGGAAGGTGCAACGAGACCTGGGTGTCATGGTACATCAGTCATTGAAGGTTAGCATGCAGGTACAGCAGGCGGTTAAGAAAGCAAATGGCATGTTGGCCTTCATAGCGAGGGGATTTGAATACAGGGGCAGGGAGGTGTTGCTACAGTTGTACAGGGCCTTGGTGAGGCCACACCTGGAGTATTGTGTACAGTTTTGGTCTCCTAACTTGAGGAAGGACATTCTTGCTATTGAGGGAGTGCAGCGAAGATTCACCAGACTGATTCCCGGGATGGCGGGACTGACCTATCAAGAAAGACTGGATCAACTGGGCTTGTATTCACTGGAGTTCAGAAGAATGAGAGGGGACCTCATGGAAACGTTTAAAATTCTGACGGGTTTAGACAGGTTAGATGCAGGAAGAATGTTCTCAATGTTGGGGAAGTCCAGAACCAGGGGTCACAGTCTGAGGATAAGGGGTAAGCCATTTAGGACCGAGATGAGGAGAAACTTCTTCACCCAGAGAGTGGTGAACCTGTGGAATTCTCTACCACAGAAAGTAGTTGAGGCCAATTCACTAAATATATTCAAAAGGGAGTTAGATGAAGTCCTTACTACTCGGGGGATCAAGGGTTATGGCGAGAAAGCAGGAAGGGGGTACTGAAGTTTCATGTTCAGCCATGAACTCATTGAATGGCGGTGCAGGCTAGAAGGGCTGAATGGCCTGCTCCTGCACCTATTTTCTATGTTTCTATGTGACCTTAGTCTTTTATTGCAGGTCTCCAGAGTGCCTCTCCAACTTGTGAAACACTCTTAAATACTTATGCTCCCAAGTGATTATGAGATCCCTTGGAACTCTGGGGAATGAGCCCTCTGGTGGCTGTACAGAGTATATACAAGTCCAGATACATAACAGTCATCACTGGGGAAAAAGTAATTACCCTCAGTAGTTGTGCTGCTTTTGGCTTTGCCAATGATAAATTGTGCCCCAAAGCTATTAAAAGTTGTCAGAACAAGAACCCTAGGATAGATTTTCCAAGTCCTTGCCTGCTACCAATGTGTATCAAAAGAATCATGGGCATCACCCGCAATTTTCCGATATGTGCTGGTTGCACTGGAGAAGTCTGGAAAGACTCCCCTTGTCACAACTTCCTAATTTCAGTACATTTTATTTCAAGACAAATTTAGAAGCCTATTTTTCTGGACCTTAGAGCTTATTTGCTTATCATTCACAGGCTGCTTTTCTTTTGTGATGAGGTAAATTATTTCTATTTTCTATTGATTTTACTGGCTGAAATATTGGGAGCCATGAATTGGATGCACTGAGCTCCATGGCCAGTTCACTGATCTGTGCTTCTGGCAAGTGAGTCTCTATCAGGAGCAAATTTTTGCAATGTTGGGGCTAATGTTTAAAAGTAACCAATATCTATTTGAAATGTTGGCTTCCTGAAAATAAGTACTAAAGCCATACAGAGCAATTGTATTATATTTTCTTGTAGTCCATTCGTTCATACTTGTTGGTCTGGCACAAAAGTAAAATGGGTAATGTCCAGCTTCAGAGCTCCCAGGTTGACACATCCGATAAAATGTGACTAGTAGCTCTTTTGATGTTTCAGAAAAGCTTATTTCTGAAGCAAATAGCTCCGAAGCAAGAAAAACTATATGTAAAGCAGTGACCCAAAAATGAAAAATGAGAAGATCCATCCTGCTTTCTGTCAGCTCGGTTATGTTTTGGGAAATATTTCTCTCTTCCAGGTATACAGTGCCGGAGAGCGTGGAATGCCCCTGTTGATGTGGTCAGTGACTGGGAACAAGGAGGACAACTGGATTTATGCCAATGTGATTGTCTCCAATAACTATCCATTTGAAGTTGTGTTTGAAGCTGAAGTGGGTGGAGATGACCTCACAGACATTGCAATTGATGACATCTCTTTTAGCCTGGAATGTGTTGCTGGAGGTACTGTACCATGAAACCTGCTCTTCAGTGCACATTAATGAGTGTGAGCAATAGCGCAGAGAGTTTGCTGACACAAGACACTCACCCCTTTATCACCTTGTAACCTTTTTTAGAGAGGGCCAGAGGTTCTTTCTGCATTGTAACCTTCAATTAGACTCTGCTTAAATGGATGAGTTTGCAAATTAACCCTTAGGCTGCTAGTGGGTCCTAGAATTACAGTCTCCCTGCACTGAAGATTTAAACACATCTGCAGCTCACAATCTATATATAGCACTGAAACAAATCTGATATTACAGCAATAAAGGTACCTGAAATGTCAGGACTAAATATAATATTTTAACTGCCATATTAATTTTTTCAAGGTCTGCAACAGTAACGTGTAAAAAGAGAATTTATATTGTAGTTATTTTTTTCCCTTTGTTTTTTTCCCCTTATTCTTCCTGTCAAGGAGACAGTGGCCCATGTTGGGATATCATTCCCCAAATAAGGGATCGGCCATTTAAGACTGAGATGAGGAGAAATGTTTTCACAGAGGGTGGTGAATCTTTGGAATTCTCTGTGGAGGCTGTGGAGGCTCAGTCATTTAGTATATTCAGGACAGAGGTCAATATTAAGGGAATCAAGGGATCTGGGGATAGTGCAGGAAAGTGGAGTTACAAAAGAACATAAGAAATTGGAGCAGGAGTAGGTCATTTGGCCCCTCAAGCCTGCTCCGCCATTTAATAAGATCATGGCTGATCTGATCATGGAATCAGTTCCACTTCCCTGCCCTCTCCCCATAACCCTTCACTCTCTTATCGCTCAAAAATCTGTCTATCTCTGCCTGAAATATATTCAGTGACCCAGCCTCCACAGATCTCTGGGGAAGAAAATTCCACAGATTTACAACCTTCTGAGAGAAGAAATTCCTCCTCATCTCAGTTTTAAATGGGCGGCCCCTTATTCTGAGACTATGACCTTTAGTTTTAGTTTCCCCTAGAGTGGAAATATCCTCTCTGCATCCATCTTATCGAGCCCCCTCATTATATTATATGTTTTGATAAGATCACCTCTCATTCTTCTGAACTCCAATGAGTATAGGTCCAACCTACTCAACCTATCTTCATAAGTCAGCCCCCTCATCTCCAGAATCATCCTAGTGCACCTTCTCTGAACTGCCTCTGAAGCAAGTATATCCTTCTTTAAATAAGGAGAAGAAAACTGTACGCAGTACTCTAGGTGTGGCCTCACCAATACCCTGGTTTTATACTCCATCCCCCTTGCAATAAAGGCCAAAATTCCATTTGCCTTTCTGATTACTTGCTGTACCTACATACTAACTTTTTGTGTTTCATGCACAAGGACCCCCTTGTAATACAGCACTTTGCAATTGTTCTCCTTTTAAATTATAATTTGCTTTTCTATTGTTTCTGCCAAAGTGGATAACAACACATTTTCCCACATTGTACTCCATCTGCCAAATTTTGCCCACTCACTTAGCCTGTCTATATCCCTTTGAGATTTTTTGTGTCCTCCTCACAATTTGCTTTCCCATTAATTTTTGTATCATCAGCAAACTTGGTTACATTACACTCAGTCCTTTCATCCAAGTCACAGAAACATAGAAACATAGAAAATAGGTGCAGGAATAGGCCATTCAGCCCTTTGAGCCTGCACCGCCATTCAATGAGTTCATGGCTGAACATGCAACTTCAGTACCCCATTCCTGCTTTCTCGCCATACCCCTTGATCCCCCTAGTAGTAAGGACTACATCTAACTCCTTTTTGAATATATTTAGTGAATTGGCCTCAACAACTTTCTGTGGTAGAGAATTCCACAGGTTCACCACTCTCTGGATGAAGAAGTTTCTCCTCATCTCGGTCCTAAATGGCTTACCCCTTATCCTTAGACTGTGATCCCTGGTTCTGGACTTCCCCAACATTGGGAACATTCTTCCTGCATCTAACCTGTCTAAACCCGTCAGAATTTTAAACGTTTCTATGAGATCCCCTCTCATTCTTCTGAACTCCAGTGAATACAAGCCCAGTTGATCCAGTCTTTCTTGATATGTCAGTCCCGCCATCCCGGGAATCAGTCTGGTGAACCTTCCCTGCACTCCCTCAATAGCAAGAATGTCCTTCCTCAAGTTAGGAGATCAAAACTGTGCACAATACTCCAGGTGTGGCCTCACCAAGGCCCTGTACAACTGTAGTAACACCTCCCTGCCCCTGTACTCAAATCCTTTCGCTATGAAGGCCAACATGCCATTTGCTTTCTTAACCGCCTGCTGTATCTGCATGCCAACCTTCAATGACTGATGTACCATGACACCCAGGTCTCTTTGCACCTCCCCTTTTCCTAACCTGTCACCATTCAGATAATAGTCTGTCTCTCTGTTTTTACCACCAAAGTGGATAACCTCACATTTATCCACATTATACTTCATCTGCCATGCATTTGTTCACTCACTTAACCCAGCCAAGTCACTCTGCAGCCTCATAGCATCCTCCTCGCAGCTCACACTGCCACCCAACTTAGTGTCATCCGCAAATTTGGAGATACTATATTTAATCCCCTCATCTAAATCATTAATGTACAATGTAAACAGCTGGGGCCCCAGCACATAACCTTGCGGTACTCCACTAGTCACTGCCTGCCATTCCGAAAAGTACCCATTTACTCCTACTCTTTGCTTCCTGTCTGCCAACCAGTTCTCAATCCACATCAGCACACTACCCCCAATCCCATGTGCTTTAACTTTGCACATTAATCTCTTGTGTGGGATCTTGTCGAAAGCCTTCTGAAAGCCCAAACACACCACATCAACTGGTTCCCCCTTGTCCATTCTACTGGAAACATCCTCAAAAAATTCCAGAAGATTTGTCAAGCATGATTTCCCTTTCACAAATCCATGCTGACTTGGACCTATCATGTTACCTCTTTCCAAATGCACTGCTATGACATCCTTAATAATTGAATCCATCATTTTACCCACTACCGATATCAGGCTGACCGGTCTATAATTCCCTGTTTTCTCTCTCCCTCCTTTTTTAAAAAGTGGGGTTACATTGGCTACCCTCCACTCCATAGGAACTGATCCAGAGTCTATGGAATGTTGGAAAATGACTGTCAATGCCTCCGCTATTGCCAAGGCCACCTCCTTAAGTACTCTGGGATGCAGTCCATCAGGCCCTGGGGATTTATCGACCTTCAATCCCATCAATTTCCCCAACACAATTTCCTGACTAATAAGGATTTCCCTCAGTTCCTCCTTCTTACTAGACCCTCTGATCCCTTTTATATCCAGAAGGTTGTTTGTGTCCTCCTTAGTGAATACCGAACCAAAGTACTTGTTCAATTGGTCAGCCATTTCTTTGTTCCCAGTTATGACTTCCCCTGATTCTGACTGCAGGGGACCTACGTTTGTCTTTACTAACCTTTTTCTCTTTACATATCGATAGAAGCTTTTGCAGTCCATTTTAATGTTCCCTGCAAGCTTCCTCTCGTACTCTATTTTCCCTGCCCTAATCAAACCCTTTGTCCTCCTCTGCTGAGTTCTAAATTTCTCCCAGTCCCTGGGTTCGCTGCTATTTCTGGCCAATTTGTATGCCACTTCCTTGGCTTTAATACTATCTCTGACTTCCCTTGATAGACACGGTTGAGCCACCTTCCCTTTTTTATTTTTACGCCAGACAGGGATGTACAATTGTTGTAGTTCATCCATGCGGTCTCTAAATGTCTGCCATTGCCCATCCACTGTCAACCCCTTAAGTATCATTCGCCAATCTATCCTAGCCAATTCACACCTCATACCTTCAAAGTTACCCTTCTTTAAGTTCTGGAACATGGTCTCTGAATTAACTTGTTCATTCTCCATCCGAATGTAGAATTCCACCATATTATGGTCACTCTTCCCCAAGAGCCTCGCACAACGAGATTGCTAATTAATCCTCTCTCATTACACAACACCCAGTCTAAGATGGCCTCCCCCCTTGTTGGTTCCTCGACATATTGGTCTAGAAAACCATCCCTTATGCACTCCAGGAAATCCTCCTCCACCGTATTGTTTCCAGTTTGGTTAGCCCAATCTATATGCATATTAAAGTCACCCGTGATAACTGCTGCACCTTTATTGCATGCACCCCTAATTTCCTGTTTGATGCCCTCCCCAACATCACTACCCTACTTTTTGGAGGTCTGTACACAACTCCCACTAGCGTTTTCTGCCCTTTGGTATTCCATAGTTCCACCCATACAGATTCCACATCATCCAAGCTAATGTCTTTCCTTACAATTGCATTAATTTCCTCTTTAACCAGCAATGCCACCCCGCCTCCTTTTCCTTTCTGTCTATCCTTCCTAAATGTTGAATACCCTTGGATGTTGAGTTCCCAGCCTTGGTCACCCTGGAGCCATGTCTCTGTGATGCCAACCACATCGTATTCGTTAACTGCTATCTGCACAGTTAATTCGTCCACCTTATTCCGAATACTCCTTAATTAGTCATTATTATAGATTGTAAATAGTTGAGATCCCTGCGGCACCCCACTAGTTACTGTTTGTCATCTGGAATATGACCCGTTTATCCCGACTCTCTGTTTTCTGTTAGTTAGCCAATCCTCTATCTACTTGAGGTAGAAGGCCAGCCAGGATCATTGAATGGCGGAGCAGGCTTGAGGCATCGAAAGTTCTACTCCTGCTCCTATTTCTTATATTCTTAAGTTCCATGGGCACCGACTGCCCGCTGCTATCTTACTCAAGTGGTGCTTTTAAGCATGTCAAATAACTTATTCTATGAATGTAGGTTGCCTTGTCCAGTCTGTGAGGCAGTCAGCAACTGCTGCCTCCCATGGGACTGCCACTACTTGCAGGCCATCAAGTGTATGTGAAGGTAGATTTTTTTATCAATCCTGTTAAAAAGGCTTATTTACTTATTTTCAGGCGTGCAAAAGCTGCTGAATGTGCTGTTGACAGTAAGTCTAGACCTAACACAATCAGGCATTGTTGGGATTCAATGTTTTGTCGTGGTTACTGTGATAGGCAGCTTTAGAGGTTATTTACTCAGACACCTATTACCTATGCACATATAATAATTATGGTTGTCCTTAAAATTAGTGCCGCATTTCCCCAAAAATTAACCCTCGCTTTCCTAACAGTGCATTTCAAAGGCCCTTGGCTCTGTTCACTGCATTTCTTCCCCAGCTCTCAATGTGGAATAGCACAGGAGAACCCAGTTGGCACTTGTGTCAGCAGCCTTTTGTGCAATCATGTTGCCCTGTACAAGCAACAGTTCTGAAAGCAACAAGAAAGTAGTTCGGCAGCTCACCAGTGAGCTATGCAGCTAATCTCTCAGCTAAGGGAACACGCAATAGCGCGTATCCACAATTAGGACGAAGAAATTCATGACGTGCAGAAAACAAATCATGCATATACACAACTAGTACCCTACTGCTGGCCAAGAACGGGAATCACTCATCAAGGACACCGAGGTAGTCAGGGCCCGCTGGAAGGAGCACTTTGAAGATCTCCTCAGTCGAGACTTTGCCTTTGACTCGAGTGTTCTTGACTCCATCCCGCAGCATGCTACCCGCCACCACCTCAGTGAGACCCCAACACTGCACAAGGTAGAAAAAGCCATAAGATAGCTTAAAAATAGCAAGGCTACGGGTGCGGACGGAATCCCTGCTGAGGCATTGCAGTATGGCGGAGAGGCACTGCTAGCACGAATACACGACCTCATCTCTCTCATCTGGAGGGAGGGGAGCATGCCGGGGGATCTCAGAGATGTCGTAATCGTGACCATCTTTAAAAAAGGGGATAAGTCCGACTTTGGCAACTACAGAGGAATCTCCCTGCTATCAACCACTGGGAAAGTCGTCGCTAGAGTCCTCCTCAACCGTCTGCTTCCCGTGGCTGAGGAGCTCCTCCCGGAGTCACAGTGTGGATTTCGTCCCCAAGGGGGCACAACAGACATGATTTTTGCAGCGTGACAGCTACAGGAAAAATGCAGGGAACAGCGCCAGCCCTTATACATGGCCTTCTTCGACCTTACAAAGGCCTTTGACACTGTCAACCGCGAGGGTGTATGGAGCGTCCTCCTCCGTTTTGGATGCCCCCAAAAGTTCATCATCCTCCGCCTGCTCCACGACGACATGCAGGCCGTGATCCTTACCAACGGATCCATCACAGACCCAATCCACGTCTGGACCGGGGTCAAACAGGGCTGCGTCATCACCCCAACCCTCTTCTCAATCTTTCTCGCCGCCATGCTCCACCTCACAGTCAACAAGCTCCCCGCTGGAGTGGAACTAAACTACAGAACCAGTGGGAACCTGTTCAACCTGCGCCATCTCCAGGCCAGGTCCAAGACCATCCCAACCTCTGTCATCAAGCTACAGTAAGCGGACGACGCCTGCGCCTGCGCACATACAGAGGCTGCACTCCAGGACATAGTTTACGTATTTACTGAGGCGTACGAAAGCATGGGCCTTACGCTAAACATCCGTAAGACAAAGGTCCTCCACCAGCCTGTCCTCACCACACAGCACTGCCCCCCAGTCATCAAGATCCACGGCGCGGCCCTGGACATTGTGGACCACTTCCCATATCGTGGGAGCCTCCTATCAACAAGAGCAGACATCGACAACGAGATCCAACACCGCCTCCAGTGCGCCAGTGCAGCCTTCGGCTGCCTGAGGAAAAGAGTGTTTGAAGACCAGGCCCTCAAAACTGCCACCAAGCTCATGGTCTACCGGGATGTAGTAATACCTGACCTCCTGTATGGCTCAGAGACATGGACCATGTACAGTAGACACCTCAAGTTGCTGGAGAAATATCACCAACGATGTCTCCGCAAGATCCTACAAATCCTCTGGGAGGACAGGCACACCAACATCAGCGTCCTCATCCAGGCTAACATCCCCAGCATTGAAGCACTGACCACACTCGATCAGCTTCGCTGGGCAGGCCACATAGTCTGCATGCCAGACACGAGACTCCCAAAGCAAGTGCTCTACTCGGAGCTCCTTCACGGCAAATGAGCCAAAGGTGGGCAGCGGAAACGCGACAAGGACATCCTCAAAGCCTCCCTGAAAAAGTGCAACATCCCCACTGACACCTGGGAGTCCCTGGCCCAAGACTGTCCTAAGTGCATCCAAGAGGGCGCTTAGCACCTCGAGTCTCAATGCCGAGAGCATGCAAAAATCAAGCGCAGACAAGAGCGTGCGGCAAACCAGTCCCACCCACCCCTTCTCTCAAAGAGTATCTGTCCCATCTGTGGCTCTCGTATTGGACTGTTCAGCCACCAAGAACTCACTTCAGGAGTGAAAGCAAGTCTTCCTTCATTCCGAGGGACTGCCTATGATGATGATGATGACACAAAACTGAATCAAATTAATTCACCTTCATATCTCTTGCACTCTGTCATTTTTTCACTCTGTAGAAATTGAACCGTTAGCCCCAAAACTAAAAAGAATAGCCAACTCCAGTAACATCCCATGAGTATCTGAAAGGAAAACAGAAAATGCTGGAAATCTCAGCAGGTCAGGCAGCATCTGTGGAGAGAAACAGAGTTACCGTTTCGTGTCAACATACCTTCGTCAGAACTGCTGAATGTTTGATAAGAACACATTCTTAAGAAGCACTGAAAGGGGGAGGGGAAGAAAGAACAAAAGGGAAGGTCTATGATAGGGTGGAAGACAGGAGAGAATAGAGAGACAAAAGGGATGATGGGCCGAGTTGAAATTGTAATGGCAGGAGTGAGAAAAGGTTAGTCAAGATAAGGTGTGAATGGTGGAATAATGATATAAGCTCGCGGGGGCTGGGGGAAGTGGCGTGGCAAGGGAGCTATAGATAGTCAGAGGTTATGCTCTGAAATTGTTGAACTCGATGTTGAGTCCAGAAGGCTGTTAAGTGCCTAAATGAAAGATGAGGTGCTGTTCCTTGCATTGAGTTTCTTTGGAACAGTGTAGGAGTCCGAGGAGAGAGATATCAGAGTGTAAGTAGAGTGGAGAATTAAAGTGACGGGCGACTGGAAGCTCAGGGTCACACTTACGGAATGAATGGAGATGTTAAGCAAAGCGGTCACCCAATCTGCACTTGGTCCCTCTAACCTGAAATAATAATTTGAAAGGTCCCTGTAGCAAAGAGACATTCCCACTCTCTGGATTGTGCTAGTGGCCGTAAATTCATCAACGCACCCAAGAACCAAAACCCACAACCTCATATTAGGAACATAAGAACATAAGAATTAGGAACAGGAGTAGGACATCTAGCCCCTCGAGCCTGCTCCGCCATTCAAAAAGATCATGGCTGATCTGGCTGCGGACTCAGCTCCACTTACCCGCCCGCTCCCCATAACCCTTAATTCCCTTATTGGTTAAAAATCTATCTATCTGTGATTTGAATTCATTCAATGAGCTAACTTCAACTATTTCCTTGGGCAGAGAATTCCACAGATTCACAACCCTCTGTTTTAAATTGGCTCCCCTGTATTTTGAGGCTGTGCCCCCTAGTTCTAGTCTCCCCGACCAGTGGAAACAACCTCTCTGCATCTATCTTGTCTATCCCTTTCATTATTTTAAATGTTTCTATAAGATTACCCCTCATCCTTCTGAACTCCAACGAGTAAAGACCCAATCTACTCAATCTATCATCATAAGGTAACCCCCTCATCTCCGGAATCAGCCTATTGAATCGTCTCTGTACCCCCTCCAAGGCTAGTATATCCTTCCTTAAGTAAGGTGACCAAAACTGCACGCAGTACTCCAGGTGCGGCCTCACCAATACCCTGTACAGTTGCAGCAGGACCTCCCTGCTTTTGTACTCCATCCCTCTCGCAATGAAGGCCAACATTCCATTCGCCTTCCTGATTACCTGCTGCACCTGCAAACTAACTTTTTGGGATTCATGCACAAGGACCCCCCGGTCCCTCTGCACCGCAGCATGTTGTAATTTCTCCCCATTCAAATAATATTCCCTTTTACTGTTTTTCTTTTCCAAGGTGGATGACCTCACATTTTCCGACATTGTATTCCATCTGCCAAACCTTAGCTCAATCTCTTTGCAGCCTCTCCGTGTCCTCTACACAACCCGCTTTCCCACTAATCTTTGTGTCATCTACAAATTTTGTTACACTACACTCTGTCCCCTCTTCCAGGTCATCTATGTATTTTGTAAACAGTTGTGGGCCTCACCCCCGATCCCTGTGGCACACCACTAACCACCGATTTCCAACCCGTAAAGGACCCATTTATCCCGACTCTCTTCTTTCTGTTAGCCAGCCAATTCTCTATTCATGCTAATACATTTCCTCTGACTCCGCGTACCTTTAACTTCTACAGTAACCTTTTGTGTGGCACCTTATCGAATGCCTTTTGAAAATCTAAATACACCACATCCATCGGTACACCTTGCCATGTATCTTACATTATTATATTTAACTGTATCCTAACATGCTATACATGACTGTAATAAGATATGATCTGTAACCACCAGCATACCTTACCACCAGGGGTGCACTTGCAAGAGACAGGTATATAAGGACAGGCCTCAGGCAAGTGCAGCATTCCAGAGCTGTGAAATAAAGGTGCAGGTCCAGAGTGATCTTGACTTCACTACATGCCTCATGTGAATCTGTACTGAGAGGACAGGACTTTACACACCTCTATCCACCATGCTCGTTATACCCTCAAAGAATTCCAGTAAACTAGCTAAACATGATTTCCCCTTCATGAATCCATGAATGTTGCGTCTGCTTGATTGCACTATTCCTATCTAGATGTCCCGCTATTTCTTCCTTAATGATAGCTTCAAGCATTTTCCCCACTACAGATGTTAAACTAACCGGCCTATAGTTACCTGCCTTTTGTCTGCCCCCTTTTTTAAACAGAGGCATTACATTAGCTGCTTTCCAATTCGCTGGTACCTCCCCAGAGTCCAGAGAAAGGACGCACAAATCTCTTTTGAAGATTAATTATAGCATTCTAGCTTTTAAATTATTAAAAATGTACAGAGATTACTTTACTGCTTAATTTAAATAATTTCTGCAAAGTCTGGAAGTAAAAAATGAGTTGTTGGAGTGAATATAAAAATTTCTAAATTAACTTTTATCCAGACTCTATTGATTTTCCTCCCCTAACCAAAAAACGTGGCTATTCAGATAAGACCTGCTGATTGGATTGGTCCATCATATGTGCTATCGTATAACTAGATTCCATGCAAGGGCAATGGGTGGCACAGTTATAGAATCATACAATTTCACATTACAGAAGGAGGGCATTCAATCCACCATTCCTGTGATAGGGTGCATGAGTCAGAGATAAGGTGACAAAACTGTAGAATCTTTTCACTGGCCCACATTCCCTTCGATCTGAGAGCACAGGGACAGTGAATTAACCTTTAAAGCCTTTCAATGGACCGCTTAATAGCTTTTTAAAATTAGTTTTCAGCCAATACGGACAAAGTCTTTTTTTTAATTACTCCTATCTCCAAAATGGACAGTGGGATCCATGAATAAGAAGAAAATAGCAACCGGTAGTAACATTTGAAAAAAAATAGAATAGCTAGCTAGATGATATTTAATTGAAGAATAAATATTGGCCAGGACTCAGGGACAACTCTGCTACTCTTCTTTGAATAATGCCATTGGATCTTTTATATCTACCTCAAAAGGTATATAGGGTCTCAGTTAAATGTCTCATCCAAAATACAGCAGCTCCTAAGTGTCAGCCTAGATCATGTGCTCAAGTCTTAACTGCCACCCATAGTTGACACTGATTATTTCACATAAACACCAGACTAATACACAATTTGCTTTACTATGAGACATCAGCAGGCTATTGCCCCATTTGATTTACTGCTGATGTCAGCTCTCATTTCAATGACAAGATGGCAAAGTAAACAAAGCAGTACTGGCTACCTCTTGAGGTTCCAAGGTTCAAAACTTAAGGCACGTGGGGCTGAAATTCATGGTCCGGATAAGGCCCATTACCGCCAGAAAGCGACGGCCAGGCGATGAAGTCGAGCGGCCGTCGACTTTTGGTCCAATGGCTGCCACGACCCAAATTCAGCTCGTGGATTTTTCTGGCGGTCCCCAGTAGCGCCCCGCTGCTGCCGTATGCCCCAAGCGCGTCATCAAAGCATGCACCACCGATCTCCTGCACCTCCATCCCACTCCATGCGAAATTTATGTCCAAAAATCCTAAATATGCCGCGCGGTGCCCTCGACAGCTTTCTCTGTCAGTGCGCCTTGTTTTGTGTGTGTGAGCCACGGCAGCATGGCGGCCCTTCGAGGGGAGGGCACACTGCCGCGGCCGCCATGATTTTTTTTCTGACAGCCAACTTCCCGATCGGCCGGACAATTATGCCCTTGGGTTCAGCCGGGCTGCCAACAGGCAGCCTAGCATCCCCTCTTGGATGCCAGGCTGCTGACCCGGCCAAAACCCTCCCTGGTGGCCCAGTGGTCGATCCTAATTATTCGCTGCTTCTCTCCCTGTTAAAGCAGGGGAGAGACGTGGTGATGCAGACGTGCAATGACATCACCATCACTCCGCTGCTGAGTGACAGCGGCGGAGAATCCGTCCTGCCTCCACTTCCACCCCTCACCACCACTTACCGCCACACTTCTGCCCCCATTATGACCGGCTTCTGGTCTGATCCGAAAAAAACGGCAAAGAGAGCCCGCCTCATCGCGCCCGATGGTAAAAACTTTTAAAAAACAGAATGTGCGCCAGCTTTCTGATGGACATGAATCTCGGCCCCATGATATTAAGGAGAATGTAACAGATGGATAGAAGAAGGGTTAGAAATAAGAAATAAAGCTGTAGGGTAAATTATGTTTTTCAGATTGGAGGGAAATGAGTAGTGGTTTGCCTCATGGATTTTGTTTCCCACTGATTTGGACATAAGCAGAAGGCAAATCACATTAAAGTTTGTTGTTACAATCAAATTTGGGATACAGAAAACTGAGAGAAAACAAAAGTAAAAGAGTGCCAGAGAACACAAACAAGGAAACAGAGAGGGCAGCTAGATGGCAGATGCAGTTCAATGCAACAAAATGTGAAGTAATATATATGTGAAGTATAAAGAAAGAAAGGAAGAATACTCTAAATGGTAAGACTCTTAACACAGTGGAGAAACCAAGTGATACAACATAGCACTTTAAAAGTGGGAGTACAGAAAGAAGAAAGTAAGGTGAATTTGTACAAAACATTGATTAGGTCAGAGTTGGAATATTGCATGTGGATCTGGACCCCGTCATAGGAAAAATATTAAAACCATGGAAAGGGTACAGCAAAGATTCACTAGAATTATATCGTTATGAAAAAAAGACTCAGAATTGTTTCACTAGAATGAAGAAATGAAGAAGGGATCTCATAGAGATTTACAAAATTGTAAAAGCTATTGAGCAGGTAAATAGTGAAAGATTGTTTTATAGGTTGCTTTATCAATAATAAGGGCACTTAAATCCAGATTATCACTAGAAGAATGAAGGGGAAGTTAGAAGAATTACTCTGCAGAAGACTGGGAAGCTTTTAAAAGCCAGCAAACAATGACTAAACAAATGATTAGGAAAGGAAAGATAGACGATGAAAGTAAACTAGCACAAAATATAAAAACAGATAGCAGGAGTTTCTATAGGTATATAAAAAGGTAAAGAGTGGCTAAAGTAAATGTTAGTCCTTTAGAGGACGAGACCGGGGAATTAATAATGGGGAACATGGAGATGGCAGAAACTCTGAACAAATATTTTATACCAGTCGTTACAGTAGCGGACACTAGCAATATTCCAAAAGTGGATAGTCAAGGGGCTATGGGGGGGAGGAACTTAACACGATCACAATCACTAAGGATATGGTACTCAGTAAGATAATGGGACTAAAAGAAGATAAATCCCCTGGATCTGATGGCTTGCATCCTCGGGTCTTCAGAGATTTAGCGGCAAGGATTGTGAATGCATTGGTTGTAATTTACCAAAATTCCCTGGATTCTGGGGAGGTCCCAGCAGATTGGAAAACTGCAAATGTAACGCCCCTATTTAAAAAAGGAGGCAGACAAAAAGCAGGAAAATATAGACCAGTTAGCCTAATATCTGTGGTTGGGAAAATATTGGAGTCCATTATGAAAGAAGCAGTAGCAGGACATTTGGAAAAGCAAAATTTGGTCAGGCAGAGTCAGCATGGATTTATGAAGGGGAAGTCATGTTTGACGAATTTGCTGGAATTCTTTGAGGATGTAACGAACAGGGTGGATAAAGGGGAACCAGTGGATGTGGTGTATTGGACATCCAGAAGGCATTTGACAAGGTGCCACAAAAAAGGTTACCGCATAAGATAAAAGTTCACAGGGTTGGGGGTAATATATTAGCATGGATAGAGGATTGGCTAACTAACAGAAAACAGAGAAGTCGGGATAAATGGTTCATTCTCTGGTTGGCAACCAGTAACTAGTTGGGGTCCCAGCAGGGATCAATGCTGGGACCCCAACTATTTACAATCTATATTAACGACTTGGAAGAAGGGACTGAGTGTAATGTAGCCAAGTTTGCTGATGATACAAAGATGGGAGGAAAAGCAATGTGTGAGGAGGACACAAAAAATCTACAAAAGGACATAGACAGGCTAAGTGAGTGGGCAAATATTTGGCAGATGGAGTATAATGTTGGAAAGTGTGAGGTCATGCAATTTGGCAGAAAAAATCAAAGAGTGAGTTATTATTTAAATGGAGAAAGATTGCAAAGTGCCGCAGTACAGCGGGACCTGGGGTTACTTGTGCATGAAACACAAAAGGATAGTATGCAGGTACAGCAAGTGATCAGGAAGGCCAATGGGGTCTTGGCCTTTATTGCAAAGGGGATGGAGTATAAAAGCAAGGAAGTCTTGCTGCAGCATATAGGGTACTGGTGAGGCCACACCTGGAATACTGCGTGCAGTTTTGGTTTCCATATTTACGAAAGGATATACTTGCTTTGGAGGCAGTTCAAAGAAGATTCATTAGGTTGATCTCGGAGATGAGGGGGTGACTTATAAGGAAAGGTTGAGTAGGTTGGGCCTCTACTCATTGGAATTCAGAAGAATGAGAGGTGATCTTATCGAAACGAATAAGATTATGAGGGGACTTGACAAGGTGGATGCAGAGAGGATGTTTCCACTGATGGGGGAGACTAGAACTAGACGGCATGATCTTCGAATAAGGGGCCGCCCATTTAAAACTGAGATGAGGAGAAATTTCTTCTCTCAGAGGGTTATGGATCTGTGGAATTCGCTGTAGAAGCTGGGAGATTGAATACATTTAAGACAGAAATAGACAATTTCTTAAACGATAAGAGAATAAGGGGTTATGGGGAGAGGGCAGGGACGTGGAGCTGAGTGCATGATCAGATCAGCCATGATCTTATTGAATGGTGGAGCAGGCTCAAGGGGCCGTATGGCCTACTCCTGTTCCTATTTCTTATGTTCTTATGTTCTTATCATGCAAAGTTCAGATGAAAGCGTAACTACAAAGTAAAAGTGAAATAGTGCACAATTAGTTAATGTTTGCATGAACCTTGCAATCTATTACTATTAATTAGTAACAGGAATGCTACGAGCACAAAAAGGTCGGCATGGATTAGCTGAAACCAGCTTTTGAATGTTAGGTGGCTGCGGTTCTATTCATTTTCTCTTGATTTTTTGCCATTTTATTTCTTAATGTTCAACATTGTCTTCTCTGATCCCAGCAAAGTTCTAAAAAGGCACTGTAAACATTGCAACCGAAGATACAAAGCCAGTCCCATTCTAATGGCCCAAATTTGGTGAAGGACCCCGCCCGCCCAAGGGCTGCCCAAAGGACCGCCGATGGGTGGGGTTTTCATCACCCAGGTCCCTTGAAGGTCAGCGAGGGGCAAAGCAGTGACGCACGCTGCCAATCTGGGTGGAAGCCAGTGGGAGCTCTCATTCTTGGCGGCAAAGGCACTTGCTGCACAAGTGCCGCCGAGGATGGAGTCGGGCCCATGGAAGGTCGAACTCGTAAAAGTAAAAAGCATTAAAAAAAACATCTGACGACTTTCAGTGAACCTCATCCATGTAAGTCCCTGTAAAGAAATACATTTTTTAAATGTCACAAACCTGTTTTCCCACGCTTACCTTTGAGGACAGAGCTGCCTGCACTCGGCGGTCCACTGCCATCATGCCGCTGACTCCAGCCGACTCTCTCCCGCATGAATATGGCATCTCGGCGGGTGGGAGCTTACTTATGCTCATCGGCCGTCTGCTGACGTCGGCGGGAGCTTCCCGCCGGCTCTCCCCTCCCGCCTGCTCCAGGCCACGCCGAAAGTGGCAGTGGGCGGTTTGAGCAGAGGAATGTTGGTGGCAGTGGGTGGCAGTCCGTGGCAGTGGGCAGTGAGACCATCAATTTCGGGCCCTAAGAACTTCATCAAACATGGATGTTCCCTCGTGCCCATTCAAAATGCGCTTTGAAGGCAAATAGCATAATGTCAGCATAAAAAGCCAGGATATTGCATCAAATATTCATTTCAATATTTGTTGCGTGCATTTCGGAGTATTAATGAGGCAATGGCATGAAATGTGAATAAGCACTATAGCCTACAAGATGCACCTGGTCAGAAATTACAGGCAGAATGAATTGGGCAAAGATCTGTCAAAGACCTGCTCGCTCAATTGTGCTATTCCCACTGCATCCATTCTATGCCCACATAGTTATTTGGAAAAACTATCCTCAGATTTATTATAGGTATTGTCATCCTTATGAAAAATACATAGGGGCCAAGTTTCGGCCTGAGTTGCTCCTGTTTTTTTGGGGCAACTGGTTTAGAATGGAGTATCTTAGAAATTTGAATTCTCGGCATTTAGTTTGCTCCAGTTCTAGTCAGTTAGAACAGTTTCACTTTGGAACTGAATTTTTTTTTCAAAGGGTGTGTGTTTGGCCACTTGCGCCTATTTTCAAAGTTTAGACAGTAAAAACTTACTCCAAACAAACTTAGAATGGAGTAAGTGAAGATTTTTGTACGTTCGAAAAAACCTTGTCTACACTAGAAAATCAGGCGTATGTTAGGCGTAGGGAATAGGTGTGGGGGGGGGGGAGAGGTGGAGCGGGGGGAAGGGAAGCCATTAAATTCTACAATCAATGCTTAGTCATACTTATACAAATATTATACAAATAAATCCAACCTGAATAAAAATTTATAAGCAAAGAAGCAACATGCACGCAGCTTTCGAAGGGGGTTGAGGCCATTCGGCCATGCAATAGGGGCGGTGTCAGTGTCTCGACGGCAGCCGAAGATACAGCAGCAGCCTTCGAGCTGTGAGGGGACTGAGGCCGTTTTGCCACGGGATAGGGGCATCATCAGTGACTGGACGGCAGGCAAAGACACAGCAATCAAGCAGCCTTCGAGCTGTGAGGGGGATTGTGGCCATTTGGACAGGGAGAGGCAGCCACATAGACAGTTTTATACTTAAATTTGCAGAATGGGTGCTACATTGTCAACACCACGTATTATGCAATGGTTCGCCATCAATTCACTGCATAGGAGAGAATTGATTAGAGCTCACCGCACCAGGAACGTCGTAGCCCGCAGGTTGATGGGCAGGAGACCTTACCCACATTGACAATATCGAGCCAGGTGCTCGTACCTGGACATGAGCGAGGCTGATTGTGTGAAAAGGCTGCGTTTTCGCAGCGAAGTTGTCACTGGGATCTGTGATATGGTGAGAGCAGATTTGCAGCCCAGAAGCAGAACGCCAACTGTCGTCTGTTGCAGTGAAGGTAACAGCTGCACTTTCTTTCTATGCCTCGGGATCGTTTCAGGCTACAACTGGAGATGTGTGTGCCATCTCTCAACGTGCAATACATGCCTGCATTTACCAGGTCATGGCTGCACTGTATGCGCGAAGGAATGACTTCATCAATTTCCTAATGACCGCACAAGCGATCCATGAGAGGGCTGTGGGCTTCTTCAGGATTGCCAGCTTCCCAAAGGTACAGGGCTGCATTGATTGTACCCACATAGCCTTGCGAGCACCTGTGGAGGATTCTGAGCAGTACCGAAATAGGAAAGGTTTCCACTCTATCAATGTGCAGCTCGTGTGTGACGAGATACCCTAGCAGCACCCACGATGCGTTCATCCTACGCGACAGCGTTATATCTGACATGTTTGAGCAGCAGCCAGAAGGGCAGAGCTGGCTACTGGGAGACAAAGGGTACGCCTGACCACCTGGCTCATGACGCCCCTACGCGTGACATGGACAGAAGCTGACCGTCAATACAACATGGCGCACATTGCGACGCGCAGCATCGTTGAGAGAACCATTGGCATATTGAAACAGCGATTCCGATGCCTGGACCATTCCGGAGGACAGTTGCTATACTCTCCTCAGATTGTCGGTCACTTCACTGTTGTGTGCTGCATGCTTCATAACTTAGCCATCATGAGGCAGCAGGAGCTGGTAGTGGAACCAGAAGACCTACGTGAGGGTCCAGTGCATGATGATAGTATTACGAACAGCAGGATGTGGATGATGACGACGATTAGGAAAGCATGCAAGTGCCTGATGCCTGAGCACGAGGTCGGAGGAGGGCCGTCCATCGTGCCCCTTTAACGATTGCTCGAGCCTTGCGCCAGCAGCTCATCCGTGAACGCTTCAACTACTGATGCCTGAGGGCTCTGCGACCACTTTTGCGCATGGACATGTTTATTCTTTGCAGTTGTTCCTACGTTGTGTTGTGTTAATGGAACATGAAACAGTTTTAATGAAAAAATATTTTATTGAAAATTTAACGTCACTGTAATAAAATATTTGTTGTATCAAACTATACTTTTTAATATGACTCTTGAAGATCATTTAAAAACTTTAAGATCACTTATAAACTTGTAAAGTTACAAATGTTACAAAACAATCGCAATGTGAAAAATCTTACACTCTGAAGAACACTTAAACTTCAGGATCACTTTTTAGGTGTAAAATTAAATAAGATACAAAAAAATGTGAGAGCATTTACACTATAAGATCACTTAAAAATCATAAGATCACTTATAGGTTGTAAAGTTACAAAACTTACAAAACAATTTCAATTTGAAAAACGCTACTACAGCTACATCAAGAACAAGAACAAAAGCAGCAAAGAAAGGCTGCAACCATCTCTCATCCACATCTCAGTGAATGTTCACTTCCTCATGGGGGTGTCATTTGATTGGCTGGGCTGTGTGCCCTTATTGCAGCAGCTACCTCAACCAGGCCCTCCCTGGCGGCCTGTGCTGACACTTGCATGCCCTCCCTGATGGCCTGTGCCGTCATTTGCACTCCCTCGGAAATTCCCTCTCTAAGTTCCCGTGTCATTACTGCTATTTCTCCCGTCAGGACCGTCAATTCTTCACCCACTGCACTGATGCCACCGATGAGTCTCCATACCCAATGCCACAACCTGAGCTACATCTGTTGCATGCTGCATCTTAGGAGAGCGTGTCTCCAATCTCCTTCTCCTCTGCCTGGGTCTGCCTCACTGGGAGGCGCGGGCACAGACGGTGGGACGCTCTGTGTTCCAGACGGCAGAACTAGAGAGAGAGGCTCGAGCTGGGATGGTGGGGCGCTCATTGTTCCAGACGACAGCACTCGAGTGCGAGCCATGGGCTGGGATGTTGGACAAATGGGTGTAAATTGCTCCATGATATCAGCAGCAGCACTCAGACCCGCAGCGTCGGAATCAAAACCATAGTAAGTGGAACCAGAACCTATGCGAGAAATACCCCTTGATGGGGGCTCATAAACATTAATTTGGAAGCTCTCCCCTGCAGACATTTCAGTCATCGCTGCCATCATCCAGTCTGGTTCATCCGCAGCTGGTTGTACTGGTTCTGTACCCTCAGAGTCCTCAGGGTTGGCAGCAGCAGCAGCAGCATCGTCATCATCATCATCATGTTCTGCAAAATACATCAGAACAGTCAAATGTTTAACAGCAAGGGAGGGGGCTGGATGGGTGGCATGAGTACTCTCACACATAGCAGGTTAGGCAGCAGGTTGATTTAAAGGGCCACAATGCATTTTCAGGACTTACCCTCTTCCTCGCGTGCGGGCCCAGCTTGTGCTGTACCGATTGCTTTTCTCCATGTACGACTCATCATAGCAGCTACCCTCTGTTCCAAGGGTGTCAGTGGATGCAGATTGGGCACGCCTCCTCCTGTCAGAGTTGCTTCCCTTTTGTTGTGGGCCAATTTCTTCTGCAAAGAGTAAAATATAACTTTTTACAGAGTGTGTCAGTCTGCAAGGTGGGACATACAGAAAGCCAGGTTACAATTACGATTAAATTAAAAATGAGAAATATTACTTACACTAACTACTTGTCCAAGGTCGTGCCATTTCTTTTTACACTGGCTTCCAGATCTCATGCTATGCACCACTGCGCAGTAATCTTCTGCAACTTGGTTCCACCGTTTCTTCATTTCTTTTGGTGGGACTTTTATGCGACCTCTGTTGCTGGTATCTAGCTCCTGCCATCTCTGCTCTATGACATTGACTGATATCGCCACTTCCTCATGCAAGAAATTCTTTGTTCTTGGTGGACGTTGATCCATTGCAAAATTGAATTGGCACTCTTATTTCTCCAAACACACAGTCCTTAATTTGCATGCACCAATGCAGCACCGGTTCTGCAAGTTTAGCAGTGAAAAGCTGAACTCATTGATTTCAGCAGGTGATTTATTCAACAGTGCTGCTAAAAGCACTCCCTCACACACAAAAATATCACAAAAATTAAATTACAAGCCTTTCCAAGGGTCCTAGAGACAAATCTTCACTTTTTCTCCAGTCCCTTTAAAAATGGCCGACTGCCAATGTTTGTTTCACACTGTGCGTGTGCACATGCTTCATTGTACACGCGCAGGTTACCGGCACACCGTTGGCTCATTTGAATTAGACCCGCCCCCCACTGCTTAGAGAATCGGCGCGAGTGTCTGGCTCTGCCCCCCGCTGTGATATGCGCGCCGCGCCAAGCTGAGTTAGAGCTCCGAGGAGCCGGAGAATCTCGCAGTTTTTTTCCTGCGCACTTTTAGGCGCAAAGAACAGGCGTCCAGCTCGGGCTGCGCCATTTTCGGCACGGCCCGAATCTTGGGGCCATGGAACTTACAACACGTGCACGCACCAACCATTTCTAATCTCAAATGACAATCGGAGTCCTCGAGCCCCAATTTGCATCTTAAAAGGGGCTTACCCCTTGAAACAGGCAGGCACTTAGTGGTAGGCCCTTTTCAAAATTGCCATGACCCTATCGTCGGGGTTAGCGGAGCGATAAGGCTATCAACCCCATTTTGAGTTCGGCACAGCTCCGTTAATGCTAGGAGGTTAAATCGACCCCTCCGTATGAAAAAGTTTGGCTGCCCTCAGTTCTAAATCTCTTAGATTTAACCTTGTAGCTATGGCCCCTCATTCCTGAAGGGATTCCACTTCCTCAATAGTCAGAAAGTGGAGTAATTTTGACTTTGGGCAATAATTTAAAATGGGTGATATCAATTCAGCTGCTCCCAATTGATGTCAGTGGAAATCGGGAGAGATATCTAATCAGAGGGCTGAAAATTGGTCTTTTGGTGATATTGGTATTTTTTCGATATTTAAAATACCGCTATTTTTTAAAGGCCTAAAATTGGCAAAAAAAATGCGCCTGATGGTAAAGATCGGCGTTGCACGAGGATTCGTGGTGGAAACCGTGATCCCCGCCAACTTTAGTCTGAGGCCGATTACCGCTAAAAAGACAGGCCCTGGGAGAAGGGAAAACACAAAAAAAAATTGCAAAAAACAAAAAAAAAAATCACAAAACATTCACAAGACCCTTATCTAGCGAATCGCTGAAAAAGAATTTTAAAATAAAAACTTTAACTTACCATTTTTGCAAGACTTCATATTTATCGCTGTTTCTGGGGCTGCAATGCTGGCTTTTCTCGAACGTTTTTTTTCACCCAGAATACGGGTGCGATGAACGGCCAATTTAAAGCGATATTGCTTTTTTTTGTCTTGCACCACGGCGGTCCACTTTTCAGCAGTATTTCAAAACCACCAGCACACAACTTCCATCAAAAAAGGCAAAAAACTATCACCAAAAAACAAGCGCAAGACTGGTCAATTTCTAGCCCATAGAAATTGACAGCACAGAAGGAGGCCATTTCGGCCCATCATATCTGCGCCGGCCGACCAAGAGCTATCCAGCCTAAACCCACTTTCCAGCTCTTGGTCCGTAGCCCTCTAGGTTACGGCACTTTAAGTGGCTTTAAGTGCACATCCAAGTATTTTTTGAATGTGGTGAGGCTTTCTGCCTCTACCACCCTTTAAGGCAGTGAGTTCCAGACACCTACCACCCACTGGGTAAAGAAATTTCCCCTCATAGCTCCTCTATACCTCCCCCCAATTATTAAATCTATGCCCCCTGGTTGTTGACGTCTCTGTCCAGGCCCCTCATTATTTTATATTCCTCAATCAGGTCGCCCCTCAGCCTCCTCTGTTCCTAAGAAAACAGACCCAGCATTTCCAATCTATCCTCATAGCCAAAATTCTCCAGTTCAGGCAATACTCTTGTAAATCTCCTCTGCACCCATTCCAGTACAATCACTTCTTGTAATATGGTGACCAGAACGGCACACAATATTCCAGCTGCGGCCTAACTAGTGTTTTATACAGTTCAAGCATAACGTTCTTGCTCTTGTATTCCATGCCTCGACTAATAAAGGCAAGTATTTCATATGCCTTATTAACCAACTTATCTACCTGGCCTGCTACCTTCAGGGATCTGTGGACCTGCACTCCAAGGTCCCTTTATTCCTTTACACTTTTCGGTGTCGTACCATTTAATGTGTATTTCCTTGCCTTGTTAGACCTCGCCAAATGCATTACCTCACACTTATCCAGATTGAATTCCATTTGCCACTGTTCTGCCCACCTGACCAGTACATTGATAGCTTCCTGCAATCCACATTCTTCTTCATTATCAACCACACAGCCTATTTTAGTGTCATTGGCAAACTTCTTAATCGTACCCTTAACATTCAAATCCAAGTCATTGATATATACTACAAAAAGCAAGGGACCCAGCACTGAGCCCTGCGGAATCCCACTGGATACAGCCTTCCAATCACAAAAACATCCATCAACCATTACCCTTTGTTTCCTGCCTCTGAGACAATTTTAGATCCAACTTGCCACTTTGCCATGGATCCCATGGGCTATTACTTTCGTGACCAGTGTGCCATGTGGGAACCTATCAGAAGCTTTACTAAAATCCATATACATTACATCATACGCACTGCCTTCATCGACCCTCCTTGTTACCTCCTCGAAAAATTCAATCAAGTTAGTCAGACACGACCTTCCCTAAACAAATCCATGTTGACTGTATTTGATTAATCCATGTCTTTCCAAATGAAGATTTATCCTGTCCCTCAGGATTTTTTCCAATAATTTTCCCACCACTGAGGTTAGGCTGACTGTCCTGTAATTACTTGGTCTATTCCTTTCTCCCTTTTTAAACAAAGGTGCAACAGTAGCAGTCCTCCGGTCCTCTGGCACCACACCTGAGCCAGAGAGGACTGGAAAATGATGGTCAGAGCCTCTGCTATTTCCTCTTTTGCTTCTCTTAACAGCCTGGGATACATTTCATCTGGGCCTGGGGATTATTCCACTTTCAAAGCTGCTAAGCCCCTTAATACTTCCTTTCTCACTATGTTTATCTCGTCTAATATTTCACACTCCTCCTCCCTCATTACAATGTCTGTATCGCCCCTCTCTTTTGTAAAAACAGATGCAAAGTGTTCATTAAGAATTATATCCACGTCTTCTGCCTCCACATACAGATTTCCTTTATGGTATAATGGGAGGCTGAATCGATATCACCCATTTTATAATATCACACCAAGTCAAAATTACTCCCATGGATTCTTGTTGAGCACGTCAATCTCTAACCAGATAGTTGGGGAAGATAAAGATTTCTTTAGTGGTTGCTAGGGAACACAATATAAAGAAAATGTTTAAATCCAGGGCAGTCTTACAAACACTTGCAGTTCCTGATAGTGTTTTCTCCTCCCATAGGACCACTTACACCTCTACCAGTGACCTGTTCCCCAGACTCCTTCCAGTGCCTGCATGTGCACGAGTGCATCCAACAATCATGGAAATGTGACGGGGAAGGAGACTGTGTAGATGGAAGCGATGAATCAAACTGCTCAACTATGATTCCAGGCACCCTGCCTCCTCAGGATCAATGTGGAGATAAAGAATTCCAATGTTCTAACAGAGAATGTATTCCATCACTGCTCAGGTGTGATGGAGTCCCAGACTGTTCTTCTGAAGAAGATGAATTTGGCTGCTGTAAGTCCCATTTAATTGCCCATTATGATGTATTTTAAAGTCACCACACAGATGTTGCTACTAAATATTAGCTTTTTTCAGTTATGTCAAAAACAACCTGGCACTGCAGACATTGTGGCCTAGAAATTTAGTGGGTTCAAGGAATGATTGGTGTGCCTGAATAGGTAGGCCCGAGGTGCATCTGATATTGGGCCTCATTTAAATGAGACTGACAAGTTGCGGACACCTGCTGAGCATCCCCAGTCTGCTGGCAAAGAGGCTTTGAATTCTGTGCCATTGCGGCCCTCAGATCATTAAAGGGGAATGGGATGCAATCAGGGGTGTAAGGGTGGGGGGTGAGGGGGGGCGGGGGGGGGGGCGATGAGGAAAGGAGGGCAAGTTTGTTCTCAGACCTTATAGCACTGATATTTCTTTTCTTTTTGCTTGGAGAATACTCAGTTCAGTGGAGCGAAGGAGTGTAAAAAGGAACAAAGACCAATGATGCTCAGTCTCTGCTCCCTTTACATTTCCCTGGGATTTCCCTGAAGGGCAGATGGGTTACCTGTATCTACACAGGCGCAGAAATAGAAATTACTTGGAAATTTGGGGAGGGGCCTAATGGCACCTGGGAAGGCAAGTTGGGCACCCATTTGAATAGAGTCTTTGGAGCTGGAGGCCTTCTGATGCTATTTTGTATAGCAGAAAGTGGGCCCCAACATCAGGAGCCATTCCGCCACTGTAGGCCTCTCAGACATAGGGCACTTACTGTATTTCCACCTCCATTTCTAGGCATTGGAGGCGTGAGGGTGGGGGGTGTGATCTGCAGTACTGGTGACATGCCAGGGACATGATAATGACCTGAGTTCTGAAATGCAGGTGTGTTAGTACATTTGAAGGAGAACAGCGATTGTGTGCCTGCTTGATACCCCTGTGGGTGGGCAGGGGGTGGCAAAAGAAAGCTTCTATAACATCTTTGTATGGCATAGTGCCTCACCATCTGATACATTTGCCCAATGCCCATTGAACTATTGCAAAGATCTGTAGCTAGCTCTTAAAGAATATGACACATATATGCAACAGGTATACTCTGGGTTTTATCAATGCAGCCCTGGTGCTAGTGTACATTTGTATGGTTTCTGTTTTATGAGCCTTTATGAATACAGTTCATTGAATGTTTATGGTATTCACCTTTATTTCTGAATGTGTGAGTACCATTTTAACAAAATCCTTACACTCAAATATTTACATTTTTTCTGTACCATTTAACAGTGTATTTCTACACCAAACGTAACTCATTATTGGATAGGTACCTTTACTCAAATATTTTCTCTGTTGAATCCAACTAGCAGCCCAGTTGCTGACTTGTTACCAATCATTCCCTCCTCTGTATATTATTATCTTGTTAAAAGATCTATCCAATTACAGATTCATTATGCTCTGCTGTTTCCAGAAGGTTTTGTTCATGCAGTTGTTCCAGATAAGCAGACTGTAACACTCCTAATACAAACACACAAAATTACTTTTTATGAATAGAATAAAAGGCATCATCAAAGCACAGATAAACTTTGAAAGATTAGCGCATAGTGGCACTTCTGCAGATAATGAGCCACATTATCCAACAATATATGATAGCAATCAAGCAACAGAAAATATCCATAGCTCTTCAGAACGCTGAAACAGAACTATTTCAAGGAAACATCCTGTTGAGTTTGTGCACTGCTGCTGTACCATGCAACAGAAAACTACTTAGATCATATCGTTTAAAATTCATTTTACTTGTCTCTTCCTGTCTTATTGTCCAGCTTCAAATAAACATTTTGTGGAGGTCCCGTTAAAGGAATTAGGTGGCTGACAAACTATGAAGGGATCTGTATGTGCAGAGGATCATAAAGTTAGCCTTATGGTACAAATGAATCCAGTAAATCCTGTCAAGGATGGAGGTGATGAAAGTGTGGGCGAGAATCCAAGCTGGAGCACTCTGAAAGAGGTGTGGTTTATTGAGAGTAGAAGTAAGGAGGCTGCCAGAGCCTTTTCCATAAATCAAGCCTCAACAATGGAATGGTTTAGGTTTTCAGCAGACATGGGGGAGAAAGAGGGGTGGAGGCAAGCAATCTTTCAGAAGAGAAACAAAGCAACCTTCATATGTGGAGAAGAAAACTAAATTTGAGATGGAGCAGTGCCACAAGGGACACACCTTCAGCTTAGCCCGAGGTGGCAGTTGGGAAGGTTGACGGAATAGAGATCGAAGCATACGGTTTTGCCAATGTTTAGCTGAAGGAAGTTTTTGGCTTATCTAGGGCTCAATGTCAGACAAGTTGTCAATAGTCCTGAATAGATGGAGAAGATGTATAGGTAAAGCTGATTGTCATTGTTGTATAAATTAATCCCATACTCCTGGCTCATGTCACCAAGAGATAGAATGTAAATAGGTGAGTAAGCTGTAAGATATCAAATCTTAGACAGGGTAGTTAAAGAAAGCACAAAGGAGAACACAAAGGGTTTAATGATTTGAGGAAATGAGGAGGAAAAAGATTCTAAAAGCAAAGTTAAAAATCCTGAACAGATAATCGGAAATAAAAAGGGAAAAATTGATGGATGTTAGAGAAAATGAAAATAATTTTTTGGGATGTATATAAAAGGAAGAGGTGACACACTGAGAAAGGAAAGCCTACTAAGGATCTTAAGGATTTCAACAATGTCTCCAAGGAGGACAATAAGGTGATCAGGAAGGTATTTAAATTTATGATTTTTAGAAAGCTGGAAAGATTTGGGGAATCTATGATAGAGTGATAAATAAAACTAGACTAAAGCATCAGATGCAGCAACAGAATTTTTGATAGGCTCAAGGAATATAGGAGCAGACCAGAGGATTGAGAGATTGCTAACATGATTCCACAGCTTAGCAAAGGTCACAACAACAACAACTTTTATTTATATAGCACCTTTACTGTAGTAAAATGTCCCAAGGTGCCTCACAGCAGTGTTATAAGATAAAACAGATACATTTGATGCTGAGCCACATACGAAGAAATCACGGCAGTTGACCAAAAGCTTGGTTAAAGAGGTAGGTTTTAAGAAGCATCTTAAAGGAGGAAAGAGAGGTAGAGAGGTGGGGAGATTTAGGGAGGGAGTGCCAGAGCTTAGGGACCAAGCAGTTGAAGGCACGGCCACCGATGGTTGAGCAGTTATAATCAGGGATGCTCAAGAGGGCAGAATTTGAGGAGTGCAGACATCTCATGGTGTTGTGAGGCTGAAATAGATTACAGAGATAGGGAGGGCAAAGCCATGGAGGGATTTGTAAACGAGGATAAGAATTTTGAAATCAAGGCGTTGTTTAACTGGGAGCCAATGTAGGTCAGCGAGCACAAGGGTAATGGGTGATCATGACTTGGTGCAAGTTAGGACTCGGGCTGCCAAGTTTTGGATGACCTACAGTTTACGTAATGTAGAATATGGGAAACCAGCCAGGAGTGCATTGGAGTAGTCAAGTCTTGAGGTAACAAAGGCATGGATGAGGGTTTCAGCAACAGAAGAGCTGAGGTAGAGGCAGAGGTGGGCATTGTTACGGAGGTGGAAATAAGCAGTTTTAGTCATGCCGCAGATATGTGGCCGGAAGCTCAGTTCAGGGTCAAATATGACGCCTAGGTTGTGAACAGTCTGGTTTAGCCTCAGACAGATGCTAGGGAGAAGGATAGAGTCAGAGTCTATGGATCATAGTTTGTGGTGGGGACCAAGGACAATGGCTTTGGTCTTCCCAATATTTAATTGGAGAAAATTTCTGCTCATCCAGTACTGGATGTCAAACAAGCAGTCTGACAATTTAGAGACCATGGAGGTGTCGAGAGAAGTGGTGGAGAGGTAGAGCTGGGTGTCCTCAGCGTACTGACTCTGTGTTTTCGGATGATATCGCCAAGGGGCAACATATAGATGAGAAATAGGAGGGGGCCAAGGATAGATCCTTGGGGGATACCACAGATAATGATGTGGGAGTGAGAAGAGAAGCCATTGCAGGAGACTTTCTGGCTACGATTAGATAGATAACAATGGAATCAGGCGAGTGCAGTCCCACCCAGCTGGACAATGGTGAAGAGACGCTGGAGGAGAATGGAGTGTTCAGCTGTGTCAAAGGCTGCAGACAGGTCCACGAGGACGAGGAGCGATAGTTTACCTTTGTCACAGTCACAAAGGATGTCATTTGTGACTTTCATGAGAGCATTTTCGGTACTGTGGCAGGGGCGAAAACCAAATTGAAGGGATTCAATCATTGAGTTTCGGGAAAGACTGTCACGGATTTGGGAGACGACAACATGTTCAAAGACTTTGGAGAGGAAAGGGAGGTTGGAGATGGGGTGGTAGCTAGCAAGCACAATTGGGTCAAGGGTTGGTTTTCTGAGGAGAGGGGTGATGACGGCAGATTTAAAGGCGAGGGGAACACTACCTGAGGAGAGAGAACCGTTAACAATGTTGGCTAACATAGGAGCCAAAAAAGGAAGTTGGGTGGTCAGCAGTTTAGTGGGAATGGGGTCACGGGAACAGGAAGTGGGTCTCATGGACAAGATGAGCTTGGAGAGGTCTAGAGGGGAGATCAGAGAGAAACTGGAGAAAGATGCGAGTATAGGGCTAGGCCAGGTGGAAGCATCAGAGGAAATTTGGCCCGGTGGGCTAGGGGAAGGAAGGGAACTGGCAGAGGCAGCTGATCGGATGATCTCAATCTTTGAGATAAAGAAGTCCATGGGAACCTCACACTTGTTGTTGAAGGTAAAAGTGGTGGAGATAGGGGAGAGGGGTTTAAGAAGACGATAAGCAGTAGAAAATAGTGGCCGGAGGTTATCTTTGCATTCCAGAATGATACTGGAATAGTGAGCAGTTTTTGTAAACAAGAGTAGGACCCGATAAAGCTTTTTGTGTTCAAACCAGATCTGGCGGTGAATGGCTAAACCAGTTGTCCGCCACATCTGTTCAATTCTGCATCCCTTGGACTTGAGGGAGCGAAGATCAGGGTTGTACCAGGGGGAATGGCCAGGGTGAGAGAGAGTAATGGTTTTAGTATAGACTACGACATCAAAGATGGTGGTGAGGGTGTGGTTGAGCAGATCGGTGTTGCAGAAATGTCATTGTGAAAGGAGAGCCAAAGGTTGGACAGTTTGGAGTATGATTCCAAAAAATATAGGACCTTTATGTGAGATCCAGAATAGAGCAACACTCAAATCCATTATAAAGCAGTGATTAAAAAGCATCCAATAAGAGTTAACGCACTCAGACAAAACCAATAGAGGGGGTTGAGAAATATGGACTTGTTGCCTAGGCAGCGTGGAAATGAGTGTGGTCTGAGTGAGTCTTGTATATTACTTTAAGGTCAGCTAGAGGAGTAGAACAAGACAGCATAAATTGAAATAAGTAAATGTAAGTTGAAAAGAGATTTTAGATAGAAATGCTTTACTCAAACATTTGGAATGATCTGCTGGGTAATATCATGGAATCAAATGTGTTAGAGTTTTCAAGATGCAGTTTGAATACTAGGCTGGGGGAATTGAAATGATCTTATGCAATCTTTTTCACCAATCCTATGAGACAAGGGCCAATAATCAGTGGTTATTTGCTTCCAAAAAAAAACTGGACAAAGATTAAAAGGGCAAGAGATACATTTTCACCTGGCATATTCTTCTAAAAGTGCAACAGATAATATAGCAAAAGGGTGAGGCATGATATAGAAACATAGAAACATAGAAAATAGGTGCAGGAGTAGGCCATTCGGCCCTTCGAGCCTGCACCACCATTCAATATGATCATGGCTGATCATGCAACTTCAGTACCCCATTCCTGCTTTCTCTCCATACACTTGATCCCTTTAGCTGTAAGGGCCACATCTAACTCCCTTTTGAATATATCTAACAAACTAGCCTCAACAACTTTCTGTGGTAGAGAATTCCACAGGTTCATAATTCTCTGAGTGAAGAGGTTTCTCCTCACCTCAGTCCTACATGGCTTACCCCTGTCCTTAGACTATGACCTCTGGTTCTGGACTTCCCCAACATTGGGAATATTCTTCCTGCATCTAACCTGTCCAATCCCGTCAGAATTTTATATGTTCCTATCAGATCCCCACTCATTCTTCTAAATTCCAATGAATATAAGCCTAGTCTTTCTTCATATGTCAGTCCTGCCATCCCGGGAATCAGTCTGGTGAACCTTCGCTGCACTCCCTCAATAGCAAGAATGTCCTTCCTCAGATTAGGAGACCAAAACTGTACACAATACTCCAGGTGTGGCCTCACTAAGGCCCTGTACAACTGCAGCAAGACCTCCCTGCTCCTATACTCAAATCCTCTCGCTATGAAGGCCAACATGACATTTGTCTTCTTCTCCGCCTGCTGTACCTGCATGCCAACTTTCAAACACTGATGTACCATGACACCCAGGTCTTGTTGCACCTCTCCTTTTCCTAATCTGTCACCATTCAGATAATATTCTGCCTTCCTGTTTTTGCCACCAAAGTGGATAACCTCACATTCATCTATATTATACTGCATCTGCCATGCATTTGCCCACTCACCTAACCTGTCCAAGTCATCCTGCAGCCTCTTAGCATCCTCCTCACAGCTCACATTGCCACTCAGCTTAGTGTCATCTGCAAACTTGGAGATATTACATTCAATTCCTTTGTCTAAATCAATAATGTATATTGTAAATAGCTGGGCTCCCAGCACTGAACCCTGCGGTACCCCAATAGTCACTGCCTGCCATTCTGAAAAGGACCTGTTTATTCCTACTCTTTGCTTCCTGTCTGCCAACCAGTTCTCTATCCACGTCAGTACATTACCCCCAATACCATTTGCTTTAATTTTGCACACTAATCTCTTGTGTGGGACCTTGTCAAAAGCCTTTTGAAAGTCCAAATACTCCACATCCACTGATTCTCCCTTATCCACTCTACTAGTTACATCCTCAAAAAATTCTAGATTTGTTAAACATGATTTCCCTTTCATAAATCCATGCTGTCTTGGACCGATCCTGTCACTGCTTTCCAAGTGCGCTGCTATTACATCTTTAATCATTTTCCCCACTACCGATGTCAGGCTAACCCGTCTATAATTCCCTGTTTTCTCTCTCCCTCATTTTTAAAAAGTGGGGTTACATTAGCTACCCTCCAATCATTAAGAACTGATCCAGAGTCTATAGAATGTTGGAAAATGACTACCAATATTTTCATTTAATTTACATGCTGCTTCACTTTACTCCACCACATACCAAGCACCCACATTAAAATGTAACTGCAACAGAGTGCAATAAAACTAGCGTAATGCCAACCAACTGAATTTTAATGCAAGTTTCCAGCAATCTATTTTAACTCTTTTAAGTCTACAGTAGCAATTCTGTACCAAAATAACCAAGTAAAATAAAATAAAATATAATAAAAATGTGCAATAAGAGCTAACTATTTTATTAGTTTGCTTAGAAAAATATGGACATGGAGAGATTCACAACTTCATAGAGTTCTTATTATGTTCAGCGAGAATGATTTACCAACTCATTTACCAGCTGCCGATGCACATTTTTAAAGCTGCAAAGAAGCTCCATTGTTTGAAGGTTATGGCTACATAGAAACATAGAAAGTAGATGCAGGAGTAGGCCACTCAGCCCTTCGAGCCTGCACCACCATTAAATAAGATCATGGCTGATCATTCACCTCAGTACCACTTTCCTGCTTTCTCTCCATACCCCTTGATCTCTTTAGCTCTAAGGGCCATATCTAACTCCCTCTTGAATATATCCAATGAACTGGCATCAACAACTCTCTGCGGTAGAAAATTCCACAGGTTAACAACTCTCTGAGTGAAGAAGTTTCTCCTCATCTCAGTCCTAAATGGCTTACCCCTTATTCTTAGACTATGTCCCATGGTTCTGGACTTCCCCAACATCAGGAACATTCTTCCTGCATCTAAGCTGTCCAGTCCCGTCAGAATGTTATATGTTTCTATGAGATCCCCTCTCATCCTTCTAAACTCCAGTGAATACAGGCCAAGTCGATCCAGTCTCTCCTCATATGTCAGTCTTGCCATCCCGGGAATCAGTCATGAACCTTCGCTGCACTCCCCCAAGAGCAAGAATGTCCTTCCTCAGATTAGGAGACCAAAACTGAACACAATATTCCAGGTGAGGCCTCACTAAGGCTCTGTACAACTGCAGTAAGACCTCCCTGCTCCTACACTCAAATCCCCTAGCTATGAAGGCCAACATACCATTTGCCTTTTTCACCGCCTGCTGTACCTGCATGCCAACTTTCAATGACTGATGTACCATGACACCCAGGTCTCTTTGCACCTCCCCTTTTCCTAATTTGTCACCATTCAGATACAAGAGCTGTAAGATATATATGATATGAGGAACTCAGGCTGGCAGACATTACAACTTTGCATGTGTTTGTACCAATGAAATGGGATTCGATAGAAGTTAGTTAGAGGATTACCCTCACCCCTCAATCCCAAGTCTGCACATCTTCATATACAAATACAACTGTTACATTGAATAACCATGCAACAACAATAATGCACATTTGCATGATTGAATTTTAAAAGGCCAAGCTCAGCATTATTGAGTTGAATGGTATGACGCATTCTGTGGTGAAACCCTTCTATTGAAACATTTCTTGCTTTTCATATACTCTGGCTGTGGCTGTAGGGGGTTGTGTGTAGACAACGTGTTATCATCCTGTATTCTCCCATAAAGGACATCAAAACCTGTATTATTGCTGTACAGCACTTTGCTTTTCTTTGTATAAGAATATAAAAACATAAGCATTAGGAGCAGGATTAGGCCATTTGGCCCCTCGAGCCTGCTCCGCCATTTAATAAGATCATGGTTGATCTGATCATGGAATCAGTTTCACTTCCCTGCCCGCTCCCCATAACCCTTCACTCTCTTATTGCTCAAAAATCTGTCTATCTCTGCCTTAAATTTATTCAATGACCCAGCCTCCACAGCTCTCTGGGGCAGCGAACTTCATAGATTTACGAACCTCTGGGAGGAGAAATTCCTCCTCATCTCAGTTTTAAATGGCCGGCCCCTTATTCTAAGATTATGCCCCCTAGTTCTAGATTCCCCCATGAGTGGAAATATCCTCTCTGTATCCACCTTGTTGAGCCCCCTCATTAATATATATGTTTCAATAAGATCACCTCTCATTTTTCTGAACTCCAATGAGTATAGGCCCAACCTGCTCAACCTATCTTCAAAAGTCAACCCCTTTATCTCCCGAATCAACCTAGTGAACCTTCTCTGAACTGCCTCCAATGCAAGTATATCCTTCCTTAAATAAGGAGAAGAAAACTGTATGCAGTACTTTAGGTGTGGCCTCACCAATACCCTGTTTTAAGTCCTGACTGTTGGTCCCTTAGAAGATGAGAAGGGTGATTTAATAATGGGAAATGTGGAAATGGCTGAGACTTTAAACAATTATTTTGCTTCGGTCTTCACAGTGGAAGATACAAAAACCATGCCAGAAATTGCTGGTCACAGGAATGTGGGAAGGGAGGACCTTGAGACAATCACTATCACTATGGGGGTAGTGCTGGACAGGGTAATGGGACTCAAGGTAGACAAGTCCCCTGGTCCTGATGAAATGCATCCCAGGGTATTAAAAGAGATGGCGGAAGTTATAGCAGATGCATTCGTTATAATCTACCAAAATTATCTGGACTCTGGGGAGATACCAGCGGATTGGAAAGCAGCTAATGTAATGCCTCTGTTTAAAAAAGGGGGCAGACAAAAGGCAGGTAGCTATAGGCCGGTTAGTTTAACATCTGTAGTGGGGTAAATGCTTGAAACTATCATTAAGGAAGAAATAGCGGGACATCTAGATAGGAATAGTGCAATCAAGCAGACGCAGCATGGATTCATGAAGGGGAAATCATGTTGAACTAATTTACTAGAATTCTTTGAGGATATAACAAGCATGGTGGATAGAGGTGTACCGATGGATGTGGTGTTTTAGATTTCCAAAAGGCATTCGATAAGGTGCCACACAAAAGGTTACTGCAGAAGATAGAGGTACACGGAGTCAGAGGAAATGTATTAGCATGGATAGAGAATTGGCTGGCGAACAGAAAGCAGAGAGTCGGGATAAATGGGTCCTTTTCGGGTTGGAAATCGGTGGTTAGTGGTGTGTCACAGGGATCGGTGCTGGGACCACAACTGTTTACAATATACATAGATGACCTGGAAGAGGGGACAGAGTGTAGTGTAACAAAATTTGCAGATGACACAAAGATTAGTGGGAAAGCGGGTTGTGTAGAGGACACAGAGAGGCTGCAAAGAGATTTGGATAGGTTAAGCGAATGGGCGAAGGTTTGGCAGATGGAATACAATGTTGGAAAGTGTGAGGTCATCCACCTTGGGAAAAAAAACAGTAAAAGGGAATATTATTTGAATGGGGAGAAATTACAACATGCTGAGATGCAGAGGGACCTGGGGGTCCTTGTGCATGAATCCCAAAAAGTTAGTTTGCAGGTGCAGCAGGTAATCAGGAAGGCGAATGGAATGTTGGCCTTCATTGCGAGAGGGATGGAGTACAAAAGCAGGGAGGTCCTGCTGCAACTGTATAGGGTATTGGTAAGGCCGCACCTGGAGTACTGCATGCAGTTTTGGTCACCTTACTTAAGGAAGGATATACTGGCTTTGGAGGGGGTACAGAGACGATTCACTCGGCTGATTCTGGAGATGAGGGGGTTACCTTATGATGATAGATTGAGTAGACTGGGTCTTTACTCGTTGGAGTTCAGAAGGATGAGGGGTGATCTTATAGAAACATTTAAAATCATGAAAGGGATAGATAAGATAGAGGCAGAGAGGTTGTTTCCACTGGTCGGGGAGACTAGAAGTAGGGGGCACAGCCTCAAAATACGGGGGAACCAATTTAAAACCGAGTTGAGAAGGAATTTCTTCTCCCAGAGAGTTGTGAATCTGTGGAATTCTCTGCCCAAGGAAGCAGTTGAGGCTAGCTCATTGAATGTATTCAAGTCACAGATAGATAGATTTTTAACCAATAAGGGAATTAAGGGTTACGGGGAGAGGGCGGGTAGGTGGAGTTGAGTCCACGGCCAGATCAGCCATGATCTTATTGAATGGCGGAGCAAGCTCGAGGGGCTAGATGGCCTACTCCTGTTCCTAATTCTTATGTTCTTATGACTCTAATGTACTGAGTTACACGAGACACATGCTGAAGTCAAGGTCACTCAGGACCTGCACCTTTAATTCCAGCTCTCAAGTGTTGCACTTGCCTGAGACCTCCCTTTATATACCTCAGTGGGACAGGTATGGAGTGTCTCCTGCAAGTGCCCCCCTGGTGGTAAGGTATGCTTATTGTTACAGGTCATATCCAGTTACAATCATGTATAGCATGGTAAGAAATAGTTATATACAGTAATGTGAGATACATGATATCACCCTCCCCCAAGGTCTTATTGTCTTTATAGATTCAGTCTCTCAGGTGGTCTGCGCTCTCGCGTGGAGCGTCTTAGTTGTGGTTCAGTTGTTTGCCTTGGTGCCTGTTTTTCGTTCGGTGTGATTGCTGGTATCTCGCCTGGGCTGTCTGTTGAGACTGCCCTTTCCTCAGGTTGTTCCACCTGTCTGTCCACCAGGTGTGGTGTGAGTTCCATGTTGTAGTCTGCCTCTGGTTCTTCAATGTTATCAGTGAATCTACTTTTTACTTGGTCTACATTCCTCCGACAGGTTTGGCCATTGTCCATTTGTACAACCAGTAGCCTGTGTCCCTTTTTGTCTGTTAGTGTCCCTGCAAGCCATTTGGGACTCCGGCCATAGTTTAGCACAAACACTTTGTCCCCTATCTCATTCCACCTCCGCCTTGAATTTCGGTCATGGTACTTAGTTAGCTTTTGACGCTTAGCCTCAACAATTTCATGCATGTCTGGGAGGATTAACGAGAGCCTGGTCTTTAAGGTTCATTTCATCAATAGTTGTGCAGGGGGAACCCCAGTCAATGACTGCGGACGAGATCTGTATGCCAGCAGCAGTCACGACAGGCGGCTCTGCAGCGTGGGATCTTGGATTCTGAGCATGCCTTGTTTAATGATCTGCACTGCTCGCACCGCCTGGCCATTGGAGGCCGGCTTGAAAGGTGCCGTCTTGACGTGATTTATACCGTGGTCTACTATAAAATCGTGAAATTCTGCGCTGGCGAAGCACGGACTGTTATGTAATGATGTGTGTATCGTCCCAGTACCGTAAATGTAATGTAAGCACTATGCCACACCACAGAGGGCGCTGTGGTGGGAAACCTGGTAGTACCTGCAACAAGGGCTATATAAGGCTGACCACCACACCTGAGAGGCACTCTGGAGCTGAACAATAAAAGACGAAGGTCACAGCAGTTAGATTTACACCAGACCGTGTGGAGTCAGTGATTTGTGTGCTACATACACCACACGGACCATTATCACTGACCAATATGTCAGGAACGCCGTGCGTTGCAAAGATGGTTCTACGGCTCTCCACAGTGGTGGAGGTGGTGCTCGAGTTTAAAATAGTGCACTCGATCCATTTTGAAAATGCATCAACGACTACGAGGAACATTTTGCCCATGAATGGGCCCGCATAGTCTACATGCACCCGCGACCACGGTTTGGTGGGCCAGGGCCAGGGTCTTAAGGGGGGCCTCCCGAGGGGCATTACTGAGTTGGGCACAAATGGTGCACCGACGGATGCAGAGCTCCAAATCCGCGTCAATGCCAGGCCACCAGAGATTAGATCTGGCTATGGCCTTCATAAGGACGATCCCCGGATGCTCGCGATGGAGCTCCCGGACAAACGCCTCGCTGCCTCATAAGGGCATAACTACTCGGCTGCCCCACATCAGGCAGTCTGCCTGTAGTGAGAGTTCATGCATGCGCCTATGGAAGGGTTTGACCTCCTCAGGGCAGGCATCGCGAGCCTCTGCCCAGTCACCGGTTAAAACGCATCTTTTAACTAGAGATAACGTGGGGTCGCTGGTCGTCCAGGCTCTGATTTGGCGAGCTGTCATGGGCGAACCTGTGGATTCAAAGGCATTGATTGCCATGACTATCTCACAGTCTTGTTCGTCGGACCCTTCTGTGGTTGCCAGGGGTAGCCTGCTAAGCGCGTCGGCACAGTTGCCTGTGCCTGGTCTGTGCCTTATCGTGTAGTCGTACGCCACCAGCATGCGTGCCCACCGCTGAATGCGCGCCGAGGCGTTGGCGTTGATTGCCTTGCACTCAGATAGTAGGGACGTGAGGGATTTGTGGTCGGTTTCTAACGCAAACTTGGCCCCGAAAAGGTATTGGTGCATCATTTTGACACCGTACACGCACGTGAGCGCCTCCTTCTCAACCATACCGTACCCGCGCTCCGCCCGCGAAAGAGGCATAAGCAACGGGCTGCAATTTACCCGCATCATTGACGTGCTGTAAAACGCACCCGACCCCGTACGCTGACGCATCACACGTAAGGACTAACTTTTTACCTGGGTCAAAAAAGGCCAAAACACTCTTGGAACATAGAAGGTTGCGTGCCTTATTGAAGGCGCGTTCTTGGGCATTCCCCCAAAACCAATCGCACCCCTTTCTGAGTAGCACATGGAGAGACTCCAGCAGCGTGCTCAAGTTCTGCATAAAGTTCCCAAAGTAACTGAGTAGCCCGAGAAAGGCGCGCAGTTCCGAGACATTCCGGGGCCTGGGTGCTAGACGAATCGCTTCGGTTTTGGATTCGGTTGGGCGGATTCCATCAGCGGCAATCCTTCTGCCCAAAAATTCGACTCAGGCACGAGAAACAGACACTTGGATTTCTTAACTCTTAGGCTTACCCGATCCAATCGACTTAGTACTTCCTCAAGATTGCGGAGATGAGAGTCGGTGTCCTTGCCCGTGATGAGTATATCATCTTGAAACACAACCGTCCCCGGGATGGACTTGAGCAGACTCTCCATGTTGCGCTGGAATATAGCAGCTGCCGACCTGATGCCAAATGGGCATCGATTGTACACAAAAAGGCCTCGATGTGTGTTGATGGTGGTGAGTAGCTTAGACTCTTCGGTCAGTTCTCGCATCATATACACAGATGTGAGGTCAAATTTCGAGAAAGGTTTTCCTCCAGCCAACGTGGCAAATAGGTCCTCCGCTCTGGGCAGCGGGTATTGGTCCCGTAGGGAGACTCTGTTTATGGTAGACTTGTAATCCACACAAATTCGCACGGATCCATCAGGCTTCATGACGGAGATGATGGGGCTTGCCCAGTCGCTGAATTCCACGGGAGAAATTATGCCTTCCCGCAGAAGCCGGTCCAGTTCATTTTCAATCTTTTCCCTCATCACATAAGGCACAGCTCTAGCCTTGTGATGGACCGGTCTGGCATTCTGTGTGATGTAGATTCTAACTTTAGCCCCTTTGAAGGTGCCCACACCTGGCTGAAAGAGATGTTCAAAACAGCTTAGAACTGTTGAGCAGGAGGTCCGTTCCTCTGACGACATGGCGTAAACATCATCCCATTTCCAATTAAGCTCTGCTAGCCAGCTTCTCCCCAACAGGGCTGGGAGATCCCCGGGGACAATCCACAGGGAAAGTCAGTGCACCATCCCTTTGTGTGTGACTGAGAGCATGGCGCTACCAAGGACTGGGACGATTTCTTTAGTATAGGTCCTTAGTTTGGTGTCGATCTTTGTGAGTTTTGGTCTGTTGTTTTTGTGCGGCCACAGCTGTTCAAATTGTTGAACGCTCATAAGGGATTGACAGGCCCCCGTGTCCAGTGTGGGTTGATGAGGTGTGATTGGCCGTTCATGTGGCCCTTGATTTTGATGGCTTCTGGCGCCACTGTCTGCTGTTGAAGGCCTGCTCACCTGCCTTTGTCTGTATGTGGGGGTAGTGGTTTGTTTCACAATGTGAACCCCTTGTTCCGATGCCTCGTTGGTTGTCATACCCGAAGTATAGATCAGCCTCGTTTCTTCTTCGCCTGCCAAGAACGTCTGTGCGACCAGTGCTGCTGCCTCTAGAGTCAAGTTCTTAGTCTCTATAAGTTTTCGGAATATGCCTGCTTAGCCTATTCCTTCAATAAAAAAGTCACTCAGTACTTCTCTTCTTAGTTCATCGGGGAACTCACATGAACTAGACAGCCTCCGAAGTTCCGCCACGAAGTCGGGTATGCTTTGGCCCACACAGCATCTGTAGTTGTAGAACCTGTGTCTGGCCATGTGTAGACTGCTCGCTGGCTTCAGGTGGTCTCTCACCAGTGTGCTCAACTCCTCAAATGACTTGCTTGCTGGTTTCTCGGGTGCCAGCAGGTCTTTCATTAAAGCGTATGTTTTCGAGCCACAGCTGGTCAAGAGACGGGCTCTTCTCTTATCTGCCTTATCGTCGCCCAGCCAGTCTTTGGTCACAAAGCTTTGCTGGAGCCTTTCTATAAAGTCATCCCAATTTTCTCCAGAATTGTATTTCTCATCTGAGCTGTTGGTAGCCATTCTGTAGATTCTGTGATCCCGTAACTCATCGCCATTGTTAAGTCCTGATTCTAATGTACTGACTTACACGAGACACATGCTGAAGTCAAGGTCACTCAGGACCTGCACCTTTAATTCCAGCTCTCAAGTGCTGCACTTGCCTGAGACCTCCTTTTATATACAACAGTGGGACAGGTATGGAGTGTCTCCTGCAAGTGCACACCTGGTGGTAAGGTATGCTTATTGCTGCAGGTCATATCCAGTTACAGTTATGTAAAGCATAGTAAGATACAGTTATATACAGTAATGTGAGATACATGACACCCTGTAGAGTTGTAGCAGGATTACTCTGCTTTTATACTCCATCCCCCTTGCAATAAAGGCCAACATTTCATTTGCCTTCCTGATTACTTGCTGTACCTGCATACTAACATTTTGTGTTTCATGCACAAGGATCCCCAGGTCCCACTGTATTGCAACATTTTGTAATTTCTCTCCACTTAAAAAATAATTTGTTTTTTTATTTTTTGTGCCAAAATGGATAACTTCACACTTTCCCACATTATAGTCCATTTGTCAAATTTTTGCCCACTCACTTAGCCTGTCTATATCCCTTTGCAGATTTTTTGTGTCCTCCTCACAACTTAATTTCCCACCCATCTTTGTATCATCAGCAAACTTGGCTGCATTACACTCGGAGAGTATCTACTCAGTGAAAGAGGAAGTAGCAAAGGGTTTAGCATTTTTGAAAGTGAATAAATCCCCAGGCCCAGATGAAATGCATCCTAGGCTGTTAAGAGAAGCAAGAGAGGAAATAGCAGAGGCTTTGACCATCATTTTCCAATCTTTTCTGGCTACAGGTATGGTACTGGAGGACTGCTAACGTTGTACCATTTTTTAAAAAGGGAATAATTACAGGCCAGTCAGTCTAACCTTGGTGGTGGGAAAATTATTGTAACAAATTCTGAGGGACAGGATAAACCTTCATTGAGAAAAACACAGTTTGATCAAGGACAGTCAATATGGATTTGCTGGGGAAGGGTGTCTGATTAACTTGATTGAATTTTTTGAAGAGATAACAAGGAGGGTCAATGAGTGTCGTGCGTTTCATGTAGTCTATATGAATTTTAGCAAGGCTTTTGTTAAGGTCCCACATGGCAGACTGGTCATGAAAGTAAAAGTCCATGGGCTCCAGGGCAAAGTGTCAAGTTAATTCTAAAATTGGCTCAGAGGAAGGAAGCAAAGGATGATGGTCGAAGGGTGTTTTGTGACAGGAAGGATGTTTCCAGTGGGGTTCCACAAGGCTTAGTACTAGGTCCCTTGCTTTTTGTGATATACATCAATGATTTAGACCTGAATGTAGGGAGTCTGATTGAGAAGTTTTTCTGATGATACAAAAATTGTCCGTGTGGTTGATAATGAAGAAGAAAGCTGTAGACTGCAAGAAGATATCAATGTACTGGTCAGCTGGGCAGAACAGTGGCAATTGGAATTAAATCCGGAGAAGTGTGAGGTAATGCATTTGGGGAGGGCTAAAAAGTTAAGGGAATACACAATAAATGGTAGGATATTGAGAAGTGTAGAGGAACAGAGGAACCTGGGAGTGCATGTCCACAGATCCCTGAAGGTAGCAGGTCAGGAAGAAAAGGTGGTTGAGAAGGCATACGGAATCCTTGCCTTTATTAGCCGAGGCATAGAATATAAGAGCAGGGAAGTTATGCTTGAACTGTATAAAACACTAATTAACCCACAGCTAGAATATTGCGTGCAGTTCTGGTCACGATATTACAGGAAAGATATGATTGCACTCGAGAGGGTACAGATTAGATTTACGAGGATGTTGCCTGGGCTGGAGAATTTTCGCTATGAGGAAAGATTGGATAGGCTGGGGTTGTTTTCACTGGAACAGAGGAGGCTGAGGAGAGACCTAATTGAGGTGTGTAAATTTATGAGAGGCCTAGATAGAGTGGAAAGGAAGGACCTATTCCCCTTAGCAGAGGAGTCAATAACCAGGGGGCTTAGATTTAAAGTAATTGATAGGTGGTTTAGAGGAGATTTGACGAGAAATGTTTTGACCCAGAGGATGGTGGGGTTCTGGAACTCACTGACTGAAAGGATGGAAGAGGGAATTTAAAAGATACTTGGATGTGCACTTAAAGTGCCATAACCTACAGGGCTACGGACCAAGAGCTAGAAAGTGGTACTAGGCTGGATAGCTTTGTCGGCTGGCATGGACACGATGGGCTGAAATGGCCTCTTTCTGTGCAGTAAATTTCTATGATTCTATGTTTCGGTGTTGGACTGGTATCAGAAATTGCAGTCATCTTGCACATGGGACTGTGAGACTATATTCTTCTTGCATGGAATAGGCTGGTGACTATTTTTGTCAGTTTGTAATAGACAGTATGACTATGAATGATAAAATTACACTCTGCACATTTAAAGTGCATGTTCATTATTGAAAATTCAATTTTTTTTAAACTCGTACGGCATTTGAGTATTCTGGGACTTAAATTGCCCCTCCTGATAAGGCCACTGGCTGTCTGAAAGCTGGGTACACGGAGCGGCACAGAATGGTTGTCAACTCTCCGCAGAGGGGCCTCCAGTTTGCAAATTGCCCTACATCAGGATCGGAGCGGTGTAGGGGACTGCTCCACTTGTTTTCCCACCGGGGCGTGCATGCGCCGACCCCTTACCGACCGGCAGCGACTGCTTCCCGAAATTGCCCCGTGGGAAATATCCCTTTCGTGGAATTGCCCCGCAGGAGTCGTGCTGCCACCGGTCGGTGCCCCCGACAGCTTTCTGTGTTGGTGCATTCCTTGGTCCTTGTTGGTTGGTGGTGCGACCGCCCTTAAAGGGGAGGTGGCATTGCCGGCGACGCCTTTTCATTTTTTATTGTCGGCCGACTGCCAGGTCGGCCCGACAATAATGCCCCCGGGTTCGGCCAGGCACCCAACAGGCAGCCTGACATCCCCTCTTGGGCCCTGCTGGCGTGGCCGAAACCCTCCCTGATGGCCCAGTGGACCTAACTTAAAAATATGCAGAACTCACAGCAGCTCTCCCCTTTAACTGAAGGAGAACGATGTTGTGACGTGTTAGCGTGACACGGCACATCTGCATTGCGCTGACATCATTAGCGTGGCGCTGATGAGTGATCGGGGCGGCCAAGCCGATGCAGGGCACTTCCGCCCCTCAACCGCGACTACATCTGCACCGAGCAAAAAAAAATACCCAAGTGCCGAATATCCACCACAACCCATGCAGCAGAGAAAAACTACAAAAAACAAAAGTTGCACCCGTTTCAGGCGGAGGTAAATTTCTACCCCTCTATATTTTGCATTATAACGTTCGAGGATCAGGGACTATGTATGATGGTTGTTGCCTTTTGACTTTGGGTGAAGAGAATCCACAATAGAAATTGTGAGGCTCTAGTGCCGGTGCAGAGCCTTTCCATTCGTGAATGTGGGTCAAAGACAATGCTGCAACTCAGATTCTGCAGTCACATCTAACGAGGCTTCACAAGTTCTGTCCTGATATGTAGAAGGAATGGGCTTAAAGGTTCAAATAGAATTATTCCATCTTTTCTTATGTTATTAATAGAAAATATTGTCCTACTGTGCCACAGTAAAATTAAGATGAATTCTCCTTTTTCAGCTACAATACATTGCTTCAATGGTTCTTTGCTCTGTGGCTCCAGTGCACAGTGTATCCCAGTAAAACAGCGATGTGATGGTGACGTTGACTGTGGAGATTTCAAATCAGATGAATCTAGTTGTTCAGGTAGTAAAGCAAATCAGAAACCATTTAATTACAAAGTTGTTTCATTCTATTTTAAATACTTAATTTAATATTATCTCAAACATACTTTGTTGTTTAGTTTTCCATGATATTGGCAATTTTACTCTCTTGTTGCAGAATGTCCAAATGCCTATTGTAAAAATGGAGGAACATGCATCATTGATAACAGAATTGCATTGTGCAAGTAAGTGTTTGTGTGAATGTTACAGGACACTTTATAAATGTCTAATGAGAAATTTTAAAATTCAAGGTTCGTTTCTTTCTGTCATTTATGCAGATTGTCAGAGTAGAGCAAATTGCAGAATGCTGTGAAGCCATCTGTTCTTCTCATTACAAATCCAGTTGTTTGTGGTTTGTATACTTATGCTGCCATAATGTTGCAGATGCCATTGGAGAAAGGAGCCCATTTTAACAATTCTGCAAGCAGGCAACACTGGGTTGTACTGACAACTCTGCACCTTTGTCAAATCAGGGGAAAAGAAAGCTTTGGGCATGCATATATTAAGATCAGCTAACCATTATCTTAATGCTGGTAACATTTTTAATGTCAACATGGAAGCCAGCTGCTCTGTCTTTACTAAGGTTAGAAGCTTGAAAAGCACCGAGCAAACCACTTGGGGACTCTACACTTTCAATTCAAAGTTTTTTTTAATTGGAGTTGCTTTCATGTAGGCTGCAGTTATACTGCAGCCAGTGTGTACCCAAGTGGTGTGAGAGACTTTGGCCTAGAATTTTGAAGTGTTTACGCTGTTAAAGCCCGTTTTGGGGAGAAAAAAATGGGGGCTTCTGTGGTGGCCACCATTTTCGGCAGGTCGGCAATGCTGCAGTTGCCTGCGTTCAGCGAAAGTATTGTAATTAGTCGGAGCGTGATGTCAATCAGCGTGCCATGCCAAGTTGACGCCCACTCATCTATTTTGGATATTGCTCCTCTTGCCGCCCTCCTCTTTCCAAAGCACACCCATGCGTGCAGCCGTTAAAAGCACCTCAGCAGCGCTAACAACCATGAGGACGCTTCAAGTGGCAAATGTAAGACAGCCAGGATAATTATCGCCATATAGCCGTGTTTACATTAATCACAAGCCATGGTATTGATAGCTAACGCTTGAGATTTGTAGATAAAGTTTAATTTTTTTTCGGTGGTTTGCTTATTTGAAATTGTCCTGCCTGAGATTGTAATACTGAATGTAACAAATGGGAAGATGTAGAATATTGCAGGTGATTAACTGAGAGTGACTAGAAGAGTCAGCTTGAGGTTTAGATTAGGAATCCCTATGGAAGTTCATTGTTTCGGTCTCTGAAATCTGAAGTGTGAATTCAAATAATCTAAGTTATCAAATCTGAGTACTCTGTCCTCACCTTGGAACATTAATAAGCTCTCCTAAGCCAGTGACTCAGCACATAAATGAAATGATGACTACAGTGTAACAGTCTCAAAAACTACAAAGCGTTGGATTTGATCATTCCTGTCCTATATCTTTTTGTTCCTGCTTCCTGAAAATTTAAACTAGCATTTAAAATAAAGATCTTGACTTAGTCTCTGTTCCTTCAGAATGAGATGTGTGGGTAAAGTCTTAGGGGAGAATCCTTGAAAGCATTAAATGACCCATCTTGGCTCAATGTAAAAAAAAGAACTGTGTTCCCTTTCAACAACACTGAATGCCGCATGCCTTCTTCAGCGCAATTAGAGGTACAATCTTCTGGTATCTAATTTGCCCTGTTGTACACCCAAACTCTCTCCCTTTCTCCTCTGATCCCAAAAAACATGAAATCCTTCCAGGGCCCCCCCGCTAGCAGTGGGAAGCGATTGCAGAGGAGATCAGTGCCAAGATCTTAGCTGCCAGGGAATGGTGCAATCCAGGAGAAAGTTCAATGATCTCACTAGAAGTGTCAAAGTAAGAATACTACTCTTACTCTCTGCTCACACCTCTACCACTTCCAGCCTCACTACTCACAATATTCTCCTCTTCTGCTTTCTTTTGCTCTCCTACAATCTCTGCACCACATTTCACTCCACTGCCTTCTCATATTCACACACTCACCACTATTGCAATCTTTACTTCCCACAACTCACATCTTACACAGTGCAAGCAAACTATTAGAGAATGACAGGCACATTGTCTAAATGCCTCACACACTAATACTAACACATTCCCTGCTGTTTTGAAGGAGAAGGTTGTGCACAATCTGCACCAAAAGGCTTTCACCGGATGAGGCCAAGCCCACCCGCACACCCTCTCCTTTGTGGAAGAAAGCATACTGGCCATCATAGGCAGGGACTTGAGTCATGGTCGTGGTGATTGGCAAAGCTGCAAGAGACATCAAGTGTGGTTTCTTCACACCTTATCCCCTCTTCATTTTTATATACCTGCAGAAACTCTTACTATCTGTTCTTATATTTTTTGCTAAACTGCAGATGCTTTCACCCGTCACTCATCTTTCGCTGCTCTCCATTTACACTAAAAGCCAATCGTTGTCCCTCTCTATCATTTCAGGTGCTGGTAATATGGACCTACTTCAGGCAGAGGAGGCCAGCCTAGCTGTAGGGGCCGAAATTGCCACTTTATTTAAGAGCCATTACTGCCTCGAAAAGATGGTAACGGGTCAGTAAGCCGACCACTCAGTCAGGGCGGAGGTGCCGACATTTGCGAAATTGCCCGCGCCAACCATGTTCCCGCCCCGCGTGGGCAATTGTTTATGGGAAATTGCTCTGCGGGAAATTGCCCTGCTGGAGTAGATCGGCCGCCGCTCCATGCCTCCGACAACTTTCCCTGGGCGGGCAGTAGCTAGTGGCTGGGTGGCGCGTCCGTCCTTAAAGGTGAGGGCGCACTGCCGCAGCCACCATTTTATTTTAATAGTCGGCCGATTTTGAAGTCGGTCCAACAACGGCGGCCCCAGGTTCAGCCGGGACGCCAACAGGCAGCCTAGCAGCCCCTCTTGGTTACTGGGCTGCTGGCCCAGCCGAAACCCTCCCTGGTGGCCCAGTAGGTCCAATGAAACTTTGTGCAGAGCTCGCAGCGGCCCTCCCCTTTAACTGAAGGGGAGGGATGTTGTGACGAGTCAGCGTGATGCGGCACGTCCACAACATACTGATGTCATAAGCGTCACGGCGCTGACCACCCGCCTTCCGCCCCGCTCCAGAATGACTTCCGGCCCTCAGCCGCCCCAAACACCGCTCCGACAGGCTACCGAAGAAAGCTGATAGACATACACCAGGAAATGCTAGATACACTGGGCCACCTTCCAGTGAGCTTGCACACACTGGTTCAGAGCATGGAGGAGTCCTGCTCCAACTTGTGTCACGGCTTCACACAGAACATGGAGACCATTCTGTCCAACATGGACCAAACGGTCAGCTCCATGTACGCGACAGTAGTGCCCACTGTGATGGAGCCTCTGCTGACAGCTTCCATGTACCTCATGCTGCAAAATCTCTCCACCTTTCTATCTCGCTCTCCTCCTTTAAGTCGCTCCTTAAAACCTGCCTCTTTGATCAAGCTATCGGTCACCAATCTTAATATCTCCTTTTGCGGCTTGGTGTCAAATTTTATCTCATAATGCTCCTGTGAAGCGCCTTGGGACGTTTTAATACATTTAAGAGGGTGGGGGAGATAAACACCAGCATTTATTTTTATGATTGACAGCAATATTGTTCACTCACAGAGCATGCCAGGGCTTCCTATTTATAAATTACATCCCTCTGTCCAGTTTAGCCTTTATAGACAATAGCAGGCCGAGGCCAAGCTGGGACCAGGAATCTGAGAGCTGAGGAGAATAAACAATCCACTCCTTTGAAACATGATGACTGGAAACCAGAAACATGTGATGGAGACAGCAGCAGAAGCTATAATGACAGTGTTGTCATCCTGTGTGAACTATGGCACTTTACAACATGTAAACAGTAAATCAAATAATCATTGTGTAATTATAATACTAAACACAAATCAAATCATAAGACAAATACAAAATGTAATCAATTGGAATATAAATACAGCATATTACATTGGAATACAAACACATTGATTTAACAATGAATGTTAGATTATCTCATCGATTTGTTACTGCTCCAAATTTCCTTTCCAACAACAGTGCCTGACTCCTTCCTCCATCCCAGCATCAGGCCCCATCCTATTAAACTGTTTAAGTGTCTACCTCCAGCTTTCATTCTCTCCCAACACCAGTCTCCTGCCCTCCCACGCTCACATTTTCTTTCATCTGTGTAGTTTGCATCAATTCCCAGATGGCTCCCCTCTCCCACCTGAACACAGTTTGCATAGCCAACGCCATGTTGGTTGTTGTCTTGCGATATGACCTGGCCTTTAACAATAGTGAACAATACCAATTGAGTAAATCAATAAAGCAACCTGTGCGATAGACATACAGTAAGAATGGGAAATATGGAGACCAAACAGTGGAAATGCTTGCACAGATAGGAAGAGAGGAGAAAAAGAGACGGACACAAATAGAGAGATGCAGAGAAATCAGCCCCGATTCTAACTCATGGCGTGAATTGGGTAAGTGGGGAATGAGCCGAGTGGGAAACTCCGCATGACATCACCAGCAGGAGGCCCAGCTGATTTTAACTCCTGCACATCATTTTAATATGATTGATGGGCTGCCGATCTGTTTGTCTATCCACTTTCTGCATGCAATTTCCTGCTGGCCTACTGTAAGATTTGGATCACAGGTCACACACAGATTACCCAAAGGTCTTCGGTGTCATAACCATTACCCAAAAGAGTCTTAAGAGTCATCGGCCATTTTATTAAGGAGTGGTAGTTTAAATATAGTCACATAATCAGGATAGGCATAATAGACATATGACTGTGACAAGCTGCTGGTATCGGTCCCGATCGGACAGATGGCTGGTGTGCGCAAGCAGCTCTTCTCTGCGTCGTCTGTGTTAAAAAGACGTTTAGATATGTCTTTAATTCTCTTTTTAGGGGTGGGTCTGAGGTAGAAGATGGACAGTATCATTCAACCTATAGATGTTGCCCTTAAAACTTGCTGCCCAATGGCATGTCGAGTTCTTTGTCTCAACCCTTAAGGGGTCTCATGTGTTTGTTCACAGGTCTTTCTGAAGGCTCATCCATCTGATTTCCTACTATCTTCCCGTGATTATCCTCCCAAGGTTGGACAAATCAAAGATACAGCCAACAACCTTTGTAGTGCACAAACAACAGATAGCTAGCCTGGAAACAAGGTGCAGAATGTTATAACATCGCTGGGAATCAAAAACATATGCAAATTATAAGCGTGTATCCAGTTATTCGAACACCAGTTTGAAGAAACTTTTTTCTCAGGTTATTTCTTTCATTTCACGTTCCATACACTTGGCCTTACATTCATCACACTCCTGTCCTCATTCCATCTTGCTTCTTCTCAAGCTTTGACCACATGTACAATATGTACACTCCCTACACCGTCTCTTGGAAAGATTACTGGAGCAGGTGGATAGGGGCTTGCTAGGCATCACTCATCTTCTGCAGTCTGCTCTCCTGCAGATCAGGGGAAATGATGAGCCCAGCCCCACGAGAGTGGTAGTGGTACAATGGGAGGGTTATGTATTGCCCTCTCTCGGGATGTCAGAACTTCTGCTCCTTCACCACCCCTTCAACCAATACCCGCCATAGTGCCAGAGAGACAGCTGGTTGAAAATACCCCTGCAGCAGTCAAGGTGCAGCGCTCTGCAGCCGACGTGTGTCAGCTTGAATTCCCAGAAGCAGCCAGCTCCGAGCAGCTCAAGGCTCTCAAATGATCAACTGCAGCCTTCCATCATCTTTGTGAGGCCACCAGGGGAGTATCTTGTAGGAGGAGTAGAGTTAAGAAACCTTAAAAGAAAGACTCCATGAGCTGACACTTGGATGAGAAATCAATGGAAGGCAATTATTGTATTAGGAATTAAATTCATCACCTCTACTACATTTGGTACTTCGATCTGCAGTGTGGTTTTGAGTCAGCGTTGTCAGTATATCTTTGACATAGAAGTTGGCTGATTAGTTCCAATGTTCTTTAATGCAGGTTTAAGAGAGTGTTGAAGGATATAGCAAGGATTGTTAATGCACAGGAGCTTTGTGTAAGTTTTCAGGGCTAGGGAATGAGCAGATTGCCAAAATTGCTAAAGAATTAACTCATCCCTCACGTCCTTTGCTGCAAGGGGTTGAGGTGGTCCTCCTCCTTCTGTTGCCTCCTGGTCTTCCCCATGGCATTGCTCGTCTGACGAGGACTGCTCCTGCTGTTCCTCCCGCAAATGCAGGCCTCCCGTATGATGAGATAGTGCCACTAAGCTCCACTATGATACATGAGACTCTTACTGAGAAATATTTTAGGGAACCCGCAGGCCCGTCAAGACACCTGAACCTCTGTTTGAGCAGTCCAATGGCGTCCTGAATAATCATGCTGGTGGTCCTCTGCCTCAGGTGTGGTAATGGTGTGGGGATGGCGGGGGGGTAGTGATAGTGTCATGAGTCACATGTGTAGTGGGTATCCCTCATCCCTCAGCAGCCATCCTGCCATGTTCTTGGGAGCAGGATAAATGCAATGTGACATCTGCCTGGGTACCTTTGACATACTTGCATGATCCTGTTTGTGTGATGGGAGACCACCTGAAAATTAATTGGAGTGATAGTCTTTTTTATTCACTAATGTTGCTGGATGGTTGTCTAGGGCCCCGAAGGTAATGTGTGTACAGGCAATGATGCCTTGGATGGAAGGGAAGCTAGCCACTGCTGCAAGCCTCCAAACTCTCTTGTGTTGACTGTTGAGGTCAATAAGATCAAGGCTGATCTTCAACCTCAACTCCATTTTCCCACCTGATTCCCATATGCCTTGATTCCCTTACAGTCCAAAAATCTATCGATCTCAGCCTTCAATATACTCAATGACTCAACTTCCACAGCCCTCTGGAGTACAGAATTCCAAAGATTCACAACCCTTTGAGTGAAGAAATTTCTCCTCATCTCAGTCGTAAATGTCAACCCCTTATCCTAAGATGATGCCCCATAGTTCTAGACTCTCCAGCCAGGGGAAGCAGCCTCTCAGCATCTACCCTGTCAAGCCCTCTCAGAATCTTATAGGTCTCAATGAGATCACCTATTATATTCTAAACTCCAGAGAGACCATAGGCCCAGTGTACTCAATCTCTCCTCGTAGGTCAACCATCCTATCCCAGGAATCAATCAAGTGAACCTTTGTTGCAGTTCCTCTAAGGTATGGAGACCAAACTGAGCACAGTACTCCAGGTGTGGTCTCACCAAAGCCCTGTATACTTGCAGCAGGACTTCTTTACTCTTCTACCCCAACACCCTAGCAATAAAGGCCAACATAGTATTTGCTTTCCTACTTGTTTGCTGCACTTGCATGTTAACTTTCTGTGTTTCGTGTACAAGGACACCTAAATCTCTCTGAACACCAACATTTAATAATTTCTCTCCATTTAAAACATTTTCCATTTTCCTATTCCAGTGAATAACCTCACAGTATATTCCATCTGCCACCTCCTTGCCCATTCATTTAACCTGTCTATATCCCTTTGCAGACTCTGTTGAGATGCTGCCGAAGAAGCCATGGTGAGTTGCTGCAGTGCATCTTATAGATGATACACACTGCAGTCACGTTGTGTGGATGGTGGAGCTCGTGAACATTTAAGGTGGTGGATGTGGTGCCAATCAAACGGCCTTCTTTGTTCTGGAAGGTGTTGAGCTTCTTGAGTCTTGTTGGAGCTGCACTTATCCAGACAAGTGGAGAATATTCCATCACACTCCCAACTTGTGCCTTGTAGATGGTGGAAAGGCTTTGGGAATCAGAAGGTGAGACACTCGTCTCAGAGTACCAAGTCTCGGACCTGCTCTTGTAACCACAGTATTTATATGGCTGGTCCAATTAAGTTTCTGGTCAATGGTAACCCCCAGGATGTTGGTGGTGGGGGATCTGACAATGATAATGCCATTGAATGTCAAGGGGAGGTGGTTAGACTCTTTCTTGTTGGAGATGGTCATTGTCTGGCACTTGTGTGGCATGAATGTTACTTGCCACTTATCAGCCCAAGCCTGAATGTTGTCTAGGTCTTGCTGCATGCACACATGGACTGCTTCATTTCCTGAGGAATTGTGAATGGAATTGAACACTGTGCAATCATCAGCGAACATCCCCACTTCTGACCTTATGTTAGGCATTGATGAAGCAGCTGAAGATAGTTGGGCCGAGGTCACTGCCCTGAGGAACAGCTGCAGCAATGTCCTTCAGTTGAGATGATTGGTCTTCAACAACCACAACCATCTATATTCCTTTGTGCTAGGTATGATCCAGCCAGTGGAGAGATTTCCCCTGATTCCATTTGACTTCAATTACACTAGGGCCCCTTGGTGCCACACTCGGTCAAATGCTGCCTTGATGTTAAGGGCAGTCACCCTCACTGCACCTCTGGAATTCAGCTCTTTTGTCCATGTTCGGACCTGCAATGAGGTCTGGAGCCGAGTGGTCCTGACGGAACCCAAGCTGAGCATCGCTGAGCAAGTTATTGGTGTGGAATTGTCGACGCCATCTTCCATCACTTTGCTGATGATTAAGAGTAGGCTGATGGGGCGATAATTGACCGGATTGAATTGGTCCTGCTTTTTGTGGACAGGACATACCTGGGCAGTTTCCTACTTTGTTGGGTAGATGCTGGTGTTGCAGCTGTACTGAAATAAGTTGGCTAGAGGCACGGCTAGTTCTGGAGCACAATTTTCAGTACTACAGCCAGAGTGTTGTCGGGGCCCAAAGCCCCATAATTAAAGGCTGTGCTAATTTTGACAATCAATGGCAAAGTATAGTCCCCTGGTCGAGTAGGCAGCAGGTTGTCAGAGTTCTGTGACACCCTGTCAGGAAAACCACAACCCCCTGAGGCACTGATCTGCAGATAGGTCCAAGAAGCTAACTCTTGGCCTGCACACCCTGGGATAGAAATTGACCTCCGCCTGAAACGTTTTTAGAAGTTTTTCTCCACTGCAGCCCGTGCGGCGGAGATGCCGTCAATATTTGACATTTTTTGGGGCTCAGGGCGGAAGTTGTGGTGGCTGAGAGCTGGAAGTGTCCTTGCAGTGGATTCGCTGCCCCGACCAGCACATTACTGATGACATCAGCACGACATCCCTCCCCTTCAGTTAAAGGGGAGGGCCACTGTGAGTTCTGCAGTTAGGTCCACTGGGCCACCAGGGAGGGTTTCAGCCAGGCCAGTGGCCGATCTAGTAGTCGGCCGTCAAAAAAAAATAACATGGTGGCCGCGGCAATGCGCCCTCCACTTTAAAGGCGGCCGGACCGCCATGCTACAGAGTGTGTACCGACAGCTTACACCGATCGGCGGTATGGCTGCTACCGCGGGGCAATACCAGGAAAGGGGCCATTTCCCCAGAGGCAATTTCGCAAGGGGGTGCCAGCCAGTCGTTAAGAGGTCGACACGTGCACTCTGCGGCGGGAAAACAGGCGGAGCGGTCCCAGACTCACCAGGGGCAATTTACAAAATGACGGTCCCTCTGTGGATGGTCGGCGGCCATTCCGCGCCGCCCCATGGATGCCGCTTTGAGGCGGCCAGAGGCCGTATCGGGAGGGGCTGTGTGCTGGGTATGGTCTCCTACCAGCAGCCCCAACTCCCCTGCTGTCTTCTAATGGGCCCAGCTGCTGCATGTGCTAGTTGCTGAGGCTGTTGTTGTTCCACCAACCATTCCTCCATCCAAATGAAACTCAATGATAGCTCCCACAATAAACAGGTAGAGCTTACTGAGAGTAAGTATGGCGATAGAAGCGATCTTGAACCTGGCAACTTTCTTGGCAATAAAACAGCAACAACTTGCATTTATATAGCAGCTTTAATGTTAGTAAAACATCCCAAGGTGCTTCACAGGAGCGATTATCAAACAAAATTTGATACCAAGCCACATAGGAGATAAAGAATACAAAAGAAACAAATCCTATGATATAAAATATGACAGTACTGGATGAGCAGAAATTTCCTCCAACTAAATATTGGAAAGACCAAATATTGGGCATTGTCTTCAGTCCCTGCCACAAACTCCGTTCCCCAGCCACCAACTTCATCCCTCTCCCTGGCAACTCTCTGAGGCTAAACCAGACTGTTTGCAACCTTGTTGTTGTATTTGACCCTGAGATGAGCTTCCGACCACATACCCGCTCCATCACCAAGACCACCCGACTCCACCCCTGCCTCAGCTCATCTGCTGCTGAAACTCTCATCCATACCTTTGTTACCTCTAGACTTTACTAATCCAATGCTCTCTTGGCCAGCCTTCCATCTTCCACCCTCTATAATCTTGTGCTCATCCAAAACTCAGCTGCCCATATCGTAACTTGCACCGTCCCGTTCACCCACCATCCTTGTGCTCACTGATCTACATTGGCTCCCAGTCCAGCAATGCTTCAATTTTTAAAATTCTCCACCTTGTTTTCAAATCCCTCCATAGTCTCGCCCTTCCCTATCTCTGTAACCTCCTCTAGCCTTACAACCCTCTGAGATATCTGCGCTCCTCCAATTCTGACCTCCTGCACATCCCTGATGTTAATTGGCAGCTGTGTCTTCAGCTACCTGGACCCTAAGCTCTGGAATTCCCTCCCGAAATGAAAGACAAACACAGATTGAGAGAGAAAAACAAAAAGAACTAGGGATTGCTAGATAAGCAGAAACACCGTTATAAAAGTATTAAGGCACAATTTCTTTCTGTGAGTAGTAACACTGAAGATTTATTTGTATATATATTTGATGCATAAAGTAAGACCATTTATCTTGTGACACATTGAATTACTGTTGTAAGATTTATTTTTGATGTTATCACCAAGTGATTGTGAAAAAATGGCCCCTTGGAATTTTTGCAATTTAAAAGGGCTGGTTTCCCTGGCATTCTGCTGTAATATGAATGACACTTCCACAAACAGCATCTGGGGAGATTAAAATAAGGCATTAATATTCATTCAGTGATACTAATCTTCTCTTTAGAAAGCTAAAGAAATTGATTTCCAGCACAGGATGTGTAGAGTTCTCAACTCTAGAACATATTCACATGAGGCATATACCGCAGACAAGGTCACTACATGACCTGCACCTTTATTCCCCGGACCAAGGAGTGCTGAGCCTGCGTGGAACCTCCCTTTAAGTACCTGGCTGACCAGGTGAGGAGTGTCTCCCACAAGTTCACCCCGTGGTCAAGGTGTGTATTTCACAGTTGTATACAGTGCACAGTGTTGTTACATATTGGTTACAGTTATGTGAAGGTTACAAACATGACATCACCTCCCCCCCCAATGTCTTTGGGTCAAAGATTGAGTCTTTCAGGCGGTCGACCCTCTCTCGTGGATCGCCGCAGTTGTGGCTCTGGTGGTTGAGCTGTGGCATGCGTCTCTGTGGCCTGAGTTGTTTCCGGCCTGTCCAGGCTGGCCGCAGGGACTGTGCATACTGCTGACTGTCCTTGTTGCTCGTTCACTGGCAGTGGTGTGGTTGACATCCCATGGTCTATTTCAGGTTCCTCAGTGTCCATGCTGAACCTTTTCTTTACCTGGTCCAGATGTTTGCGGCATATCTGCCCATTGTTTAGTCTGACCACTATGACCCTATTTCCCTCATGCCACTTGGGTCCTAGTGCATGGTTAAACACAAATTCCGGGTCATCCATTTCTATACACATCCCCCTTGAGTTTCAATCATGGCACTCGGTTTGGGACTGCCGCTTGCCCTCAACAATGTCTGCCAGGCTTGGGTGAATAAGGGACAGCCCCGTTTTGAGCATGCGTTTCATGAGGAGTTCCGCTGGCGGGACTCCCGTGAGCGAGTGCGGGCGAGACCTATAGGCCAGCAGGAGGCGCGATAGGCGGTACTGAAGAGAGGGTCCCTGGATACGGAGTGTAAGGGGTGGTTTGCAGGGGGTCAGCTTTCCCTTCTGACCTTATATGAGCGGTTTCGAATCGCTCCCACACCCTTGGTTCTAGACACTGGAATTATGGAGGGACTGTGACAGACTTGGACAGACAATCGGTTTCAAGATAGGAAGCAGGTATGGCTTTATTGTGTTTAAAAAGAAGTAAAAGGCACACCTTTAATAACACACACAGACCAATACACACTGAAGGGTACAACACATTGAATAAAGTGTCAAATTACAGCCTGTGGGGAAAAGAATACAGCTTAAACTCTAAATGGGGTAAAGAGGAAAATGCAGATACATTTACACAAGTTATCCCAGCCTCCCCCTCCCAATTCCCCTAACTAACTAAGTTATAGCTCTGAGGGTTCCGGGGCTATGCTCACCAATCCCTTTCGACAGTTGCCGGTGAATCACGGTTTCGGGGCTCGCTGCACTTGGCCTTCTAGGCGAGCCGCACCCCGGACGGAGGAGAGGACTTCGGACTGCATAGTCTTCGGTTGGGGTGCGTCCGTTGATGCGCTAAGTTGCGTTTTGGATGTATGGGGTAAGTACCCACTTTCTTTGGTTAGGAATAGTTTTAGTTAGTCCCTTTTGGTAATTTCTCCCCCGTTGGGTCATTCAGAAGTCGATTGTAGAGTGGTTGTCAATTTGGTTGCTGACAACCTTCCGTTTCGTGGGCCTCGTGCTCGGTCAGTTCTTGATGTGTTCTGGTAGTTTCCTTCACTATTCCATTTCTTCACTGTAGAGGAAGCAGGCTGCTTGTGTCTGTGTCTGTGTTCCAGTCTGTGCGAGTTCCAGTCTGTGTTCTGCTTCGAGTCTGTGTTCTGCTAGTCTTTCCTTGTAAAACTGGGGATAGATATATCCCAAAAAAGGCTCCGGTATCTCCCATCAAATCTCTTGGGCTCTGTTTAAACTGTTCTGTCCATTGATTTTCAAATGTCTTCTTTGTCAGCAGTAACTCGATTAGGGTGTGAGAATGTGCTATTACTGGTTTTGCATTGTTTTAGGATTGTCCCGTTTCTTGACCATGATTTCCATTGTGCTTGATTGGGTAATTCGATTATCTCTTAGAGGGGGAATAGCCTGGGATCCTTAATGCACGAATTTGCTTCAGAGGTTGGCCCCACCTCCTGTATTTGGTAACTCTTTTTCGCAGCCAAAATGTTGTAGAATCTTAAAATTGATATGCTCCTTCCCAAAGATGTTTAGAGGATCTCAAGCTTCTGTAATTTAGGTCCATTTTGAATTTCCTTTCCTATGAGTCCAAACACTGGTGGGGGGGCGGGGGTCTCCATGAATGCATCCCCTTTTATCCCCTGCAGGCTTCGTCTGCCCCTTTAAACTAATTTTAAAAGCCCAGAAAGGGATTCTTCTCCTCTGTAGGGGAAAGGTACCCGGAATCTTTGCGAGATATTGGTAAATTCTACATTCCCCTCTGATACCATATCACTTATGGTATCATCTTCGAGGTGAGCAAAGTTCCTGACTCCCAAGAGATAACCTTCCCCGTAAATTAGCTAAATTAATACTCAAAATGCATTACACTTATGCAACATCACCATAGATATACACTTTTCCCTTTACAGGTACAAACTTTTTACATTTACACCCTCCCAGCTTGGAGGGGGTTCAATCACTACAATTGCATTTCAGCACAGTTACATTTCATTTCAGTTTCATTATATTCACCAGCATATAGGCAATGTACAACCACATTACAGAAGGAAAAAACCTAGATTAAAATTAAACAACCTCAATTGGTCTCCTGAGGTTTGTCCATCACCCAGTAATGTCTGGATCCTGCCCTTGAGAACTGCTCTCAGGCTGGCTGAAACACAAGACAAACTCAAAATAATCACCTAAACATTACTGCAACATTACCCTCAATTCTAAACTAAACCTTAAAATGTAAAATGGTGCAGTCGGCTGCCTTAATCTAAAATTAGAGCTATGTGCAACCGCCACCCGTCTCCGGGTAGCCTGGTTAGTCCCTGTCAGGCCCATGCCTTGTGCAGCCTGATAGCCGCCTGGATGCTAGGGTTTCCCTGCAGCCGGTGAGCTGAAGACCCTTGTCTCTGGGACAGCTCATTGCTACTGCTCCTGTGAGACCCTCACCGCTGGAGGCGGCTGGCTGGCGGTCCCTACTCTGAGCGGCCTCTGTACTTCTGACCTTCGGCCTTTCCTGTCGGGCTGCCCTTCTCCTCAGGTAGAATCGCTGCGGCTCAGATGCCGGTGACCACGGTATCTTTGGCCGTGGTGTACGGAGGGTCCTTCTCAGGGCTTTGGTTACTGGGGGTGCGTCCGAATCCCAAACGATGGGTGGGATAGCCCCTGCAGTACTGCAATTCACCGTCCCTATAGGTACGGTTTCTGAGCCTGCCACATTCCCTGTGGGCCCTCCACTGTCGGGGGCGGCCAACGGAGGGTCCCTGTCCTGAGGACGGTTCACCCCCCCGACTGCCCTCTGTGCTTAGCTGACCCTGGGTTGTACAGCTTGCACTGTATGATGTGGAACCACTTAGTATGGCGGGGCAGCTTTATGGCATAGGCCATCGGGCTTGCCTTGTCCATAATGCTGTATGGCCCCATATATAATGCTTCAAAAACCCCGACCCGAGCATAGTTCCTCACCATGACCTGGTCCTCTATCTCCAATTCGTGGTGTTTGCTGGGTTCTAGCAGCAATCGGTTCCCCTGATGCTGTCTGCCCATGTTATTAGCAGCCTGCCAGTGAATCTGTTTGAGGTGTTCAAACAGGTTCCTGACAAACCGGTCCCGGTTCACCTCTCTGAGCTGACCTTCTGTGAGCACTGGGGCTAGGACATGGGTCAGGGTCCGCATGATCCGACCAGTCATGAGCTCGTATGGGAAATACCCGGTGCTCTTTGACTGGCTGGCTCGGATCCCCATTAGGACCAATGGTAAGACCTCCACCCACTTTTGGGGTGACTCTCCCGTTTCCTTCCGCAGCCTTTCTTTAATGGTATGGTTAAACGCTCCACAATACCCGATGACTGTGGATTGTGGGCAACGTGCCGTTTCCCCTCAATGCCGAGCACCTTAAGGGTTGCCTGCATTACCTGCCCGGTGAAATGGCTCCCCTGGTCCGACTCCACATACTGTGGGAGTCCCCACCAGGAGAACACTTCCCTCACTAGAATCTTAGCTATCCCTAGGGCGGTGGCTGTTCGGCAGGGGAAGGCTTCAACCCATTTTGAGAACACGTCCACCAGGACTCGGCAGTATTTGTAGCCTCCCTGGGCGGTGGGTAGGGGCCCGATGTAGTCAATTTGGATTGACTGCCATGGTCCATCTACCCTCCTGACGTGTCCTAGGGACACCTTCCTTTTCTGGGGGTCAGGATTGTTCGCAGCACACACCAGGCAGTTAGCACAGAACTCGCGGACGTCCTCCTTGAGTCCCGGCCACCATCCTGCCTGTTCCACCCGTTGCCAGGTGGTCTCAGGCCCGGGGTGTCCCGCTCCTGGATCTCATGGGCCAGTTTTAGGAATTCCCTCTGGTGCTGCTGTGGCACGACCCATTGTCCCTCTTTAAACAGCATGCCTTCCTTAACGGTAATGGCTGCTGTGCCGTACGGACCTTCTACTCTCTCTCCTCTAGCTAGCGCGTTCAGGACAGCTTTCTGGTCTGGGTCCTGTGCCTGAACTGTTTTTAAGTCCGGGGCCAAAGCTATCCCTGTACTCTCTGCTGCCCTGTTCTTATTCTTGACCGCTGCTATGCGGCTGGTGTCATAGGGGTCCCAGAACTTTTTCGGCGGGCACCTTCTTTGGCCAGTTTGTCAGCCTGTTGGTTTCCCTCTGCACGGGGTTCGGTTTTTGAATGGGCCTTCACCTTATGTATGTAGACCTTTCCCTCTTCCCACACCGCTGTCATGATTTTCTCCAGCAGGGGCTTGATTGCCAGGGGTCTCCCGTCAGCGGACGTGTATCCGCGACGGGACCAGATAGCCAGGTACTCCGTACATGAATTGCAGGTGAACATACTGTCCGAGCAAATCGTGTACGGTGTAGGGAATTCCTCAGGATGGGTCACCACGTACATTACGGCGGACAGTTCAGCATGCTGGGCGCTCATGGTGCTGGGGAGCTTGATTGCCAGGGCAATACCTGCCCTTGGGTCATAGACTCCGCACCCAGTAAATCGCTCGCCAGCAGATACCATGCTGGACCCGTCCACGTAGATGTCCCGGCCTGTAGGGTGTAACCCAGCCCGAAGGCCAATGTTCACCTCCCATACCCCTTCCATGGAGCACCTGTGGGCTTTCCCTGGATAGATTAGGTTGGCTGTGAGCCTTGGCTCACGGGGGACTTCTACTCTGAAGTCCATCTGGGAGAGGAGCAGGGTCCAGCGAGCAATGCGGGCACTGCTCACCGTCCCGTCCTTAATCCTCCCATCTAGGAGCATCTGAGTAGATGTGTGGTGGGTTAGGAGTGTTAGAGGAGACCCTCCCGTGAAGATCAAGGATCTTTTCACTGCCTAATGTGTGGCTAGGAGGTGTCTCTCACAGTTGGAGTACCCCTTCTCCACATCTGTGAGGATCCTGGAGGAGTAAACCACCGGCCTCAACTGGCCGTGCCACTCTTGAAGCAGCACTGAGCTCAAACTGTTCCCGCTGGCTGCCACCTCCAGGAAAAACTCCTTTCCTACATCTATCACTCCCAAGGCTGGTGCGGTCTGCAACTCCTTCTTGAGCTGATTAAATGCTGCCTCGCAACCCTCATCCCAGTCCCACTCTACACCCTTGTGTTGGAGCCTGAGCAGAGGGGCTACTGTGGCTGCATAATCCTCAATGAAGTCTCTGCAGTACCCGGTGAGCCCTAGAAAGGATCTTACCCCTGTCACTGTGTTGGGGGCTGGTAACTCCTGTACTGCCTCCCTTCTAGCCTTGTCCATGGCCCTTTCCCCAGCGTGCACAGTCAGCCCCAGGAATTTGACTTCCTTCTGGCCGATCTGTGCCTTCTTGGGGTTTACTTTAAACCCTTCTTCTTTTAGCAGCTCCAGCAGCTCAGCCAGCAGTGGGCCATGCTCCTCCCCCTGATCGGTGAACAGGAGCAGGTCATCCACATACTGCATCAACTGCTGGGGTCTGCTAAAGCCCTTTAAACAGTTCGCCATTCATTGGTGAAAAATGCTAGGACTATTGTGGAAGTCTAGGGGGAGACAGTTCCACGTGTATTGTTGGCCCTTAAAGGTAAAAGCAAACTTGTACTGGTCCTCCCGTTTTAAAGGAATGGACCAGAACCCATTTGAAATGTCCAGCACCGTGAAAGTGGTCGCGGATGCTGGAATACTCCCTATGAGATCCGCTATGGCTGCTACAGTGGGTGCACAGGCAGGGATATTCTTATTTAGTACTCGATAGTCCACAGTGGCCCTCCATGAGTTGTCCGGTTTCTTAACCTGCCACAGTGGAGAGTTCACATGGGTTGTTATCAGTCTTAACACCCCTTGCTCTACCAGTGATCCCAGCGCCATTGTCAGGTCTGCCTCTGCCTCCCTGGGGAAGTTATATTGCTTTTGTGGTCGGGTCAAGGAGTCCCGTACTATACTAACTTCCACCCCCGTTACCCTACCACAGTCATGTTTGTGGGTGGCAAATGCTGCAAGGTGTGCCCGTACATATGCCTGGTACTCCACTGGGGTGTTACTGACCAGTAATTCCAAGTCATAACCCTCCTTTGGCTTCACAGTACACAGTGTTCCCTTGGCCCCTTTTTCTGGGATCACCGCCACCTCACCTTCCCTGTCAGTCACTATGGCTCCCCATAAACAGTGGTTCCTGAGATCCACTAGGATCTGGTGGCCAATGATAAAATCAGCCCCCAGGATACCTTTTCCCTTCTGCTCCCATTTCATCAGGACACACATCCATTTGGTTTTGAGTGTCCCTAACTGAATGGTGAGCGGGATGGAAACGAACCAGTTTGCTCATTGCCTGTGAACCCCACTAGACTGTACGGGACCCCATTCGATAGAGGTGAGGTAGCTGGGTTATCTGCATATACAAGGGTGCTAGAAGCACCAGTATCTAGCAGGTAGGTCCCTTTCACTTTCTCCACCTCCATCGTAACGCACGGTCTCTTCCAGGCATCGTACTCTAGGGAACACAGGTACACAGGCTGCGCTGGCTCTAGTCATGCATCTGGGTGGGTTGGAGCAGAGGGTTTTACCGTACCGGCTACTGCACCAGTTGCGATATGTCCGTTTATGAGTGTCTGTAGGGCGGCTACGAGTGTCTCATATGAGTCGGGTGTTCCTGCCCCGGCCTTACGGGCTGGGGCTGTAGTGGCCTTTCCCTTAGTTCCATGGGTTCCTACAGTCCTTCCTCCAGTGCCCACTTTTCCCACACCCAAAACACTCGCCCCCTTTGTGGGGAGGGTTCCCACCTTCCTGATGCCACTCTCTCTTGCCTTGGCTGGGTTTAATCTCATGGACCCTCCCTTTAGAGGAGGGCTCCTCTGTCTCTCTACTGTTCTGGTAAGCCAGTGTCAACTGTCTGACCACTGCCTCCTCGGTGGTTCTGGGATCTCTTAGATCGAACCAGAACTTGGCTTTTGCCTTTACTCCAGGTAAGCTGTTTGCCACCAGGCTGCGGAGCCAGTGAGCCAGCTCATTAGGGTTCAGATGGGCCCGGTCAAGAACCCCACTACAGGCCCTTTCGTAGACCAGCCACAACCTGTCGGCGAAAGCCTGTGGAGTCCTCCCCATAGAGCTGCACTGTTTTCTCCACTTGGGAGAAAGGACTCCCGTCGTTCATACCCATGGCTCTTGAAACTCCTCCTTAACCGTAACGTACGTGTTTCGTCCCTTTCTGCTGTCTGCAGAGAGGGAATGGCTCAGCTTGGTGTCTAGCGAGAAGAGCAACAGCTTAGCCTGCTCCAAATCGTCGCACCCGTTACTATCCCCTGCGTGTTCCACTTCCAGGAAGTGTATCGAGGGATCCCCCTGTTGGGTGAGCTTACTTAGGTGGCCTATCATAGCCCTCAGTTTTTGGGTGTCGTGGGGGACTACGAAGTTGCTTTCTAGGGGTCCTGCTGCCCCATTGGCATCAGGCGGGCCAAACTTCTGCTGCCGGACCAGGTGCATTGGCCCTGGTTCCGGCCCTTCTTGTATTGGCTTGCCCTCTTTCCCCTGCTGCCAAGCTGAGTTAAAACTCGGGGCTGCCGCTGTTGGTAATTCTCAATCCTTGCCTGCCCCGCACTCTGGCTGACACCCCTGCTGCCCGGGCCATTCCTGGGAGCTACAGGCGGTGACTGAGGGGTTTCTCCTTGCCCAACTAGGTGTTCCTGGGCTAAACCCGGGTTTATCAGGCACACCATGTCTTTAGCCCGGGATAGAGCAAGGTTCAAGCTTTGGATCTGCTGCTGGCAGGGGCCGTGGTCTCCTGCCTCAAATTCCCTGGTACTGGCTACCTTATAGGCTACCTGAATGTCTCTCACCCTCTCCCCGTACTCTTTAACTTGCTTGGCAAGGCAGGAATTCTCTTCCCGCAACGCCCGTTCGCTATTCTTGGCTTCAATAATCTGACACTGTAAAAGGTCCAGTTGGGTTTTGTACCTTTCTTTAGTGAGCTCTCTACTTTCCTTTAACTGTCCCACCTCTGTCCACAGCCTTTCCCCGACTGTGGCCTTTGCACTGGACCTCTCTTCTGCCTGCCTCAATACTCCCTTTAATTTTTCATTCTCCTCATCGAGAAGCCGGATCTATTGCTGAAGGCAAATTAGCCAAATGGCCTTCTCTATCGACTTTTTATGGTCCTTGCTCTCAGTCCATTGAGCTGCAGCATCTCCTGGACGCTCAGCATACAATAGATCGAGTACCCACTCCTTAGCCACATTTACCTTCTTAAACACATACGAGAAAATCGCCTCTTCCATTTTGCTTCGTTTCCTGAAACCAGTCTCTCTCTTATCACGTCACTTGTACCAGTCTCCCACCTGGGTCGCCATGTGGTTTTCAGGGGGTCAGCTTTCCCTTCTGACCTTATATGAGCGGTTCCGAATCGCTCCCACACCCTTGGTTCTAGACACTGGAATTATGAAGAGACATAAGAACATAAGAATTAGGAACAGGAGTAGGCCATCTAGCCCCTCGAGCCTGCTCCGCCATTTAACAAGATCATGGCTGATCCGGCCGTGGACTCAGCTCCACTTACCTGCCCGGTCCCCGTAACTCTTAATTCTCTTATTGGTTAAAAATCCATCTATAAGAACTGTGACAGACTTGGACAGACAATCAGTTTCAAGGTAGGAAGCAGGTATAGCTTTATTGTGTTTAAAAAGAAGTAAAAGGCACACCTTTAATAACACACACAGACCAATACACACTGAAGGGTACAACACATTGAATAAAGTGTCAAATTACAGCCTGTGGGGAAAAGAATACAGCTTAAACTCTAAATGGGGTAAAGAGGAAAATGCAGATACATTTACACAAGTTATCCCAGCCTCCCCCCTCCCAATTCCCCTAACTAACTAAGTTATAGCTCTGAGGGTTCCGGGGCTATGCTCACCAATCCCTTTCGACAGTTGCCGGTGAATCACGGTTTCGGGGCTCACTGCACTTGGCCTTCTAGGCGAGCCGCACCCCGGACGGAGGAGAGGACTTCGGACTGCATAGTCTTCGGTTGGGGTGCGTCCGTTGATGCGCTAAGTTGCGTTTTGGATGTATGGGGTAAGTACCCACTTTCTTTGGTTAGGAATAGTTTTAGTTAGTCCCTTTTGGTAACTTCTCCCCCGTTGGGTCGTTCAGAAGTCGATTGTAGAGTGGTTGTCAATTTGGTTGCTGACAACCTTACGTTTCGTGAGCCTCGTGCTCGGTCAGTTCTTGATGTGTTCTGGTAGTTTCCTTCACTATTCCATTTCTTCACTGTAGAGGAAGCAGGCTGCTTGTGTCTGTGTCTGTGTTCCAGTCTGTGCGAGTTCCAGTCTGTGTTCTGCTTCGAGTCTGTGTTCTGCTAGTCTTTCCTTGTAAAACTGGGGGATAGATATATCCCAAAAAAGGCTCCGGTATCTCCCATCAAATCTCTTGAGCTCTGTTTAAACTGTTCTGTCCATTGATTTTCAAATGTCTCCTTTGTCAGCAGTAACTCGATTAGGGTGTGAGAATGTGCTATCACTGGTTTTGCATTGTTTTAGGATTGTCCAGTTTCTTGACCATGATTTCCATTGTGCTTGATTGGGTAATTCGATTATCTCTTAGAGGGGGAATAGCCTGGATCCTTAATGCATGAATTTGCTTCAGAGGTTGGCCCCACCTCCTGTATTTGGTAACTCTTTTTCACAGCCAAAATGTTGTAGAATCTTAAAATTGATATGCTCCTTCCCAAAGATGTTTAGGGGGATCTCAAGCTTCTGTAATTTAGGTCCATTTTGAATTCCCTTTCCTATGAGTCCAAACACTGGTGGGGGGGCGGGGGTCTCCATGAATGCATCCCCTTTTATCCCCCGCAGGCTTCATCTGCCCCTTTAAACTTATTTTAAAAGCCCAGAAAGGGATTCTTCTCCTCTGCAGGGGAAAGGTACCTGGAATCTTTGCGAGATATTGGTAAATTCTACAGGAGCATGCCTTGTTTTATGACTTGGACCGCACGTTCTGCCTGGCCATTGGAAGCCGGCTTGAACGGTGCCGTCCGGACGTGTTTAATGCCATTACCCGACATAAACTCCTGGAATTCATGGCTGGTGAAACACGGGCCATTGTCGCTGAACAGAATGTCCGGCAAGCCGTGGGTCACGAAAACTGTGCGCAGACTATCCACGGTAATGGATGTCGTGCACGAGTTTAATATGATGCACTCGATCCATTTGGAGTATGCATTGACGACAATCAAGAACATTTTTCCATGAACGGCCCCGCATAGTCCACATGGATGCGTGACCATGGCCTGGTAGGCCAGGGCCACGGGCTGAGTGGGGCCTCCCTGGGGGCATTGTCCAGCTGGGCACACGTCGTGTACCTGCGATCCCAGTGTTCCAGGTCTGAGTCAATCCCTGGCCACCATACATGTGACCGGGCAATGGCCTTCATCAGCACAATGCCAGGGTGCTCGCTGTGGAGTTCCCTGATGAATGCTTCCCTACCTTTCTGGGGCATGACCACCCGGCTGCTCCATAGTAGGTAGTCGGCTTGGATGGAGAGCTCATTCACCTGTCTCTGAAACGATCTGACCTCCTCGGGGCACGCCCCGTGTGCGGGCGCCCAATCCCCAGTTAGGACACATTTCTTTATCATGAATAGAAGGGGGTCGATGTTGGTCCAGAGTTTGATCTGGCGGGCTGTGATGGGGGAGCCTGCGCTGTCAAAGGCATCGACAGCCATGACCATCTCAGCGCTTTGCTCCGCTGACCCCTCGGTGGTGGCTAGTGGAAGCCTGCTGAGCGCGTCAGCGCAATTTTCAGTGCCTGGCCGGTGCCGTATGGTATAGTCATACACAGCCAGCGTGAGAGCCCATCGCTGTATGCGAGCTGATGCATTGGCATTGACAGCCTTGCTGTTGGACAACAAGGATGTTAACGGCTTGTGATCCGTTTCTAACTCGAACGGTCTGCCGAAAAGATACTAATGCATCTTTTTCACACCGTAAACACAAGCGAGTGCTTCCTTTTTGACCATGCCATACCCAAGCTCTACCTGGGAGAGCGACCTGGAGGCATAAGCCACCGGTTGTAGTCGGCTATCGTCATTTCCCTGCTGCAACACACACCCAACTCCATATGATGATGCATCGCATGTTAAAACTAGTTTTTTACAGGGGTCATACAAAGTCAACAGTTTGTTAGAACAAAGCAGGTTCCGCGCCCTGTTGAAAGCCCGTTCCTGACAGTCCCCCCAGAACCACTCACAACCCTTACGCAGGAGCACATGTAACGGCTCCAACAATGTGCTTAAGTTAGGCAGGAAGTTCCCAAAATAGTTCAAAAGTCCCAGGAATGATCACAACTCCGATGTGTTGCCGGGCCGGGGTGCACGGCGATCGCCTCAGTTTTGGATTCGGTCGGCCGGATCCCATCTGCGGCAACCCTCCTGCCCAAAAACTCGACCTCCGGGGCCAAAAACACACATTTGGCCTTTTTCAGCCACAGGCCTACCCGGTCCAGTCGGCGTAGCACCTCCTCCAGGTTGTGGAGGTGCTCCTCGGTGTCTCGACCCGTTATTAGGATGTCGTCTTGGAATACGATTGTGCCTAAACTGGATTTGAGCAAGCTTTCCATGTTCCTCTAGAAGAGTGCGGCCGCTGAACGAATGCCAAACAGATACCTGTTGTAGATGAATAGTCCCTTGTGTGTCGTGATGGTGGTCAGAAGCTTGGATTCTTCAGCCAGTTCCTGAGTCATGTAGGCCGAAGTGGCAAAAAGGTCCTCCGCTCTCGGGAGCGGGTGTTGGTCCTGCAGCAACATTCGGTTGATGGTGGCTTTGTAGTCGTCGCAGATCCTGACCGAGCCATCCGCTTTAAGGACAGGAATGATGGGACTTGCCCAGTCACTGAATTCAACGGGAAAAATTATGCCCTCTCAGAGCAGCCTGTCCAATTCACTCTCAATTTTCTCATGCATCACATACGGCACCGCTCTGGCTTTGTCGTGCACTGGTCTGGCATCCGGGGTGATGTGTATCACTACTTTGGTGCCCTTGAACATTCTGACACCGGGTTGAAACAGTGACCCGAATTTTTGTAGGACCTGCGAGCATGATCTTCCCTCCACAGACGAAAAGGCATGCACATCTCCCCATTTCCAGTTCATCTCGGCTAGCCAGCTCCTTCCCAAAAGCGCGGAGCCATTTCCCGGAACAATCCAGAGTGGCAGGCGGTTCTGTGATCCATTGTGTGTTACCACCAGGTTTGCACTGCCTAGCACTGGGATGATTTATTTGGTGTACATGCGTAGCTGCGTGTCAATGTGTTCCAGTTTGGCCTGCTAGCTCTGTGTGGCCATAGTCTCTCAAATTGTTGGACGCTCATAAGGGACTGGCTGGCTCCCGTATCCAGCTCCATGTGTACCCGGATGCCATTCAATAAAACTTTCATCATCATGGGTGGCGTTTTAGTGTATGAGCTGCGGATGTCAGCCACATGAACCCTCTGAACCTCAGCATCCATGGCTTGGCCCCAGGCATCATCCTGCATTGCAGACCCCTCGTCTGATTCCTCTGTTTCATAGATTAGCCTCGCTGCAGCCTTTTTGCACATTCTAGCCAAATGTCCTTTGGCATTACAATTCCTGCAGGTGAACTGCTGGAACTTGCAGCTTTTAGCAGTACGTCTACCCTCGCATCTCTAGCATTGGCTGAGATTGTTGTTCACAAAGGGGCTGTTACCAGGCATTCCTCTCAGATTGTCCCCTTGATTGTTTCTAAGCTTTCTGGTGGTGGGTGTCAATTGTCCCATCATGGGACGCATTGTTCCTCTTGATGGCTTGAACTGCCGATCCTCCTACCATTGTCTCTGTTGCTGTCCCACCCTTGAGCCTGTTGCTGCCTGGGCGGTGTCGAATTGCCCTTGCCTGCCTGCAGGGTACTGTATCACTTTTACAACATTAACTCCCTGGTTCATCGCAACGTTAAAACCAGGGCTACTTGCGTAAATTATCTTGGTCTCCTCTTCCCCCGCCAAGAAGGTCTGAGCTATCAAAGCTGCCCTTTCCAAAGTCAAGTCCTTGTCCTCAATAAGCTTCCTGAAAATACCGGCATGACTAATGCCCTCAATGAAAAAATCTCTTAACATCTCCCCCCTGCAGGTGTCTGTGAACTTACAGAAGCTGGCCAAGCGCCTCAGATCTGCAACGAAGTCCGAGATGTTTTGCCCTTCCCGACGCCGGTGTGTGTAGAACCGGTGCCGGGCCATGTGTATGCTGCTCGCCAGTTTCAGATGTTCGCTGATCAGCTGGCTGAGCTCTTCGAAGGACTTGTCGGCCAGCTTGAGAGGTGCAAACAAGTCTTTCATCAGCGCGTACGTTTTTGTCCCACAGCTTGTCAGTAGATGCGCCCTCCGCTTGTCAGCTGCTTCTACTCCCAGTCAGTTCTTTGTGACAAAGATCTGCTGGAGTCACTCCACAAAATCGTCCCAGTCCTCACCCACACAGTAACGTTCCTCTGTGCTACCGGTGGCCATCCTTGTGGTGATTCCCGTTTCTCGTCGCCAGATGTAGAGTTCTCAACTCTAGAACATATTCACATGAGGCATATACTGCAGACAAGGTCACTCATGACCTGCACCTTTATTCCCCGGACCAAGGAGTGCCGAGCCTGCGTGGAACCTCCCTTTAAGTACCTGGCTGACCAGGTAAGGAGTGTCTCCCACAAATTCACCCCCTGTGCTCAAGGTGTGTATTTCACAGTTGTAAACAGTGTACACTGTTGTTATATATTGGTTACAGTTATGTGAAGGATACAAACATGACAGGATGCTTCAATTTTCCTTTAGTGTTTTATTTTGCCATTTTATTCGCCACTCTCCAGTTGAGAAATTTAAGTTACCTTTGTCGGATTTTCAGGCATAAAATAGTTGCTGGACCTCCTGAACCTGATTTGCCCTGCAAGCTGGTCGTGATATTTAAAGCGGGCCCCTCATAGGCGTTCGGTGCTCGTGCATATGCAAATTTATATCCTAACGTCGACTGTAGGACCCTTATGCAAAATTCGGGTTAAAAATGGGCGGGGCTTATGCCATGCAAGCTCGGCCTAGTTGTACTAGGTCTTGAGTGGTTTAACTGCTAATCTTTAAAGGAAACGCAGGAGAATGCTCAAGAAATGGCCACAAAGCATTTTTAAAGTTGCATTTCTGTCATGCCAGGAGGAGCAGGAGTGCGCCACAAAATGCTGCTGGCCCGGGCTCATCCCTCCACTTTCCCCCTGCCCTCAGGACCTGCCTGTGGGCCGGATCGTCATGCGGAATTCATCCTCCGCAGGCCACGACAGCGCTGAGCTTTTATCTAATAATTTACTAAAGGTACAAGTCTAGTGATGTCTGAAAACAACTAATTTTCATGTATAGTAAGAATTGGGGCATAGGTCACACATTTGTGCACATTTTTAGAAAGCATAACTTGGGGGTAGGTTTTCAGTGGCACCACTGGGCTAAAGCAAGGAAGTCGTGTCCCGAAAATGGTGAGAAATAGCTTACTGCCCCATTTCCACTCCGGATCTGGCCGGCACTAACTTCATAGAGAGGCCTACTGCTAAAAGGGCGGACTGCCCGCTCGAATCAGACTGTAGGCCCTGTTAATATGCAAATCAGGGTCCTGTAACGTACAGAGGAACCTAGTTACCGTTTTAGGACAGCCCTGGGTGGAGCATACATTGTGTGTGCTGTGCACGGTATCAGCTGGCGATATTGCCGAAGAGGAGCCTGGCCAGGCTATCCAATATGGCGGCAGCTCGTTGTTGGTGACTGCCCCGGGGCACTCGTTCTCTCATTGTACCCGCCGGCACATTACTAACGAGGCCTGGCCCTTAACATGGATAGGGCATCTTATCAGGACTATCAGGCAGCTAGCAGACATGCTCCACTGGTCAGCCCACTGCTGTAAGGAGTGTTAATGATCATTTTATACAGTTTATTTGGCTGCACCACAGAGCCTGACAGTTCTTGATATGCTGTGATTGAACTCATACAACAACAAAGTCCGATTCATTTAAAAATTATTCAATATCGAACACAGAGAAAATGTCAATCATTTAATTTATTAAGAACATTGAAAATTGGTATGCTTTGCATCCGTTTTATGCCCAAAAAAACACAATGCATAACAATTTCTACCATAGCCAACAAATCTACACTTTAACGTTCCATGGTTGTCTGAGTACATTTGGGTATTCTCACTGTTACAAAGAACAGATCTATTAAATTGACTTTTCTTTTCTGAACGAAGTTCATAATAACTAAAAGCAATTCATAAATTTGCAGGGCTATGGTAAAGAGCGGGGGAGTGAGATTAATTGGATAGCTGTTTCAAAGAGCCAGCACAGGCAAAACGGGTCGAATGGCCTCTTTCTGGCCATTGAATGTCAAGGGGCAGTGGTTAGACTCTCGTTTGTTGGAGATAATCATTGCTTGGCACTTGTGTGACGCGAATGTTACTTGCCACTTATCAGCCCAAGCCTTTATGTCGTCCAGGTCCTGTTGCATGCGGGCATGGACTGCTTTATTTTCTGAGGAGTTGCGAATGGCACTAAACACTGTGAAGCTAGTGGAAAGTCCCGTCCCCCCCCCCACACCCCCACCCCACACCCCCACAATTCTCATTGACTTCAGTTTTACTAGGGCTCCTTGATGTTAAGAGCAGTCACTTTCACCTCACCTCTGGTATTCAGCTCTTTTGTCCATGTTTGGACCAAGGCTGTAATAAGGTCTGGAGCCGGGTGGTCCTGTGGAACCCAAACTGGGCATCGATGAGCAGGTTATTGGTGAGTAAGTGCCGCTTGATATCTCAGTTGACGATACCTTCCATCACTTTGCTGTTGATTGACTGTAGACTGATGGAGCAATAATTTGCCGGATTGGATTTGTCCTGCTTTTTGTGGACAGGACATATCGGGGCAGTTTTCCACATTATTGGATAGATGCCAGTGTTGTAGCTGTACAGGACCAGCTTGGCTAGAGGCACGGCTAGTTCTGGAGGACAAGTCTTCAGCACAACAGCCGGGATGTTGTCAAGACCCATAGCCTTTGTTGTATCCAGTGTGCTCAAGCTATTTCTTGATTGCCACAAGGAGTGAATTGAATTGGCTCTGTCATGTGTCCTACATGGTTACTGCTTGTACTATTACAAGGTGTGCCACCAGAGAGCACTGCAGTGGGAGACTTGTAGGTTACCTGTACAGGTGTGCCAGGCCTAGTATAAAAGGCAGGCCACCAGGTGTGATCCTCACTCTGGAGTTATCAATAAAGGACTAAGGTCACTATAGTTCAAGTACAACACATTGCCTCATGGAGTCATTATCAGAGCATCTAAAGACATAACAATTGGCGACGAGATTACAGACCTTCACGCGAAAATGGCTACCCTTGGTACGTTGCAGCAGTTCGCCGACGGTGATGATTGGGACACCTTTGTGGAGAGCCTCGACCATTTCTTCACAGCAAATGACCTGGCAGGCGACAATTCGGCCACACTGGCTGATAAGCTCAGAGCGATCCTGCTAACCAGTTGTGGGCCCTCTGTCTATGGCCTCGTCAGGGACTTGCTGGCACCAGCGAAGACAACGACCAAGACGTACGAGGAGCTTGTAACGCTGATCCAACAACAAGTCAAGCCCAAAGAGAGCATCCTCACAGCCAGACACCAGTTTTATACTCACCGACAGCCCGAAGGCCAGGAAATCGCAAAATATGCTGCAGACCTCAGGAGGCTGGCGGCACCGTGTGATTTCGGCGACCACCTCACCGAAGCTTTGTCATTGGAATCAGCCATGAGGGCTTTCTTCATAAGCTGCTGTCTGCGGATACCACAGTACCACAGTCACACTGCAGAAAGCCACCTCCGTGAGTCAGGCATTCATGACCTCGACCTGCGGCTCTAGGCAGGTGATTCATCCTCAGGACTCAAACCCGTCAAGTACTGTGCACAGAATGGTTCCTTTTAGAGGCTGGACTGTAGAACGTGAACCTTCTCAGGGAAGAGAGAACAGGCTCCCGAGTCCCTTAACTCAGAGTCCGCCGAGGGGGGCTAATCGAGTAGCTCCATGCTGGCGTTGCGGATGGAATCACAGGGCTCACCAGTGCCACTTTAAGGACTATGTGTGTAAAGGCTGCAGCACAAAGGGCCACCTCCAGTGAATGTGCAAAAGAAATATGACTCATTGTGTTGATGAAGTATCTACAGATGGCCATGAATCCAGCGTGGATTATGAAATGATAGAGAGGCAGCTCAGCCCCACGATGAGGTATATAGCATGTTTACCTGCACCAGCGAGTGTTCCCCGTTGAGGATGGAAGTCGAGATAAATGGAGTTCCAGTCTTCATGGAAGTGGACACGGGGGCGAGCCAGTCAGCAATGAATCAAAAAGCCTTTGAGAGGCTATGGGACAATCAAACTGAGCAACCCAAGTTGGTCCCGGTTCAGGCAAAGCTGCGCACCTACACCAACAAACTTATCCCAGTCATTGGTAGTGCGGATGTAAAGGTACTCCATGATGGCGTGGTGTACAAGTTACCTCTATGGATAGTTGCAGGTGATGGACCAACGCTACTCGGAAGAAGATGGATGGAGAAGATCCTTTGTAGTTGAGAAGATTTCATCACTTTAGCGATCGACGTCCCCTGCGCTCAGAGGCAAAATCAAGCCCTCACCTGAGGTTGGATCCGGCACCGGAGAGCAGACCAGCACGGCACCCGAGGCACAGACCGCTCAGCACGACTGCGTGGAGATGATCAGCTGGGACGACCCGAACGCACCTTCCAGGCTCCAGTGACAGGACTCCGGAGGAAGAAAATCAGATCCAGAGGTGACTTCCCAGTTTCGGTGGCAGAACCCGGGGAGAAGAGGATCACCGCAGTCGACATCATGGATGGAGGAAAGATGGCGCCCAAACCATGAGGTGATGCACTGAAGAAAAAGATGGTGGCTGTCATGTATCTTACATTATTATATATAACTGTATCCTAACATGCTACACATGAGTGTAATAAGATATGACCTGTAACCACCAGCATACCTTACCACCAGGGGTGCACTTGCAAGAGACAGGTATAGAAGGGCAGGTCTCAGGCAAGTTCTGCATTCCAGAGCTGTGAAATAAAGGTGCAGGTCCAGAGTGACCTTGACTTCACTACATGCCTCGTGTGAATCTGTACTGAGGGGACAGGACTTTACAGTGGTGACGAGTTACGGGATTACAGAATCCACAGAATGGCGAACAACGGATCAGATGAAAAGTAAAATGCGGGAGATAATTGGGAGGACTTTAGAGAAAGGCTCCAGCAAAACTTTGTAACCAAAGACTGGTTAGGCGACGATAAGGCAGACAAGAGAAGAGCCCATCTCTTGACCAGCTCTGGCTCGAAAACATACGCTTTAATGAAGGATCTGTTGGCACCCGAAAAACCAGCAAGCAAGTCGTTTGAAGAATTGAGCACACTGGTAAGAGACCACCTGAAGCCAGCGAGCAGCCTACACATGGCCAGACACAGGTTCTACAACTACAGACGCTGTGTGGGTCAGAGCATAACCGACTTCGTGGCGGAACTTCGGAGGTTGGCTAGTTTATGTGAGTTCTCCGATGAACTGAGGAGAGAAATGCTGAGAGACTTTTTCATTGAAGGAATAGGCCACGCAGGCATATTCCGAAAGCTCATAGAGACCAAGAACCTGACCTTAGAGGCAGCAGCACTGGTTGCACAGACATTCTTGGTAGGGGAAGAAGAAACGAGGTTGATTTACAATGCAGGTACGACAACTAACGAAATATTGGAAGAAGAAGTTCACAGCACTAAACAAGCTGCTACCCCCACACACAGACAAAACCGGGAGAACAGGCTATTGACAGCAGGCAGAAGCCATCAAGGGCCACAGGAACGGCCGTTCACACCTCATCAACCCACAATGCGAGCAATCAACTACAAACTGAGAGAAGCTCAAGAGAGATCAGCCAGACGCAGCTCATTCTTTGAGAACAATAGAAGCAGTCTGTGCTGGAGGTGTGGGGGTGGGCACTCGGCAAGGGGATGTCGATTTCAGCAGGCTGTTTGCAGAAATTGTGAATATACAGGGCATGTGCAAAAAAACGGCAGCTCGGCTGGTATACGAATCAGATGGGTCGGAAAGCGGACCAGAAGATGGTGGGGACAGTACCCGGGACACCGGTGTACAGCGGGTCAACACGATCAATGGCCGCTGCTCCTACAACAGGACGCCTCCTATAATGATGAGGGTCCTACTCAACGGGATATCTGTCAACATGGAGCTGGATACGGGAGCGAGTCAATCTCTCATGGGCGCTCAACAATTTGAACAATTGTGGCCGCATAAAAGAGACAGACCAAAACTCGCAAAGGTCGACACCACACTAAGGACCTATACCAAAGAAATTGTACCAGTCCTCGGCAGCGCCATGCTCTCTGTCACACACAAAGGGACAGTGAACCGACTTCCCCTGTGGATTGTCCCCGGAGACCCCCCAGCACTGCTGGGGAGAAGCTGGCTGGCAAAACTAAACTGAAAATGGGATGATGTCCATGCATGTCATTAGAGGAATGGACCTCCTGCTGAACAGTTATAAAGCATTTTGAACATCTCTTTCAGCCAGGAGTGGGCACTTTCAAAGGGGCCAAAGTCAAAATCTACATCACACAGGATGCTAGACCGGTCCATCATAAGGCCAGAGCTGTATCCGATGTGATGAGGGAAAAGATTGAACACAGGCTTCTGCGGGAAGGCATTATATCAGCTGTGGAATTTAGCGACTGGGCAAGTCCCATCGTCCCAGTCATGAAGCCTGATGGATCCGTACGAATCTGTGGGGACTACAAATCTACCATAAACAGAGTCTCCCTACAGGACCAGTACCCGCTGCCCAGAGCGGTGGACTTATTTGCCACATTGGCTGGAGGTAAACTTTTCTTAAAATTAGACCTCACATCTGCGTATATGACGCAAGAATTGACCGAGGAATCCAAGCTACTCACCACCATCAACACACATCGAGGCCTTTTCATGTACAATCGACGCCCATTCGGCATCAGGTTGGCAGCTGCCATATTCCAGCGCAACATGGAGAGTCTGCTCAAGTCCGTCCCGGGGACGGTTGTATTTCAAGACGACATACTTATCACGGAGAGGGACACCGACTCCCATCTCCGTAATTTGGAGGAAGTACTAAAGCGGTTGGATCGGGTAGAGCTACGAGTCAAGAAATCCAAGTGCCTGTTTCTTGCACCCGAGGTTGAATTTTTGGGCAGAAGGATTGCCGCTGATGGAATCCGCCCAACAGAGTCCAAAACAGAAGCAATTCGCCTGGCACCCAGGCCCCGGAATGTCTCAGAACTGCGCGCCTTTCTCGGGCTACTCAATTACTTTGGTAACTTTATGCAGAACTTAAGCACGCTGCTGGAGCCTCTCCACGTGCTACTCAGAAAGGGGTGTGATTGGTTTTGGGGGGACGCCCAGGAACATGCCTTCAATAAGGCACGCAACCTTCTGTGTTCCAACAGTGTTTTGACTTACTTTGACCCAGGTAAAAAGCTAGTTCTCACATGCGATGCGTCAACATTTGGGGTCGGGTGCGTTTTGCAACATGTCAATAGTGCAGGCAAATTACAACCCATAGCTTATGCCTCCAGGTCACTTTCGCGGGCGGAGCACGGGGACCGAATGGTAGAGAAGGAGGCGCTCGCGTGCGTGTACGGTGTCAAAAAGATGCACCAATACCTTTTCGGGGCCAAGTTCGCGTTAGAAACCGACCACAAGCCCCTCACGTCCCTCCTATCCGAGAGCAAGGCAATAAACGCCAACGCCTCGGCGCGAATTCAACGGTGGGCATTCATGCTGGCGTCCTACGACTATACCATAAGGCACAAACCAGGCACAGACAACTGTGCCGACGCGCTCAGCAGGCTACCCCTGGCGACCACGGAAGGGTCTGACGAATAGGACTGTGAGATAGTCATGGCAATCAATGCCTTTGAGTCCACAGGTTCGCCCATGACGGCTCGCCGAATCAGAGCCTGGACGGCCAGCGACCCCACGTTATCCTTCGTAAAAAGATGTGTCCTATCCGGTGACTGGGCAGAGGCTCGCGATGCCTGCCCCGAGGAATTAAAACCCTTTCACAGGCGCATGCATGAGCTATCACTACAAGCAGACTGCCTGATGTGGGGCAGCCGAGTAGTCATGCCTCTGCGAGGCAGAGAGACATTTGTCCGGGAGCTCCACCGCAAGCACCCGGGGATCGTTCTCATGAAGGCCATAGCCAGATCTCTTATCTGGTGGCCTGGTATTGACGCGGACCTGGAGCTCTGGTTCCGAAGGGGCACCATTTGTGCCCAACTCAGCAATGCCCCCAGGGAGGCTCCACTGAGCCCCTGGCCCTGGCCTACCAAGCCGTGGTCGCGGGTGCACATAGATTATGCGGGCCCATTCATGGGCAAAATGTTGCTCGTAGTTTTAAATGCATTTTCAAAGTGGATCGAATTCACCATTTTAAACTCGAGCACAACCTCCACCACTGTCGAGAGACTGGCAACCATGTTTGCAACGCATGGAATCCCTGACATATTGTTCAGTGACAATGGTCCGTGCTTCACCAGCACAGAATTCCAAGACTTTATAATTGACCACGGCATAAATCACGTCAAGACATAGAAACATAGAAACATAGCAACATAGAAACATAGAAAATAGGTGCAGGAGTAGGCCATTCGGCCCTTCTAGCCTGCACCGCCATTCAATGAGTTCATGGCTGAACATTCAACTTCAGTACCCCATTCCTGCTTTCTCGCCATACCCCTTGATTCCCCTAGTAGTAAGGACCTCATCTAACTCCTTTTTGAATATATTTAGTGAATTGGCCTCAACAACTTCCTGTGGTAGAGAATTCCACAGGTTCACCACTCTCTGGGTGAAGAAGTTCCTCCGCATCTCGGTCCTAAATGGCTTACCCCTTATCCTTAGACTGTGACCTCTGGTTCTGGACTTCCCCAACATTGGGAACATTCTTCCTGCATCTAACCTGTCTAACCCCGTCAGAATTTTAAATGTTTCGATGAGGTCCCCTCTCATTCTTCTGAACTCCAGTGAATACAAACCCAGTTGATCCAGTCTTTCTTGATAGGTCAGTCCCGCCATCCCGGGAATCAGTCTGGTGAACCTTCGCTGCACTCCCTCAATAGCAAGAATGTCCTTCCTCAGGTTAGGAGACCAAAACTGTACACAATACTCCAGGTGTGGCCTCACCAATGCCCTGTACAACTGTAGCAACACCTCCCTGCCCCTGTACTCAAAGCCCCTTGCTATGAAGGCCAACATGCCATTTGCTTTCTTAACCGCCTGCTGCATCTGCATGCCAACCTTCAATGACTGATGTACCATGACACCCAGGTCTCTTTGCACCTCCCCTTTTCCTAATCTGTCACCATTCAGATAATAGTCTGTCTCTCTGTTTTTACCACCAAAGTGGATAACCTCACATTTATCCACATTATACTTCATCTGCCATGCATTTGCCCACTCACCTAACCGATCCAAGTCGCTCTGCAGCCTCACAGCATCCTCCTCGCAGCTCACACTGCCACCCAACTTAGTGTCATCTGCAAATTTGGAGATACAACATTTAATCCCCTCATCTAAATCATTAATGTACAGTGTAAACAGCTGGGGCCCCAGCACAGAACCTTGCGGTACCCCACTAGTCACTGCCTGCCATTCTGAAAAGTACCCATTTACTCCTACTCTTTGCTTCCTGTCTGACAACCAGTTCTCAATCCATGTTAGTACACTACCCCCAATCCCATGTGCTCTAACTTTGCACATCAATCTCTTGTGTGGGACCTTGTCGAATGCCTTCTGAAAGTCCAAATATACCACATCAACTGGTTCTCCCTTATCCACTCTACTGGAAACATCCTCAAAAAATTCCAGAAGATTTGTCAAGCATGATTTCCCTTTCACAAATCCATGCTGACTTGGACCTATCATGTCACCTCTTTCCAAATGCACTGCTATGACATCCTTAATAATTGATTCCATCATTTTACCCACTACCGATGTCAGGCTGACCGTTCTATAATTCCCTGTTTTCTCTCTCCCTCCTTTTTTAAAAAGTGGGGTTACATTGGCTACCCTCCACTCCATAGGAACTGATCCAGAGTCAATGGAATGTTGGAAAATGACTGTCAACACATCCACTATTTCCAAGGCCACCTCCTTAAGTACTCTGGGATGCAGTCCATCAGGCCCTGGGGATTTATCGGCCTTCAATCCCATCAATTTCCCCAACACAATTTCCCGGCTAATAAGGATTTCCCTCAGTTCCTCCTCCTTACTAGACCCCCCGACCCCTTTAATAACCGGAAGGTTGTTCGTGTCCTCCTTCGTGAATACCGAACCAAACTACTTGTTCAATTGGTCTGCCATTTCTTTGTTCCCCGTTATGACTTCCCCTGATTCTGACTGCAGGGGACCTACATTTGTCTTTACTAACCTTTTTCTCTTTACATATCTATAGAAACTTTTGCAATCCGTCTTAATGTTCCCTGCAAGCTTCTTCTCGTACTCCATTTTCCCTGCCCTAATCAAACCCTTTGTCCTCCTCTGCTGAGTTCTAAATTTCTCCCAGTCCCCAGGTTCGCTGCTATTTCTGGCCAATTTGTATGCCACTTCCTTGGCTTTAATAATATCCCTGATTTCCCTTGATAGCCACGGTTGAGCCACCTTCCCTTTTTTATTTCTATGCCAGACAGGAATGTACAATTGTTGTAGTTCATCCATGCGGTCTCTAAATGTCTGCCATTGCCCATCCACAGTCAACCCCTTAAGTATCATTCACCAATCCATCCCAGCCAATTCACGCCTCATACCTTCAAAGTTAGCCTTCTTTAAGTTCTGGACCATGGTCTCTGAATTAACTGTTTCATTCTCCATCCCAATGCAGAATTCCACCATATTATGGTCATTCTTCCCCAAGGGGCCTCGCACAACGAGATTGCTAATTAATCCTCTCTCATTACATAACACCCAGTCTAAGATGGCCTCCCCCCTAGTTGGTTCCTCGACATATTGGTCTAAAAAACCATCCCTTATGCACTCCAGAAATTCCTCCTCCACCGTATTGCTTCCAGTTTGGTTAGCCCAATCTATGTGCATATTAAAGTCACCCATTATAACTGCTGCACCTTTATTGCACGCACCCCTAATTTCCTGTTTGATGCCCTCCCCAACATCACTACTACTGTTTGGAGGTCTGTACACAACTCCCACTAACGTTTTTTGCCCTTTGGTGTTCTGCAGCTCTACCCATATAGATTCCACATCATCCAAGCTAATGTCCTTCCTAACTATTGCCTTAATCTCCTCCTTAACCAGCAATGCTACCCTACCTCCTTTTCCTTTTATTCTATCCTTCCTGAATGTTGAATACCCCTGGATGTTGAGTTCCCAGCCCTGCTCATCCTGGAGCCACGTCTCCGTAATCCCAATCACATCATATTTGTTAACATCTATTTGCACAGTTAATTCATCCACCTTATTGCGGATACTCCTTGCATTAAGACACAAAGCCTTTAGGCTTGTTTTTTTAACACCCTCTGTCCTTTTAGAATTTTGCTGTACAATGGCCCTTTTTGTTCTTTGCCTTGGGTTTCTCTGCCCTCCACTTTTCCTCATCTCCTTTCTGTCTTTTGTTTTTGCCTCCTTTTTGTTTCCCTCTATCTCCCTGCATTGGTTCCCATCCCCCTGCCATATTAGTTTAACTCCTCCCCAACAGCACTCGCAAACACTCCCCCGAGGACATTGGTTCCGATTCTGCCCAGGTGCAGACCGTCCAGATTGTACTGGTCCCACCTCCCCCAGAACCGGTTCCAATGCCCCAGGAATTTGAATCCCTCCCTGCTGCACCATTGCTCAAGCCATGTATTCATCTGAGCTATCCTGCGATTCCTACTCTGACTAGCACGTGGCACTGGTAGCAATCCCGAGATTACTACTTTTGAGGTCCTACTTTTTAATTTAGCTCCTAGCTCCTTAAATTCATTTCGTAGGAACTCATCCCTTTTTTTACCTATGTCATTGGTACCAACGTGCACCACGACAACTGGCTGTTCTCCCTCCCTTTTTAGAATGTCCTGCACCCGCTCCGAGACATCCTTGACCCTTGCACCAGGGAGGCAACATACCATCCTGGAGTCTCGGTTGCGGCCGCAGAAACGCCTATCTATTCCCCTTACAATTGAATCCCCTATCACTATCGCTCACCCACTCTTTTTCCTGCCCTCCTGTGCAACAGAGCCAGCCACGGTGCCATGAACTTGGCTGCTGCTGCCCACTCCTGATGAGTCATCCCCCTCAACAGCACTCAAAGCAGTTTATCTGTTTTGCAGTGGGATGACCACAGGGGACCCCTGCACTACCCTCCTTGCACTACTCTTCCTGCTGGTCTTCCATTCCCTCGCTGGCTGTGGACCCTTCTCCTGCGGTAAGACCATCTCGCTACACGTGATACTCACGTCATTCTCAGCATCGTGGATGCTCCAGAGTGAATCCACCTTCAGCTCCAACTCCGCAACACGGACCGTCAGTAGCCGGAGGTGGACACACTTCCCGCACATGTAGTCGTCAGGGACACTGGTGTTGTCCCCGTGTTCCCACATGGTACAGGAGGAGCATATCACGTGACCGAGCTGTCCTGCCATGACTTAACCCTTAGATACACTTAAATTGCCGACAACAATGTTAAAAGTTACTGACTAATAAAGAAAAAGAAAAACTACTCACCAATCAGCAGCCAATCACTTACCACGTTGGCTGTGACGTCACCTTTTGATTTCTTTCTACTTCTTTTTTGACTTCTCTCAGCTGGAGCTGCACCGGTACGCCTCTCTCGACGCTCCCCGGACTGCTGAGTCTTTTATAGGCCGCTGCCTCTCTCAACTCCCGCCTCTCTCGACGCTCCCCGGTCTGCTGAGCCTTTTATAGGCCGCTGCCTCTCTCAACTCCCGCCTCTCTCGACGCTCCCCAGACTGCTGAGCCTTTTATAGGCCGCTGCCTCTCTCGACTCCCGCCTCTCTCGACGCTCCCCGGACTGCTGAGCCTTTTATAGGCCGCTGCCTCTCTCGACGGCACTGTTCAAGCCGGCCTCCATCGGCCAGGTGGAGAGAGCAGTGCAAATCATTAAACAAGGCATGCTTAAAATCCAAGGTCCCACGCTGCAGGGTCGCCTGTCGCGACTGCTGCTGGCATACAGATCTCGTCCGCACTTATTGACTGGGATCCCCCTGTGCAACTGTTGATGAAAAGGACTTTAAAAATAAGGCTCTCATTAATCCTCACAGACATGCACGAAATCGTTGAGGCAAAGCGCCGTAAGCTGACTGAGTACCATGACAGAAATTCGAGGGGAGATGAAATGAGATAGGGGACAAAGTGTTTGTACTAAACTATGGCAGGGGTCCCAAATGGCTTGCAGGGACAGTAACGGGCAAGGAAGGAAACAGGCTACTGGTAGTAAAAATGGACAATGGCAAAACCTGCCGGAGGCATGTAGACCAAGTCAAAAGCAGATTTACCAACAACACTGCGGAACCAGAGGCAGACTACAATGTGGAACTTGCACCACACCTGGTGGACAGACAGAGGGAACAACCTGAGGAAAGGGCAATCCCAACAGACAGCCCAGGCGAGATACCAGCTACCACACCCAAAGGAAAACAGACACCAAGGCAAACAACTGAACCACAACTCAGACGTTCCATGCGAGAGTGTAGACCACCTGAGAGACTGAACCTATAAAGACAATAAGACCTTGGGGGAGGGTGCTATCATGTATCTTACATTATTATATATAACTGTATCCTAACATACTATACATGACTGTAATAAGATATGACCTGTAACCACCAGCATACCTTACCACCAAGGATGCACTTGCAAGAGACAGGTATATAAGGGCAGGTCTCAGGCAAGTGCAGCATTCCAGAGCTGTGAAATAAAGGTGCAGCTCCAGAGTGACCTTGACTTCACTACATGCCTCGTGTGAATCTGTACTGAGGGGACAGTGGCGACCAGACCACGAGGTGCAGCGCTGATGGAGCAACACGTAGCACCAAATGGAGAAGAGGATTGGGATAAAGGAGGCCTGCAACCCACCACACTTAAAGGGACAGTTCCACATTCTCAATCAATGTAAGAGCAACTGTGAGTTAGATGTAAAATGTTTCATTGATGATCAGAGCTGTGTACATGCAATAAGCAAAGAAAAGTCGCGCGATCGCAATCGGAGCTACATTATTTACAATGAGTAATGAAACGTTGTGCGATGTAGGATTTCAATTGCATTCAGTCAATGCAGCGGCAGAAACCCATCGGGAGCATACAGGTCCAGCGAGCTACCCAACGCCGTTGCCTGCATCCCTGGGACCAGAGTTATGCACTATGGAGTGTGGCCACAAGCAGCCAATACATACAAGCTGCAGAGCAAGCGATCTCAGGAGGGCAATGGCACTGGTACCGATACCCTGCCCCTGATTGGCTCCACCTCTCAGGCACCCGATGGCACCAACCGCCACGAGCCTGAAAGAGCAAACTGTGCTAAGGCGCAGCCCCCAGACTCTATCGCCACCAAGGTCATACCTGGGAATGAAGGATCACCCGCAACAGTTCTCCCAAATGGGACCGGGACCAGCCAAGATCCCAAACCAAATAACGCCCAGGCTAGCGAGTCAGCAGTTCCCAATGCACTGCTAGACGACTGCTCCTCAGGGAGCAGCAGCGACCCAGGGTGCAAGTAGAGGACAGGAAGGTCACAGGCATCTGTGAACCTGCCCGACGCTAGGAGCAATGACAAAAGCCATGAGAGCAGGCAACTTGAGCCAACCGGGTTCCCACTGCAAGCATTGGGCACCGCACCGCCACCAGACTACCTGGACACCATCCAGCAGTTCTGGAACTTGTTTGTCCTCATGCATCAGCGCTGATCCCAGCACTGACTCCAAGAATATTACAAGCATGTACCACGAATGCAATACTGTAAATGCAAATTTTTTGGGGGACATGAATGTATATGAATGCAATGAGCCAACAAACACCACCTGTATGTGGGGGTTGTGGTGAGAGAATGGAGTGGTCATGGACACACAAACAGAAAGCAGCAGCACTCTACTGCCAATGAAACACCACCCACTCACCCAGGTTGGAAACGACCCGCCAAGGGTCAACCAGATAGAGCTAAGCCCAGAGCACAGTCAATGCAGAGGCGATTTGCACTAAAGACTTAGCGGGGAGTGATGTCCTACATGGTTACTGCTTGCACTATTACAAGGTGTGCCACCAGAGGGCACTGCAGTGGGAGACTTGTAGGTTACCAGTACAGGTGTGCCAGGCCTAGTATAAAAAGCAGGCCACCTGGTGTGATCCTCACTCTGGAGTTATCAATAAAGGACTAAGATCACTGTAGTTCAAGTACAACACATTGCCTCGTGGAGTCATTATCAGAGCATCTAAAGACATAACAGGCTGAAGACTGGCTTCTGTGATGATGGGGACCCCAGGAGGAGGCCGATAAGGATCATCCACTTGGCACTTCTGGCTAAAGATAGTTGTAAATGCTTCAGCCTGAACTAAATGTATGGAATACTTTTAATTTGTTTAAGGTAAATCAATAAACTGTCAGAAAGCACGGATATTATAGCTGTGTTTTCTTTGCAATTGTGTTATTTTTACAAGGATCTATGATGAATTATTTAATTTGGAACTGAGGACCCATAACTAGTAGAATACCTGGATCCATGGGCAGATCCACTTGGAATAGTTGAGGTGAGTAGCATCAATGCATTTAAGGGGAAGCTAGATAAATACATGAGGGAGCAAGGAATAGAAGCTTTTGCTGATAGGGTTAGATGAAGTAGGGTACGAAAAGACTCGTGTGGAGGATAAATACTGTCAGAGACCAGTGGGCCAAATGGCCTGTATCTATGCATACATTCTATGGGCCCAAGTTTCGGGCCGCGCCTAAAATGGCACAGCACGGACCTGGATGCCCGTTTTTCGCGCCACAAAGTGCGCCTGGAAAAAACTTACCTATTCTCCGGCTCCCTGCAGGTCCTCTGGAGCTGGGCATGGCACAGCACGAGCTGTGGGGGGCGGAGCCAGGTCCCTGCACTGAAAACAGTGCCGGGACCTCTGCACAGGCGCGCTATAGTGGGCGTGCATGTGCAGTAGCTCCAGGCGCCCAAAACTGTGGGAGGGGCCCGAAGCACGCAGCCCCTAGCCCTGGCCGATTGGCCTCACTGGGGCTGCATGGATAAGGCTCCTCCCACCTGACTGGACTCGACTCCCGCTCTCCCCCCCCGCGACTCGACCTCTGCTTCCCCCCGCCACCCCCCCCCGGCAACCTGACCTCTGCATCCCTCCCCCCCCACCCCGGACCTCTACGACTCTCTCTCCCCCCACCCTCCGCAACTCTCCTCCCCCCCCCCGGACCTCAGCGACTCCTCCCCCCCCCCCCGGACCTCCGCGACTCTCTCCCCCCACCCCCCAGACCTCCACGACCCCCCCCCCCCCGCCCCCGAGACCCGACGTCACCTACCTGTAAATCCAGCCCGAAGTCTTGGGCCCGGCCGTTCAGCCTCCTTCTCTCCCTTCCCCCCCCTCCGTCTCCTTCCCTCCCTCCCTCCTTCTCTCCCTTCCCCCCCTCCCTCCTCTCTCCTTCCCTCCTTCCCTCCTCTCTCCTTCCCTCCTCTCTCCTTCCTTCCTCTCTCCTTCCCTCCCTCCCTCCTCTCTCCTTCCCTCCTCTCTCTTTCGCTCCCTCCATCCTCTCTCCCTTCTCCCCCTCTTCCCCCCTTCTCCTTCTACCCCCCAGCCCCCCTCCTCCTAACCCCCTCCTCCCCCCCACCCCCCTCCTCCTCCTCCCCCCCATCCCCCCTCTTCCTCCTCCTGCCCCCCTCCTCCTCCTCCTCCCCCCCACCCCCTCCTCCCACCCCACCCACCCTCCTTCTCCCCCACACCCCCCCACCCCATCCCTCCCCCCCCCCACCCCCCCCACGTACAAAAATCTTCACTTACTCCATTCTAAGTTAATTTGGAGTAAGGTTTCACTGCCTAAACTTTGAAAACAGGCATAAGTGGCCGGACACGCCCCCTTTTGAAAAAAAATTCTGTTCCAGAGTGAAGCTGTTCGAACTGACTAGAACTGGAGCAAACTAAACGCCAAGAATTCAAATTTCTGAGATACTCCATTCTAAACCAGTTGCTCCAAAAAAACAGGAGCAACTCAGGCCGAAACTTGGCCCCTATGTAATTCTGTGTAACTTTCCCTCGTGCTTTATAAATGAATGGAATATTCAACTCTATCGCCCTATTCTATGAGTCAGTCAATTCTACTACTGAGCTGAGAAGGCCTGTAATAACCAATGGCATCACATGGCTCCTGTGCCCCGCGCCAGTGCTGCTACTTATAATATGGCAGGTCAGATAATGTTGTGTAAGCATTGCTTTCACTACTAATTCCTTTTGTTATTATTGTGTTGTCCTGTCAAATTACTAATGTGAAGTTATCCACTTTGGTAGGAAAAATAGAAAAGCAGAGTATATTTTAAATGGTGAGAAATTGGGAAATGTTGGTTTTCAGAGGGACCTGGGTGCCTTGTACACGAATCCCCGGAATCAACCTAGTGAACCTTCTCTGAACTGCCTCCAAAGCAAGTATATCCTTTCGTAATTATGACCTCACACTTTCCAACATTATACTCCATTTGCCAAATATTTGCTCACTCACTTAGCCTGTCTATGTTCTTTCTAATCATAGCCAGAGAATCACCTGCTACATTTCTCTTCCCACTTCCGCATTGTTACCTCTGCTGTCCCCCAAGGATCTATCCTTGGCCCCCTCCTATTTCTCATCTACACGTTGCCCCTTGGCGACATCACCTGAAAACACAGCATCAGTTTCCACATGATGCTGATGACATTACCACTTCTCTTGACCTCTCCACGGTCTCTAAATTGTCAGATTGCTTGTCCTACATCCAGTTCTGGATAAGCAGAAATGTTCTCCCATTGAATATTGGGAAGGCCATAGCCATTACTTGCCATTGAGGGAATGCAACAAAGGTTCACCAGCATGATTCCTGGGATGGGGGGGTTTGTCCTATGAGGAGAGATTGAGTAGACTAGACCTATATTCTCTAGAGTTTAGAAGAATGAGAGGTGATCTCATTGAAAGAAACAAAATTCTTACACGGCTTGACAGGGTAGATGCAGGGAGGATGTTTCCTCTGGCTCGGGAATCTAGAACCAGGAATCACGGTCTCAGAATAAGAGGTCGCCCATTTAGAACTGAGATGAGGAGAAACTTCTTCACTCAGAGGGTTGTGAATCTTTGGAATTCTCGATCCCTGTGGCTGTGGAGGGCTGTGGAGGCTCAGTCTTTGAGTATATTCAAGACAGAGATTGATAGATTTTTGTATATTAAAGGAATCAAGGGATATGGGGATAGAACAGGAAAGTGGAGTTGAAGTAGATCAGCCATGATCTTATTGAATGGTGGAGCAGGTTTGAGGGGCCGAATGGCCTACTCCTGCTCCTAATTCTTATGTTCTTACTGCAATAACAATTGTAATCATTAAGAAGTATTCTCTTTCAGTTTGTGCTGTCCCAAGAATATTTTTATTTGTTATAAATGTACTTGCTTTCTAAAATTTTAAAACCCTTTGAAAAAGTGCAGTAAAACTCACCATAGCATACAATAGTCTCCCTGCTCTTATTTGACACAGAGAAATTATAATTATCTGCGTTTTTAATTAATGGAATTTTGAGAGTGCACATTTCTACTGATGCGTATTTCCAATAATTACTGGAGCTTGTTGCTGCCTTTGAGGTTACAAGCTGAGTGGCTGTAGAATGCAACCTGATTGAAGGGTAACTGTCCAACAGTGCTGCCTTTTCTTTGATGTTCCGAGAATCTTGCAATGCTATTATTCCACCTTTCACAGAACTCTCTCATTACAACATTGCTCGTGCACCTTTTTTTCAAATGTGCACATAAGCAAAACATAAAGGAGGTGGGCTACTGTGCATGTATTTGATTTAGTCCTGTTATATTAGCCAGATAGAACAAAGGGTATATTGTGTGATATAATAGCAGAGCCATTGCTCTAAGACAGTTTTTTTTAAAAAGGCCTCTTTTGTCACTAGGCTTTTTATAAAAAAAGAGTGTGCCTTTGAGAATTGTATTTTGAGCTTCCAGATAATGACCTTATTTTCTTCCTCTGCCTGCTTTCCAGGTGTACGAGCCAGTGGAGAGGAAATCGATGCCATCTTAAGGTCAAACCAGCAGCATCACTCAGTCCTGCTCCTGCATCAAATAAAGATGAAAATGGTAAAGAAAAATAACTATTGTTTATATAATTGTCTTCTACCTCCTCCTGCTTGCTAATCATTTTCTTTTCTTTTCGTATCCAGTGTCCATATGGGTAGGACTGGGCGTTGGCTTGGTTTCAGTTGTGCTCGGCCTAGTAGCTGGTTTGGTCATACTCTCTAAGAAGAAAACAAGCAAGTACGTAACACCATGTATGTTTTTACTGTTTTACATTGATAAGCATGTTGGATTTCCTGCACATAAACCTGATGAAATATACAAACTTTTAAAATGTATGAAGTAAGAAAAGGCCATTTGGTCAGCAGAGCTCTTTAATTCATCAGACCATGTATAATTTGGTCTCTAAGTTAATTCTGTAAGCAAGCTGAATAACCAGAGGCAAAGCATACAAGAAGAAAATGTTAAGTGAAATATCTCTCACACCAACATAGTTGAGTAAACATTCTGGGCTATCAATATTACATTAAAGACTTGAATCTATATCGCACTTCAGCATTTCTCTCAAAAATATTTCACATACAATGAATTAGTTTGAAATGCATTGCCTGTAGGCAAACGTAATGGCCATGTTAGGCACAGCAAGATCCCACAAACAGCAATGAGATGAGTTGCCAGTTAATCTGTTTTTAGTCATGTTGATTAAGGAAGAAATGTTGGCCAAGACACTGGGACATTACAACTTTAGTTATTCAGCCCCGACAAATTGCATTCCACAGATGGCATTATTACAGTTCTCAACTACCTAGGAATAAAATTAATCACAACAAAAAGCCCAGTTTGATTGAGATGTAATATGTTTGTTGACAGCTAGCAAAATCATGCCGGGGTAAGTTGCCAACTTCACAGTCCTGACAAGGAGCCTTGCACGCAGACCAAAAATTCAGCACATGGACCTTTCCAAGCATTCGGAAAACTATGTGCACCATGCACCAATTCCTACTCTGCGTTCCAACAAAAATCTAGCCAATATGCAGATTGAGAAATAATCACGGCTGGAAATGTGCCAGTGTAAGGGAAGTGAGACAGAATTTCCACCCGCTGCTCTGATCTGGCTGTGATTCCAACCCAAATCCCAGGGCCGAAGTCATTTTAAATAACGGGGACAAATGCTCACATCTGTAGCAGCGCATTAGGAATGGGTACTGTTATTTCTTGAATAAAGAGTCTAACCAGATACTGTGAGCTCAAAGTAAAGGTCTCAAGAGTGCCTCTCCAGCCTGTGAGGCCTCCTTATGTACAGGTGCTCCCAAGCTATTGTGGGATTCCTTGGGACTCCAGGGGATGAGCTCTCTGGTGGTTAAACAAGGTATTTACAGGTTTACATATATAACAACACTTCCCATCCCCCAAAGTCAATAGTCTAACTATTTACAATGTGAGTCAATTTGGGGCCTTCCTTTCCCTGGTTGATCTTCTCAGTGCAAATGCTGGTTTTGGTGAGTCATTTGTTGGGCCCTTGCCGGGCTGCTGCACAGCTGGCCTTGCTGGGCTGCTGGGGATGGTGAGTCCTGCTGGGCTGCTGCGGGTGATGGGTTCTGCTTCGTGGTCAACCGTTGGGTCGGTTGCCGCTTGTGTGTGTGTTGGAGGGTCGAAAAAGGTACAGTCTATTGTGGGTTGTTCTGGATAGTCCATGAATCTGAGTTTGGTTTGGTCCAAGTGTTTCCTGCAGGTGAGTCCATTTGAAACTTTGACCAGAAACACTCTACTCCCCTCTTTGGCCACAACAGTGCCGGGAAGCCACTTGGAACCTTGCCCATAGTTCAACACAAATACAGGATGATTAATCTCGATTTCGCGTGACACATTTGCGTGATCATGATATGTATTCTGCTGAAACCGCCTGCTCTCTACCTGTTCGTGTAGATCAGGGTGGACTAACGAGAGCCTTGTCTTAAGTGCCCTTTTCATGAGCAGTTCAGCGGGGGGAACCCCAGTGAGTGAGTGGGGTCTTGTGCGGTAACTAAGCAGGACTCGGGATAGGCGAGTCTGCAGTGAGCCTTCAGTTACCCTCTTCAAGCTCTGCTTGATAGTTTGCACTGCTCTCTCTGCCTGACCATTGGACGCTGGTTTAAGTGGGGCAGATGTGACATGTTTGATTCCATTGCGGATCATGAACTCTTTGAACTCAGCACTGGTGAAGCACGGCCCATTGTCACTCACAAGGACGTCAGGCAGGCCGTGCATGGCAAACATGGCCCGTAGGCTTTCAATGGTGGCAGCGGACGTGCTTGCCGAAATTATCTCACATTCAATCCATTTGGAGTATGCATCTACAACTACGGGGAACATTTTTCCCAAGAATGGGCCTGCATAGTCGACATGGACCCTGGACCATGGTTTGGAGGGCCAGGACCATAAACTTAGTGGCGCCTCCCTGGGTGCATTGCTTAATTGTGAACATATGTTACATTTGTGCACGCAGGACTCTAAGTCTGCATCGATACTGGGCCACCACACGTGGGATCTTGCTATCGCTTTCATCATTACAATGCCTGGGTGGGTACTGTGGAGATCACTAATGAAAGTGTTCCTGCCCTTTTTTGGCACCACTACCCGATTACCCCATAGGAGGCAGTCTGCCTGTATGGACATTTTAAATCTGCGCCGCTGGTACGGCTTTATCTCTTCCTGCATCTCTAACGGGACACTAGACACGAGGTGCACACAGTTTTTTACTAAGGACAGTAAGGGGTCCTGGCTCGTCCAGGTTCTAATCTGTCAGCCGGTAACAGGTGATAGCTCACTCTCGAATGCTTCCATTACCAAACTAAATCTGTGGGCTGTGCCATCTCCACCTCTGTGGTGGGCAATGGCTGCCGACTGAGAGCATCGGCACAGTTTTCTGTGCCTGGCCTGTGGCGGATGGCAGAGTTGTATGCGGACAACCTGAGCGCCCATCTCTGGATGCAGGCCAATGCATTTGTATTTATCCCCTTTGCCTCCGTCTTCGAATCGGTGGGCCTGATGCCGTCCGCCGCAATTCTTCTTCCCAGGAACTCCATTTCAGGCACCAGGAAAACGCACTTCAAGCGTTTTAACCTGAGCCCCACATGATTAGGCCGACTAAGAACCTCCTCCAGGTTCTACAGGTGCTCGACGGTGTCCCGACTTGTAACCAAGATGTCGTCCTGGAAGACCACAGTGCGCGGGACCGACTTCAGCAAGCTTTCCATGTTCCTCTGGAATATCGCCACGGCCGATCGAGTCCCAAACGGGCATCTGTTGTAAATGAAGAGACCTTTGTGCATGTTGACGCAGGTGAGGCCCTTCGATGATTCCTCCAGCTCCTGCGTCATGTAGGCCGAGGTCAAGTTTAGCTTCGTGAATATCTTTCCTCCTGCCAGCGTCGCAGATAGATCACCTCTGGCTTTGGTAGCGGGTATTGATCCTGCAGGGAGAAACGATTGATAGTTACTTTGTAATCACCACAGATTCTGATGGTGCCGTCTTCCTTGAGGACTGGAACTATCGGACTGACCCACTCGTTGAATTCGATCGGCGAAATGATGCCCTCTTGTTGCAGTCAGACCAGCTCAATCTCCACCCTCTCTCTCATCATGTACGGTACCGCTCTCATCTTGTGTTGGATGGGTCGCACCCCCGGAATCAAGTGGATCTGCACTTTTGCTCCTTGGAACTTCCTGATGCCCGATTCGAACAGCGAGGGGAACTTGTTTACGACCTGGGCACATGAGGTGTCGTCGACGGACGAGAGCGCTCGGTCGTCGTCCCAGTTCCAGCGTATCTTTCCCAGCCAGCTCCTGCCGAACAGTGTGGGGCCATCGCCCGGTACCACCCAGAGTGGTAATTTGTGCACCGCTCCATCGTAGGAGACATTTACGGTAACACTGCTGATTACGAGAATCAGTTCCTTTGTGTACGTTCTCAGTTTAGTACAAATGGGAGTCAGGACTGGCCTTGAGGCCTTGCTGCACCACAATTTATCGAAAGTTTTTTTGCTCATTATGGACTGGCTCGCGCCCGTGTGCAGCTCCATTGACACCGGGAGTCCATTTAATTCAACCTTCAGCATTATCAGGGGACACTTTGTGGTAAATGTGTGCATGCCATATACCTCTGCCTCCTCAGTCTGAGGCTCTGGTTCATCATGATCCTCCATGGATCTGTCCCCCTCTGCAATATGATGGTTTGCAGGATTAGCAGGGTTTGTTGCTTGCCTGCACATACGTTAGAGATGTCCCATTGTTCCACAGCCCTTGCAAACGTATCCTTTGAAGCGGCATGAATGGAAACGATGATCACCCCCGCAGCGCCAACAATGTGTTAATGGCCTTGCATTCACAACCCTTGATGGTGCACTCTGAGTCACCTGCGGACATGCAGCTTCAGGCATGTGGGTCCTGCCCTGTACATTACGATTTGAAAAAAAAATGTCTTTGTTCACAGTACTTGCAGCAGCACTCGTGTGCTGAGAGATTTGTTTGGTATTGCCACTGGTGGTGATGAACACCTGGGCTATTGCTATGGCTTTACTCAAGGTTGGGGTCTTTACGGTCAAAAGTTTGCGAAGTATTACTTCATGGCCAATGCCAAGTACAAAGAAGTCCCTGAGCATGTGTTCCTTAGCTCGGCGATGTAACACGCCACTTCCTGGTCTTCAGACCTCTTGTACGTGTAGTACCGGTACCTCACCATCAGAACGCTTTCCTTCGGGTTTAGATGCTCCCTGACCAGTGTGCACAAATCATCAAATGACTTCTCTGTGGGTTTCGCTGGAGCAAGCAGATTTTCATGAGGCCATATGTTGGTGTCCCGCAAACGGTGAGGAGGATCGCCCTTCATTTGGTAGCATTCGCTTCTCCTTCCAGCTCATTGGCCACGAAGTATTGGTCGAGTCGCTCCACAAAGGTTTCCCAATCATCTCCCTCCAAAAATTTCTGCAGGATGCCCATGGTTCTCTGCATCGTTGCGGTGGGGTTCGTCATCTGTATCTCGTCGCCAGTTGTTATGTCTTGAATAAAGAATCTGACCAGATACTGTGAGCTCAAATTAAGGTGTGACCGTAGTCCTTTATTACAGGTCTCCAGAGTGCCTCTCCAGCCTGTGGGGCCTCCTTATCTACAGGTGCTCACAAGGGATTGTGGGATCCCTTGGGACTCTAGGGGATGAGCCCTCTGGTGGTTAAACAAGGTATTTACAGGTTTACATATATAACAGGTACCCCATGCACGATACCTTGCCACTCAGAGAGGAAGCCGGAAGTTGCTTGGGCCAAAGACAAAGTGCTGCAAAGCCCTCAAAGAATGTCGCTTGCTGGTTGGTCTACATCCTAGATCTACTGCTGCAAAAACATTCTTCGCTCTTATTGGAGTGAATCAATATGCCGATGGTGGGTTCCACTTGTGGCCTGGAATGCTTTCTAGATTACTTCCCAAGTCAGTAGGAAGGAAAGATATATAAGGGAGCTCAATATTGGCTGCGGGTTGTTTTCAGGAAGAAGGTTTCTATTTTGATGGGCATTGATACCACATCTAGCGAAGATGGAAGCTATTCTGCTAGGACAGGCTACATCTGAACAGGAAGGGAGCTAATATACTGGCAAAGTGGTTAAATAGGGAAGTGAATATCCATTTAAATAATGAAGGAAGGGGGCAGGGAAAATAAAAAGAATCAAAAAGTGCAAATAGAGATGGTAATAATAGAAGAGGTAAATATACAAATAAAGAATAATTTAGCATAAAGGATAGCGTGAAGAAGGATAATGAGATCGGAGGAGGAAAATCAAATCAACCAGTTATAGCAGGGAAAAGACGGAGCTAAAGGAACAAGGCGTTAGCTTGAACAAAAACATCAAGCAAAGTATAGTTTTAAATATGAACAAAAAAAGATAAAATGCTTGTGCTGCAGTACCCAGACTGTGGGAAATAAACTGTGGAATTGGAATCAATTAAGTCAGGGAGATATAGATATCAATAACACCAACAGAAATTTGGCTGCAAACTGGACAGGAGCGGGAAATAAATATATCAGGAGGGACAGAATAGGTAAGAAAGGAGGAGGAGTAGCAATATTGGTGAAGGAGGGAATAAATGTTGTCGAGAGGACTGATGTGCACAATAAGAGTTTCAGACAGAGTCAATATGGTTAGAGATCAAAGATAAAAAAGGGATTGTTACATTAGTGGGATTGTACTACTAATTGCAGGAGAGAAATTGCAGCTGAAATCTATAGACAGATCAGGGAGATGAGTTATTGTTCTAGGAGGTTTTAATTACCCACTCATTGGGGCAAAGAGAAAGGGTAATGGAATTCCTAATATACATGTAGGATGTCTTCGTTATGCACTATGTTCATGTACCTACAAGGAGAGAGGCATTGCTAGATGTGGTTATGAGTGAAAACAATCAACAAGCAAGGTTGGGAAATGGGCAGTGGGATCTGTCCTTCAAAGTTGTAGCTTGAACTAGTAGATCGGGCTAAAATGCATTCACTGTTAGAGACAGGGGAACTTCAACAGTGAAGAGAGGAGATTTGGAGGGGAAGGGCAAAGAATGGCGAGAGATAACCAGATACAGAGCAAAGGAGCTCGGTAAGGAGCTGTCAGCCCAGGAGCCATCTCTTCCCTAATCATTGCATAGAGCAATGTGTTTTCAGTTTGGTCAATCCTGTATGCCTCTGCCAGTGCTGTAACTGGTAAAGGTTAACAGTGGACATTTCACTTACTGAGTACAAATGTTACCCCAAATATCTATTTTAAATAAACCTTTTGTCCCCAGTTTAAACTGATGCAGACTCAGTCAAGATTTAATACTCAAGCAGTGTCCATTAAAAGATAGAAAGGAGAACTAAATGCCTGAGGTCGACTCAAATTCGTATACCAAACATAAAACAACTGCATAAAGTTCACACAACCCACCCCTCCCTTTTGGATGAATGCTGCAGAGGATCTCTCGCTCTCTCTTAGGCAGTCCCTCGGAGTCAAGGATTTCAGCCAGACTAACACGATCCTTTAAATGATTTGATTTTCCCTCATATCCAACCTAGACAGCATTCCAGGATATCACGAAGACCAAACCCAACATTGAGGTCCCTCAGGCCCATTTCTATACTTGCTAAGTCTATGCTGAGGGGTGGAAAGGCTGCCTGGGATGCACAGACTAGCACATTTCAATATGGTGGCAAAGCTGTGCACCCTCCACAAGCATGTGGATTAAGCACCTGTGAAACACAAGCCAGTCAGAGCACGTGATGTACGACGCTGCATAGCGCTGGAAAAGTACCAGATAATCCGAAACACTTTCCTAGAGACCCATACAGGTCCCCGCTCACCAACACTACTTCTCACGAGGAAGGGCTGACTAATCCGAGGCAGATAACGGAAGCTCAGCATGACCACTCTGTCTCAAGTGCACAATAGTGACCCAATCAATAATGCCCCCTTAAAAATAATCTCTGCCCTAATGTCCAAGTCCCCCCCTCCACAGCTGCCCAAGCCATCAGGTGTGTAAAATGACTGTACAAATATGCACAATTCTGCATCCTCCTGTAAATGCTGTATTGAGAAAACATACTGGAAGCACACCAATATATAAATCTTTTTTTAAATAATTTTCAAAATATGTTTGACTGCAAATGGTTAAATGTTTAACTGTTTCCAGTTGGATTTGTAATCACTGACTTCATAAAATCAAATTTTTATGATTGTTAAAAATAGATAGAAAGGTTACAATAGTGAAATACAGAAACTGCTGATTGGCCAGTGCTTGCAGTGCTTGGTGCACCTTACTGACACCACCACGGTTGCAAAGAGAAGGATGCGACTTCACTTTACTTGATTTATTGCATTCCAGCACACAAACACGACATCCATTTAGCTTCTAAAAAGTAGTCTGAATATTACCTTTGGCTTCAAATGGTTTTCTGTTTCCTCCTGCAGCTAGTTAGGCAATAATATACTCTGTGTGTTTTAGACCAGAGCTTTGAGGATATGCCAGACAGCTGGAAAGAAGATCACTAATGGAGTCTTTCAATCGATTGATTTTTCCTCAATTCTTTGCTTCTGTTTGTGCATAAGCTCATCATTGTTATTCAGTATAACTTCAAGATATTAAAAGAACTAACTAGTGACTCCCTGTATTCATCATCAATAGATGCCCCATATAGATCAGGAAGGTCCCAGGTTTTGATTCGCAGCCTGTGCTGAGTTAGCTGATTTCTGCTGGGCAGTGATAGGAATGCTGCAATTGACCAACTGAAATCATTGGGTTAGAAAGGGGAAATTGGTCAAATGTCCCATTCATTGGGCTCAATTTTGGCCCATTTCTTTTGTCGGCACACTTATCAGAGATGCGCCACTTTTCTCCATTCAAAGGTGCGGAAAAAAAATTCCTCCCCACTTTGGCTGCTGTCCGGCCTCCTCCCTGTGGTCGCGCAGCATGGCCAGTCGAGTCAGGGGTGGAGCCAGTATCTTCCGCCGAAAACAGTGCCGGGACATCTACACATGCGCAGTGGAGTGTCCGCGCATGCGCAGTAACTCCTCGCCCCCAGCCTCTCCATGTCTTGTTGCAGCCGCTGTGTGGGAGGGACCCGATGCCGGCCAAATGTTGTTGTGAGTAGGGGTAATTGATTTGAAGCTTTAATCATCTACAAATCACACCGGGAAGCCACTCGGCCAGAGCTAGGGGCGGGCGGGCAGGAGAACTGATAGAAATCATCCAGGCAGGAGCACTATCAGTTCTCTTGCCCGCCCGCCCCTAGCCCTGGCTGAGTGGCCTCCCGGTGTGATCGATCCAGTATAATCATTGCAAACAAATAGTTGTTTAAATTAGTTGTGAGATTAGGGCAATTTAATTCAACTATCTTTTACTTCTTTTATTTTTGTAGTTTAAGCTTGCATGAATGCTTCCATTTTGTAGTAAATTAACTTTGAAAAGTTTGTCATATGATGTCTTGTACAGCTGTTTGATCCTATTCACATTCTTTAGTCATTAAGTTTCTTTATTAGTGACCAAATTAAATTTTAGTCTTTTCAAACTCACTTGGCCAGGACTAGGGGCAGGCGAGCAGGAGAACTGATAGTGTTCCTGCCTGAATGATTTCTATCAGTTCAGCTGGCCTCCCGCCCCTATCCCAGGCCGAATGGCCTCCAATGTACCTACCTGCGCTGATTTCTTAACTCTCTGCAAGGGTTTTCTGAAGTGGCCACATAGGCTGGCCTAAGTAGATTTGGAGTAACTATTAGCTGGTCAAAGTTGCCTAAATGGGCAGAACTGGCATAGGTGGTTGGTAACGCCCCCTTTTGAGAAAAAAAAAATGAAACTAAAAAAATGGTAACTAACACACTTACACTGGTGCAAATTGAATGTGCAAAATGGGGATTTTTAAGTTACGCCAGAAAAATCAAGTTACTCCAAAAGAAACGGAGCAACTCCTGGCCAAAATTGAGCCCATAATCACCGTACAGGGACAGTCCTTTTGTGTTTGAAAGCGGCACTGCCTCGATCACTGCAGAAGACAAAGAGCAGTCCTAGCCATGCATCGTGTTTATCAGGATGATGTCACAACCATCTGATGGGAGAATGACCAGGCAAAAAAAAAATTGTATTTTTAAGTTGATTTGTCACTTTTATTCGTGTTTTGCAAAGAGAGAGAAAAAAACAAATTTGCTGAACAGTTTTCAATCAAGACCTGTATAAGCCCGTTCCAGTACCTCAGACTGCTAGGAGTGCAAGGTGAGGGAGACAGCAAGAATCAAAACAGAGAAATATCTTTTTAGCCCATCATAAGAAATAAGAACATAAGAAATCGGAGCAGGAGTAGGTCAATAAGATCATGGCTGATCTGATCATGGACTCAGCTCCACTTCCCTGCCCACTCCGCATAATTCATTACTCCCTTATCGCTCAAAAATCTGTCTATCTCCGACTTAAATATATTCAATGACCCAGCCTCCACAGCTCTCTGGGGCAGAGAATTCCATAGATTTACAACCCTCTGAGAGAAGAAATTGCTCCTCAGTTTTAAATGGACGTCCCCTTATTCTAAGTCTATGTCTCCTAGTTTTAGGTTCCTCTATGAGTGGAGAGATCCTCTCTGCATCCACCTTGTCGATCCCCATGATTATCTTATAAGTTTCAATAAGATCACCTCTCATTCTTCTGAACGCCAATGTGTATAGGCCCAACCTACTCAACCTATCCTCATGTCAACCCCCTCATCTCCGGAATTAACCTAGTGAACCTTCTCTGAACAGCCTCCAATGCAAGTATATCCTTCCTTAAATACGGAGACTAAAACTGTACGCAGTACTCCAGGTGTGGCCTATACAGTTGTCAGGACTTCTCTGCTTTTATACTCTATCCCCCTTGCAATGAAGGCCAACATTCCATTTGCCTTCCTGGTTACTTGCTGTACCTGCATACTAATTTTTTGTCTGCTCCTTCCATGCATCATTGGATAGAATATATAATTTGGCCTAATTAGTCTGTGCTGGTGCTTATATTTCACACGAGTCCCCTCCCATTCCATTTACTTCACCTCAGCCTTACATAAGAACATAAGAACAGAAGAAATAGGAGCAGGAGTAGGCCATTTGGCCCCTCGAGCCTGCTCCACCATTCAATATGATGACGGATGATCTGATCCTGGCCTCAACTCCATTTCCCCGCTTGCTCCCCATAACCCTTGACTCCCATATCGTTGTAAAATCTTTCATCTTAAGTACGTTCAATGACCCAGCCTCCACAGCTCTCTGAGGTAGAGAATTCTAAAGATTCACGACCCTCAGAGAAGAAATTCCTCCTCATTTCCGTTTTAAATGGGCGACCCCTTATTCTGAAACCATGCCCCCTAGTTCTAGATTCCCCGATGAGGAGAAACATCCTCTCTGTATCTACCCTGTCAAGCCCCCTCAGAATCTTATACGTTTCAATCTTATCCAGATTTGTTGTACAGCTCCCAACAACTCCCAATAACTGTGCTTTTCAGCATATTTTTCTATTCCTTTTCTCTCACATTATCATCTAGTTTCCTTTTGAAAGCATCTAAGCTATTTGTCTCAACACTTTCTATGATAGTGAGTTCCACATTCTAACCACTCTCTGAGTAAGGAAATGGCTCCTTATCTCCCTTACATTTATGCCCTCTAGTTTTGGATTCTCCCACAAGTGAAAACATTCTCTCCACATCTACCCTGTCCAACCCATTCATAATTTTAAACACCTCTATCAGGTCTCCTCTGACAGCCCCAACCTGTTCAATCTTTCCCAATAGCTGTAATCTCTCAGTTCTGGTACCATCCTTGTAAATCTTTTTTGCACTTTCTCCAGTGCTTCTATGTCCTTTTTATAGTATGGAGACCAGAACTGTGTGCAGTACTTTAAGTGCAGCCTGACCAGGGTCCTAAACAAGTTTAACATTACTTTACTACTTTGAATTCTAGACCCCTAGAAATAAATCCTAGTACTTTGTTAGCATTTTTAATTGCTTTGCTGGCCTGCGATGCTACTTTTAATGATTTGTTCCCCTGTATCCCGAGATCCCTTTGCTCTTCGACCTCATTCAGTTTCTTACTTTCTAAGCCGGAGGCGATATTTCTGTTTTTCCTACCAAAGTGCATCACCTCACATTTATCTATGTTAAAGTTCATTTGCCACTTAACTGCCCAGCCTGCAAGTTTTCTAAAGTCTTCTTGTATTATGTCGCACTCTTCCTCGGTTTTGGCTATACCTCTCAGTTTGACGTCATCTCAAATTTTGATATTCAGTTACTTGTTCCTCAGTCCAAATCATTAATGTAAATTATGAATAACAGTGGTCCCAGCACTGATCCTTGTGGAACACTGTTTTCTACCTTGCTCCAATCTGAATAATTACCCTTAGACCCTACATTCTGCTTTCTATTTTTAGTCAATTGGCTATCCATTGAGCTATTTTTTACCTGAGTCCACATGCCCTAACCTTTGCCATGAGCCTTGTGGCCTTGTCAAAGGCTTTTTGAAAAGCTTTGTACAATAAATCATATCATTGACCCATTTAACCTTCTGGGACATAAATTTTGCGAAAGATAATCAAATAAATCTCACATCTCTGCTGTTCTAACCTGGTCTGCTGTCCTTCAAACAGCATCCACCCCAGCAACACAGGAACTGTTTATTGCATGTCATAGAAACATAGAAACAGAAAAAATAGGTGCAGGAGTAGGCCATTCGGCCCTTCAAGCCTGCACCACCATTCAATAAGATCATGGCTGATCAATCCTTCAGTACCCCTTTCCTGCTTTCTCTCCATACCCCTTGATCCCTTCAGCCATAAAGGCCATATCTAACTCCCTCTTGAATATATCCAATGAACTGGCATCAACAACTCTCTGCAGCAGGGAATTTCACAGGTTAACAACTCTCTGAGTGAAGAAGTTTCTCCTCATCTCAGTCCTAAATGGCCTGCCCCTTATCCTTAGACTGTGGCCCCTGGTTCTGGACTTCCCCAACATCGGGAACATTCTTCCCGCATCTAACCTGTCCAGTCCCGTCAGAATCTTATATGTTTCTATGAGATTCCCTCTCATCCTTCTAAACTACAGTGTATAAAGGCCCAGTTAATCCAGTCTCTCCTCATATGTCAGTCCAGCTATCCCTGGAATCAGTCTGGTGAAACTTTGCTGCACTCCCTCAATAGCAAGAACGTCCTTGCTCAGATTAGGAGACCAAAACTAACACAATATTCCAGGTGGGGCCTCACCAAGGCCCTGTACAACTGCAGTAAGACTTCCCTGCTCCTATACTCAAATCCCCTTGCTATGAAGGCCAACATATCACTTGCCTTCTTCACCGCCTGCTGTACCTGCATGCCAACTTTCAATGACTGATGAACCATGACACCCAGGTCTCGTTGCACCTCCCCTTTTCCTAATCTGCCACCATTCAGATAATATTCTGCCTTTGTGTTTTTGCCCTCAAAGTGGATAACCTCACATTTATCCACATTATACTGCATCTGCCATGTATTTGCAAATTCGCCTAACCTGTCCAAGTCACCCTGCAGCCTCCTCACAGCCTACACCGCCACCCAATTTAGTGCCATCTGCAAACTTGGAGATATTACACTCAATTCCATCATCTAAATCATTAATATATATTGTAAAGAGCTGGGGTCCCAGCACCGAGCCCTGCATCACTCCACTAGTCATTGCCTGCCATTTTGAAAAGGACCCGTTTATCCCGACTTTCTGCTTCCTGTCTGCCAACCAGTTCTCTATCCACGTCAATACATTACCCCCAGTACCATGTGCTTTGATTTTGCACAACAATCTCTTGTGTGGGACCTTGTCAAAAGCCTTTTGAAAGTCCAAATACACCACATCCACTAGTTCTCCCCTGTCCACTCTGCTAGTTACATCCTCAAAAAATTCCAGAAGATTTGTCAAGCATGATTTCCCATTCATAAATCCATGCTGACTTGGACCAATCCTATCACTGCTTTCCAAATGCGCTGCTATTTCATCTTTAATGATTGATTCCAACATTTTCCCCACTACTGATGTCAGGCTCACCGGTCTATAATTACCCGTTTTCTCTCTCCCTCCTTTTTTAAAAAGTGGTGTTACATTAGCAACCCTCCAGTCCATAGGAACTGATCCAGAGTCGATAGACTGCTGAAAAATTATCACCAATGCATCCACTATTTCTAGGGCCACTTCCTTAAGTAATCTGGGATGTAGACTATCAGGCCCTGGGGATTTATCAGCCTTCAATCCTGTCAATTTTCCTAACACAATTTGCCGCCTAATAAGGATATCCTTCAGTTCCTCCTTCTCATTCGACCCTCGGTCCCCTGGTACATTAGAAAGGTTATTTATGTCTTCCTTTGTGAACACAGAACCAAAGTACTTGTTCAATTGGTCTGCCATTTTTTTGTTCTCCATTATAAATTCACCTGAATGCGACTGCAAGGGACCTACGTTTGTATTCACTAATCTTTTTCTCTTCACATATCTATAGAAGATTTTGCAGTCAGTTTTTATGTTTCCGGCAAGCTTCCTCTCGTACTCTATTTTCCCCTTCTTAATTAAACCCTTTGTCCTCCTCTGCTGAATTCTAAATTTCTCCCAGTCCTCGAATATTTCATCATCTCAATCTATAACTGTCCCTTTAATCACCAATCCCATTTCCAATCTGATATTTACCCAATTGCTTATGAAAATAATGAATCATCTCAGGAATTGTTGGGAGTCTACACCACATATCCACTACTTCGTGGAGGGGAGGGGGGATTCCTTCTCATCTCTGATACATTAGATTTTATGTTGAACTCTATAAGGAGGACAAAAACTGGTTCCTGAAACCGTAAACAGCAGCATCAGTGCGATAAACGGTACTCATGGTGTAGAGCATCAAGATATAAAGCACTGTATGACGGATTCGCAAGTAACACATTGAGAATCTTGCTGTAATTAACAACCAAATGTAAATACAAGTAGCTCAAGCAGAATACCAATGGGGTCTCCCATTTTCTACAAGATGCATTCGGCTCATATCCAGTCCAGTATATCACACCATAACTTTGGTTTTATGAGTTCTGTGACAGGCACTCAAGAAATAAATGGGGACAGCTCATTAATAATGAAAATAAAGTTGTTGAATTAGAAATCCAGCCAAAACTGCTGTCATTGTCATTACTCCTGTGACTGCACATCGCCATTTGTTTAGTATTTTGTCAAATAAAGCTTTACATTATGTAAAAAAAAATTAAATATTGTGGTACTTCCTATTAACTGCATTCTGTTCCCTAACATCCAGTTTGACATCCAGTTCTGGATGAGCAGAAATTTTCTCCAATTGAATATTGGGAAGACTGAAGCCATTATTTTTGGCACCTATCACAAACTCCGTTCCCTAGCCACTGACTCCAACCCTCTCCCCAACTTCTGTCTGAGGCTGAACCAGACTGTTCGCAACCTTGGTGTCATATTTGACCCTGAAATGAGCTTTCTACCACATATCCGCAGCATAACTAAGGTCGCCTATTTTCACCTCCGTAACATCGCCCACCTCCGCCCCTGCCTCAGCTCATCCACTGCTGATGCCCTCATTCATGCCTTTGTTACCTCTAGACTTGACTATTCCAATGCACTCCCGGCTGGATTCCCACATTCTACCCTATGTAAACTAGAGGTGATCCAAAACTCGGCTGCCCATGTCCTAACTCGTAACAAGTCCCACTCACCCTTCATCCCTGTGCTCGCTGACCTACATTGGTTTCCGGTTAAGCAACGCCTCGATTTCAAAATTCTCATCCTTATTTTCAAATCCCTCCATGGCTTTGCCCCTTCCTATCTCTGTAATCTCTTCCAGCCCCACTACCCCCCGAAATGTCTGCACTCCTCTAATTCTGCCCTCTTGAGCATCCCTGATTATAAGTCACTCAAACCATTGGTGGCCGTGCCTTCAGTTGCCTAGGGCCCAAGCTCTGGAACTCCCTCCCTAAACCTCTCTGCCTCTCTAAATTTCTTTCCTCCTTCAAGATGCTCTTTTAAAACCTACCTCTTTGACCAAGCTTTTGCTCACCTGCGCTAATTTCTACTTATGTGGCTCGGTGTCACTTTTTAAAAATCTCATAATACTCCTGTGAAGTGCCTCGAGACGTTTCACTACGTTAAATGCACTATAGAAATACAAGTTGTTGTTGTTATTGTTGTTAACAGGCGTCTTCAAAGTTTATAGATTTTTGTGGGAGTATTTGAACTGTAGTAATTGAAAACTGTTTTGATGCCAAATACAACAATATGCTTTTGATTTGTAAATAGTTCATAACAATCGAAGAGCAGATGTGTGTGTCTTTTTCTAATGTTGGTTTCACCTGTTCCCTTCCCAAAAATACAATAAAACTTCAGCACGATAAGAGTGCACAAACTGTATGCAAAGTGTATGTTTGGAGTAATTTTATGGGCCCACACTGTCGGCTCACATAGTCTTGGGCAGCAGGCACTCTAATTTGGAATGTGTACTCCCAGCAACATGGCCTCGTAAAATAACCCTTGCTATACCCAATCTACCCTCTGCTAATGATGTGCCCTGGAAAAGCACTCCCTTTGCTACTGATAATGAATTTCCCCACTTCCCACACCAACCACCTTACGTCTTCTTCTCTGAGTGATACTGCCGATCTTATGATAACATTCGTAAAATGTGAACAATTTTGTGCTGTAGCCCCAACCACTAGCAAATGGATTCAGCTGCCCAAAGGGCTCCTTACAACAAGCAGAATGAGAAGACCTTTGCCCTATCAGCCTGGGCTGAATTAAACCCCAAAAGACAGAAGTGAAGGATTAGTGCACTACATTATTTCACCACTCACTCTCCCATTATCATTTTATAACGTTGCCCTGGAGGCATGTTACCGGATAATGGTCTCACTTCAGCATTTGTAACTGTGCACACACACACTTTGGTTTTTTATCAACATCCTAATGAGCATACTAAAACCGCCCTGTAAGAATTGGTAAATCTTTTTTTATTTGTGGAATGAAAGAGTCACGCAATCTTCATGGTACTTTGGTGATAGTGAAGTTGTTCACAAGTGAAACAATGAGATATAATGTGACATGATTTAACTTGTCACATATTCTGTTTGCAAACAAATAGAGTAGACATTTTGTTTCACAAACACACGGCCTGTGTAGCTAGAAAATAAAAGGATGTTTTGCTTACTTTGAGGGGCATTTGCCCTAAAGGCTAGGCTGATCTTTGTTGCCCAGCTGTGACAATTTCTGGCCACAGGTAATAATAGTTCATAATACAAAGCCCTTTTTTTAAACCAGACGTAAGCATTTCGTGGGCATTCGCTGGGAAGCAGTTGGGCAAGTAGTCCAACTCTCAACCAGCAAATGTCCATTTCCTGCGGCTATGGATGATCTGTCAAGCTGAAACTTCACAGATCGTAAGTTCCAGATTTCCGCGCATGCGCAGCTGTGCGTACATGGCCATAGGCCGCAGAAAATCCGGGCCAATATTTTTAAACTGCAGACTTACAATTAAAGCTGTGTTGATGGTCAAACAAGTAGAAGCCGATTGTGGGAAAGGTGTTCGGAATTCAAAAATTGCCTGTGTTTGGGTTGTAATTTAATATTTTATGTGTAACTGTTCAGATTATTTTTTTTAAAGGATACCTTTGTCGCAAACCACATGTGGTCCAATATCCAATATTCTGTATGGTGATCAAAGGGCAAACCTGACTGCAGAGGTAGGTATCATTTTACAAGAGCTCTTGCATCTATTTGGCACAGCTAATCAAAGCAGCAAGGCCATATCGTTAGAAAAAAAACACTTTTTTTCTATTAGAATTAACATTCCATTTAACATTACAGGCCTGAAAATCCTCAGGCCTGACTCACTCCTGCAGCAGACCAGGAATGCTGCTGACCTCTACTCCTGACTCCGAGGTTCCGGGGTCGGGGTGGGCTGACATATTTAACATATTTTGGGTTGGCACCCATGACACTATATGACACATCTTGGGCGCCTGCTAGTGGAGTGGGATGGGGAGGAAGATGGGGTGTTGAATGGACGATTGGGGTAGAGGCTGGTGGACCTGCTCCAAAAGTTAAAGCTCCCCAGCTGATGCTCCCTTTTATGAGAAGGCCAATCAGAAATTGGTAGGCAGCAACTCCAAGGCCTTCCACTCCATGATCTCGGGAGTTCCCACTTCTGTCGCAGCAATGGTATCAACAACAACAAATTGCATTTATATAGCGCCTTTAATGTAGTAAAACATCCCAAGGCGCTTCACAGGAGCGTAATCAGACAAAATTTGACACCAAGCCACATAATGATATATTTGATAGATGACCAAAGGTTTGTTCAAAGAGATAGTTTTTAAGGAGCGTTTTAAAGGAGGAGGGAGAGGTAGGGAGGTGGAGAGATTTAGGGAGGGAATTCCAGATATTGCTGGGCAGAAGTGAGGTGGGAACCTTGGGGACTTCAGCAAGGAGAGCAGCCTCACTGTTGAATTTGCTCAAGGGGTCCTTGTGACATCAGTGCCATGTATGAAGCGGATGGAAGTTCTGCCAGCCCAGGCTTATTGGAAAATCTTAGTTGCCCCTCTTCTGGATGGGAAGCTGGAATTTCTGGGATCCGCCTGATTTCTCTCCCTGCTTTACCCTCCCATTTCGCTCCGCGCCGCAAGGAAATTTGGGGCCTGTTTTGTTTTTCTGTTGTTTTCTTTAAATATTTTTGTTTGAACATTCGGGTAAGAAAGTCCTCTGTGTGCTATTTGAAAGTAATAAGTTTGTGTGTTCAGGTGAAATTCCTCTTTAATAAAGTTGCTACCCCATTTATTTTAAATGGGTTGTCAGCTTTGTTAAAATGGCAATTGTTGAAATTTCTGTCCCAGGTGTGATGTCATCATTGATTGTGCAAGGAAGTTAAATTAATGTCAGCAGATAGACAATTAACCTGGTGGCAGTCATTTCAGCTATGTGTATTGATTCTGCTTCGCCAATGTTGGGCTCAGTACTTCATCAAGGCAGTTCTCCTGCTGATTATGTCAATTGAACTCAATATTTAAAATAAATAATGTTATCAGCAATAAATTTTGTACAATCAATTGTAGGCCGAGAAACTCTGGAGTTCAGCGCCAGCCGTTAAGGCCAGTTTTGATGAAAAAATGGCATCTGACTCTCTTCCACTTGCTTCCGGCGAGTCCCATGATGGCCGCCATTTTCGGCAGGTTGGCAGCACTCGCTAGAGAATAGAAATCAGGCAGATCGAGAAGTCAATGAGTGTGCACGCTGATTTGACGCACGATTTGCCATTTTCCAGCTTGCCGCTCCACTTATGGCCCTCTCTTAATCACGTCCAGCTGATCCAGCGTTCCGAGGAAGGAGCCTCCAGCTGTGCTAATTAATAGGATCATCAATAGCAACTTGCAGCTTCTCAGTTTTACTGGCTCTGTCTAGGTTCCTGCAACTCTTGCAGCTTTCTAAACTTGTTTAAAGTTGCTGAGGCCACAGGTAACGTTGCTGCAAGTGGAGAATGCCTTCATTTTCATTTAAAGGCTTCTGCTCATACCGCTTGCTCACAGTCATTGGGGCTCTACTTGCAGTCCCGCTGGCGCTGAAGTGTTTTCAGGAGAGGGAGCGGAGCAAAGGCTGCCACTCACTTAATGTGCAGTTGTTGTGCTACCATGCCAAATGCATCATGATGATGAATGCCTGCTAAATTGGCAGCAGTCTTGACGCCTTCACCCTGTGCCAGTCCAGTGTGCCAGCAATCTTCCAGTCACTACGTCAAACCTGAGGGTGACTGCTCGGAGATAGGGGCTATCTGCTCTGCGCCTGGGTCATGACTCCCCTCTACAACCCAACCACCTGTGCACAGCACTCATACAATGACAGCCATGCTATCACCAGGAAGATCATCGAACATATCATCGGGGTTCTCAAGCAATGGTTCAGCTGCCTTGACTGCTAGGGAGGAGCCCCCCAGTGCTCACCAACAAGTGTGTCCCATTTCGTGATGGTCTACTGCATACTCCACAATTTGGCCAATATGAGCACAGCCCTTGCCACCAAGGATTGTAGGACCACCTCAGGGGGAGGGAGAGGAGGAGGTGGAAGAGGAAAAGAGCAAGTGGAAGAGGAGGGAGGGAGAGGCAGGCAGTAAATCCCCGTTCCAGTGGGATGTCCGTGAGCGCCTCATCAGACTCCGATACCAGATCCCCATCATACCATCCCTCTGTAATGGAACATCACAGCCTCCTACTGGGCACAACGCTGAAATGAGAGCCACCACAAAACTCACATCCCAAACAAAAATCGTAAATTTATCCAAATGCAATCAAAATGACAACATCAACTATTCACTCGTGTGCTTTCCCTTAGTGTCTGTTTCTCATGTGCCTGTAGCTACTCCAGTGCTCCTACACAGTGCTCCCCCAGTGGCTGCAGCATGGCTGGTGGAAGGCTGCTGACTTTCAGTGGGAGATGATCTCGACCAGCTCTGGGCCCAGAAGGCCTGGCTGGAGACTGCACCACCACAGCGTGGGTGGCAGCAGTCTGGGCTGGCTGGCCAATAGGCAGCGGCAAGGACAATGGCAGAGTAGCAGTGATGGGAGTAGGAATGCTGTCCTCCTGAGAGAGGAGAGCAGGTTCTTGCTCCACGGAGCCACTGCCACTCCCTCCGGACTGTACCTCAGCATTCCTAACAATCTGTTGGAGCACAGATTGCTGGCCTCTTGCAAAACCCAGCAAGCCCCTTTCAACACTTGTAAACCCAGCGATGACGGCAGCAGTCTGAGCTAGCTTGGCAGCCAGCTGAACCTGGAGAACAGTCTGAGCTTCCACTGCAGCACTGAGACAGTGATTCGCTTCTGTGCTACAATGGAAGCTGCAAGATTGCTCATTACACCCAGCACCATCTGTGGGTCCACAAGGCCTGGAGTTGTCTGTCATTTCCATCCTGGAAATCATGGGCTTCAAACTCCACGCGAACCCCCGTCCCGTGTTGGAGTCGATCTCCTCCATGCTCCCTAACACTGACCAGAGACTGTCTGGCAGGCTTACCATTCCCGGGATGGCAGGACTGACATATGAGGAGAGACTAGATCGACTGGGCCTGCATTCACTGGAGTTTAGAAGGATGAGAGGGGATCTCATAGAAACATATAAAATTCTGACGGGACTGGACAGGTTAAATGCAGGAAGAATGTTCCCGATGTTGGGAAAGTCCAGAACCAGGGGACACAGTCTAAGGATATGAGGTAAGCCATTTAGGACTGAGATGAGGAGAAACTTCTTCACTCAGAGAGTTGTTAACCTGTGGAATTCCCTACCGCAGAGAGATGTTGATGCCAGTTCGTTGGATATATTCAAGAGGGAGTTAGATATGGCTCTTATGGCTAAAGGGATCAAGGGGTATGGAGAGAAAGCAGGAAAGGGGTACTAAGGTGAATGATCAGCCATGATCTTATTGAATGGTGGTGCAGGCTCGAAGGGCCAAATGGCCTATTCCTGCACCTATTTTCTATGCTTCCATGTTTCTATGATGCCTACATGTAGTCGCTGGAGAAATACCACCAACGATGCTGCCGCAAGATCCGACAAATCCCCTGGGAGGACAGAGGCACCAACAGTAGTGTCCTCAAACAGGTCAACATCCCCAGCATTGAAGCACTGACCACATTTGATCAGCTCCGCTGGGCAGGCCACATCGTTCGCATACCAGACATGAGACTCCCAAAGCAAGCGCTCTACTCGGAACTCCTTCACGACAACCAAGTCAAAGGTGGGCAGAAGAAAAGTTACAGGGACACCCTGAAAACCTCCCTGGCAACATCCCCATTGACACCTCGGAATCCCTGGCCAAAGACCACCCTAAATGGAGGAAGTGCATCCGGGAGGGCGCTGAGCACCTCGAGTCTCATCGCCGAGAGCATGCAGAAATCAAGCGCAGGCAGCGGAAAGAGCGTGCGGCAAACCTGTCCTACCCTCCCTTACCCTCAACGACTATCTGTCCCACCTGTGACAGGGACTGTGGTTCTCGTATTGGACTGTTCAGTCACCTAAGGACTCATTTTTAAGAGTGGAAGCAAGTCTTCCTCGATTCCGAGGGATGGCCTATGATGATGATGATGATGAAATCGGAGGTCTCTGGTTTGATTTTTGCTTTCTTCTGAATCTGCATTTGGGGCTCTACAATTGGTCCTTATTGTGGCCCTTGGTTTAGGGAAAAATAAAAGATGGGCCTGGCCAGTAACCCCTGCTGGAATGTGAGGGGGTATGGATGTTGTACGAGGATAGAATGAGGGTTTGCTATGTTGCCATCCATGCTCAATAGGAACATGTCACCGCCTGGGCTTCCATATGCAGAATGGTGACATGGTAGCAGAGGCCTGTCAGCAGCCTGCGAGACTGCAGCCAAGCAAGTAGTCATGTCTTCAGGAGAGGAAGCAAGAAAATTGAAAAGAAAAAACAGGCACCTGAAAATAAAACATGCCTTTAAATATCATTGCATTGTATTGGGCGAACAAAAGAAAATCTATTCATCCGTACATTTAATCGATATCTGCAGGATACAAATAACCCTAATTAAATGTGGCAGGATACATGGAAAAAAATACCAAAAAAGTCTTAGTTAAGACTTGTTAAGTTCACAAGACAAATGTTTCTTTGTGTATGAATGGTATCCTGGGACTTGTCCAGTTTTATTCAATAAAAATGTAATTAGTCATGTTGTTCTGTGGTGCTTGTTTTCCTGACAGTTCTCAGTGTGGAACTGTGTGATGTAACTGACTGTTTGCCAAAGCAATGTCATGCTTCTGTGCTGTCTTTTTCAGTTTACAATGGAGGACCTTGTGACAAGTCCAGCTATCAGTGTTTACCCCTGGCACACTCCGTGTAAGGTAAGGTCAGATCTAACTATTGATAAAAAATAGTTTTACTAAGTTGGGGTAAATAAACCGTCCCATAATGTACCTCATTACTAAGACTGTGGGACCATAAAACAGTTAATATTTTTATTGTGTAGTCTATTCTGAAACAAATGTAAAAATGAAATTAAATTCACTGGGCTTGGCAAGAGGATGTTGCTAAATGTAGCCACAAATTCCCAGATATCTCAGATCCATAAATCACTTGATAGTGAAACAAAAAGAGGTTCCAAATATGTTTTCCTAACATCTCCCAAAATGCAGCATTGGCTTAATTTTAATTTGGAGGCGGGTAGGCAAAGCTGGGAGAACAGGATTCGCTCAGGCATGCCAAATTTAACAGCAAGGCCTGATTAGCATTTCAAAGCACCGGTTCCCGCCTGCACCGGCCAGATGAAGAGGCTGACTGGCTGTCGGGCGGGTAGGCCAGCAACACTAGGCCGCACAAAATAGCGATGGAGGCATCATGGGCTGTGGTCGGAGGCCGGAGGAGGAATAGGGGGAAGGCCGGGAGGGCGATGGGAGGGGGGGGGTGGAAGGTGGAGGTTGGATGCCAGAGAGAGGATCAGAGGTTGGAGAGAGTATTAGGAGCCGATGGCCGAGTATCGTGGGCCAGAGGGGGGAGTGGAGGCCTCAGGATGGGTTAGAGGCCTCAGTGGGAGGGAGGTTGGAGGCCTCAGGGGAAGGGGGGGAGGGAAGTCAGAGGCCTTGTGCGGGGGGGGAGGGAGTTTGGAGGCATCGGGGTGGGGTGGAAGTGGTTTCGGAGACCTCAGGCTAGGTTGGAGGCGTCAGGGGGGGGAGGTCGGAGGCCTCGGGGGGGGGGGAGGGAGTTTGGAGGCCTCAGGGAGTGGTGTGAGGGGGGGGAAGGAAATCAGAGGCCTTTGGGGGGGGGAGGGTGTTTGGAGGCCTCGGGGAGGAGGTCTGTGGAAAGATCGGCAGTTTCGGGAGGGGTGGGGGGAAATGTCCAATCACGTGGGCTGGTTAAGACAGAGACACTGGATCCAGCAAATATGTGGAAAGGTATTTACCTCCTGGATCCAGCAGCCCTTGTCTCCCTTTAGCTGGCGGGTTCCTTGAGGCCCGGGAAACCAGCCCACCCACGGTTAAATTTGAAATGGTAGATCACCGTGAGGCACGCCAGCCTCATTATAATATTTAAATAGAAAACCCATCTCCTGGGAGTGAGTTGGTTGCCCACTCCATGTCCCATCTCTGTTAAAACTGGAAGTGGGTGGATTGGAGATGAGTTGGAGGAGAGTTGGGGTCGGGATTCAATGTTTTAACTCTTTAACCTCCCATCTGACCCCAACTCTCCTGTTTTTTGGGGTTAAAATTCTCCTTGTACTGTCTGCAAAAGTTGATAATACTGATTTTGTCTACAGTAAATGAGTTAAGACACCATGATCGCATTTAATTTACCAAAAGGTAATTCTGTCAGTGAACTCCAGATTAGGATTTGACATTTCGTCATTGTTCATCCCACAGATTCACTTAATTTTGTGTTTTTAGCTGTACTTGTGGTCTGGAGCTGGAGAGTATGGGGTGTGAGCACACTTGGGCCTAGAAATTCACTCACACCAGCCTGCTGGTGCGAATTCGGTACAGGAAACAATCCCTGTACCACAACAGGTAGGCCGGAGGCCCAATATTAGGTATGGGGAGCTGCAGACACCTGCTGGGTGTCCCTAGGTAGCTCGCCAGTGGAGATGTCTTGAATTTCTCTGAATTGTTATGGATACGGTAAAAAGTGATGACTATCCTATTTGCCTATCTAGATGAAAATGTTAGCTGAGCTAATTAGCACATGAAAGATCACAGCTAATGTCATAGGGATTTTATAAACTGGAAGAATCATTTTCTCAAGTCTAATCACATAATGAATATCAAAACATGGAATATTCAAACTTCCTGGATTACAGCTAATGGAGGGTAGCTCATGAAAGAAAATATAGATTTTAGGTGTAGCAGACTGTCCCTACATTGGTTCAGGCCAGAAGATAACTCAAGAAAAAATGTTTTTAAGTAGTAAGTTTGTCATTTCTTGTTCATTTTACAGGTGTTTTCTAACGTATCAAATGCACCCATTTCCTTTTCCAACCCTCTGTATGAAGGTAAAACAGGGACCAGGGTGGCACCAAAAGAAGGAATTTCTGGAACTTTGCAAATGGAATCAAATTAATTCTAGAAACAATTAAAATTGAATACACTTGCTTATAAAATTGTGAATCTCAGAACTAAGTTAAAAAAGTGATGATGATGTTCAAAAATGATTTGTACTATAATAAAAAAAAGTAATTGTCTTTCTGACAACAACTGCAGGAATGTTTATTCTGAGTAAATAAATAAGTTAAAGTTTTTTGGTAAACTTCGCTACTTGAAATCATTATGTAAGGAGATTAGGTTTGTGCATATCCATGCAGTAGGATCTGTGACTATTTAATTACGTTGAATTCAAAGGCTTCCCTTGCTGATCATAAATTGAACTGATGTCATGTTTAATGTGAGCATTAAAGAGGACCATGTGCTGTAGTACATATGGAATGTATCATTAAGATAGAGGCTAGAGGAAAATAAAACTGTGCAATGACATAATTCTAAAAATTATATAGTTGGATGTATTCAAGGTGAAGCCGATTGGATAGTAATGTTAACAAATCATCATATTTCTCAATTTACTGCATGTGTCTAATCATATTGTCATTAAGGTGCACCATTAATGTGTGAACAGCACCAACTGTACGTGTATTTGGCAACTTTCAATAATCATAGTCAATACACAGACTCCCATCTCACCCATTTTACCTTGTTGTCTTTTCCATCCTTCTGCCTATGTTATGACCTGCTTTGACAGCTTTGTATTCATTATTATCATAGTGTGTCCTGCCCACCTCAGTGTTTTACTGATACTGCCTGTCCCTTCTTCGTCATCTACTTTCTCTGCTTGCTCTTTCTGAAGCTCCTGTTGCAAACACTTGGTCCACGATATCAACCCAAGTTTCCGGCAGGAATGAGGCTGGTGAGTGCTGGCGACTTACCACCCCATTCCTACCAGAAACTTGTTGACTGCTATTTTAACTCCTGAACTTACTCAAGTGGCAAACACACCCGGCGGAAACAGGTGGAAGACATCATGAATAAATTTAAATCAAGGTCTTATGATATCATTAGGACCCCAATGCAATTTTAACTGGGCAGTCAGAAGTCCCGCCCAGCAGCAAATCCCATCAGTAAGACCGAGCAGGATTGGCTTCAGAAACTGAGGGGCTGAAATTGCCTCTTTTTAAAAGGCCCATCAGCACCCCCCAGCCACTGCTAATGGGTTGATAAATGGTTTCCGCTTGGGGGCAGGCGGCATAAGTGATGTGACCGGAATTGCCCCCAGGATGCTGCGGGCGATAACGGCTTGGCGCTGTGCCCCGTCGTTGACGCCCCTGGGCTCGCCGCACACAGCGATGATGTAATCGGCGTGCGTGCCAACACCTTATCACGCTAAACTCTTGGTGCCCCGAGGGGGAAATTGCCACTGACAGCTTAAAGGGGAGGGCCTAGCGCCGCGGCCGCCATCTTAATTTACTTGTCGGCCTACTCTGGATTGGTCCGACAATGGCGGTCGCTGGTTTGGCCGGGCCACCAACAGGCAGCTCGGCACCCCCGATGGCCTGGCCGAAACCCCCTCCTGGTGGCCCAATGGGCGCCATGGAGCTGGCCCTCGGCTTTGTAGCATCCCTCCCCTTTAAGAGAGGGAGTGGGACGTAGCGACACGTTGTAACTCACAGCGCCGCGCTCCCGCCTCTCCCCCGCCCAGGAGCACCCTGAGCGTGCCTGCATCTTTTTTTTCTGGTAAAGAACCCAATTCCAGCGCTCATGTGTCCTCCTACCGCCGGGCGATTAAAAAATTGGATAAATCAAATTCTGTGCTCCAAACCCAGCACAGGGTACAACTTACTCCCCGAGTGACATGACTACAAGTTGCATTTAAAAGGGACACGCACCTGCAGGCACTCGGGTCATTAGGATCTGCATGTCATTGTGACTGGTGCATATCCAAGGCAGCTCTGAGCTTCCAGTTTGCTTCTTTCTAATTTATTGTCCCATTTCTTACCATCATTAAGCACTCAGTGCTTTTCATGACTGCTGTTGTTGCTTCACTAAGATTGAGACCATCTGTTCAGCTACCCCTGCTATGTTCCTCTCTTCCCCTTGCCCTCCAAGCCAAGCTTTCCCCAAGGTTCCCCCCCTATTCCCACTAAACCACTGACCATCTGACCATCCAACTTCCCTTCCTGGCCACATGCTAACTGACAGGTACTATTCCCTTCGCCTTCATCACCCCCTTCTCAAAAAACCCACCCTTGACCCATGTTCCCTGTCATTTTTTTCAGGCTGCTCATCCCCTTTAAAGGGCCGTGCAGCCCATTCAAAATGCCGCCAATGCGCGGTTTTCCTGTTGAAAAGCTGGCAGGCTGACTGCGTGGGACCCCTGGAGCGCTATGCGGCAGGGAACATTGCCCTTGACCTCAGCCACGAATTGGTTTGAAGGTGAAGGAGAACCCCAATAAGGAGGGACCCAGCACAATTTAGCTAGAGAGACCAGGGAGCAGTTAATAGAGAAGTGCTTTTGGTGACCACCTCAATTCCTTTTACCTGGAAATGCAGAAAAAAACCCTTAGTATCAACAGTTCTTGTTCACCCTTCATCACTCCCTTCATTCTGCAATAGAAGATTGAAACCATTCAGCCAACCGCTATAGCAACGACATTCTAACAATGCAGACTAAGTAGCTGTGATTAAATAAACTATAGACCAAAGTGCCAAACGTGATAAAGGTGTTGATTTTAATTCCAAATACAATATTGCAGTAAATTATTTTGCCATCCAAGGGCTTAACCCATAATGTTTTTCTTAACAGAAGCTTCACTCACTCTATTAGCTCTATGAGCTCCCAATGGAGTTGGTGGAAGATTGCTGTTGCTTATGTCGAAATGCTCATGACTGCTAACTTCTGGGAGCTTGAGCATGTGAGGGCCTGGCTGCAGACTGCTGCACATTGGCTGCTGTAAGGGCAGGCTGGCCCAGCTGGTTTTCTGGCCCCATGTTTGGTATTGCTTATGAGGGAAGCAAGGGAGCAGGCATGCTGCCATCCTGAGAGAGGGCAACCCATAAACCTTCTACTCTATCACTGCCACTCCTGAGAGGCTGGGCTTTTCAGTTCCACTGTTCTGCAGGACAGCAGACTGCGGAAGATGAGTGACTCCTTCAAAGCATCAGTCCGTATGTTCCATCAATCTCTCCAAACTGGATGTCTGTCTCGCCAAGGCAGAGCACAGGTTTGAGCCCAGAGTATGCATCGTTAAACTTTCACCAAAGCTGCAAAGGCTGGTGACACTGACTCCAGTTCTGAGGCCCTGCTGCAGTGTCCTTGGAGGTGGCCACACTCACCAGTGTATACTGCTGAGTGCTGATGCCATGGGGGAAAGTTCAGCCAGGGTTGAAACTGTCCTTCTCAGCAGAACTGGGAGAGGACCGCCGCTCTGGTTAGATGAATCCTGGACTGTTTCTGCCACCAGTATCTGCTGCTGCTCACTAGTGTGGTGCGTGTCACCACGTGCAGAGCCCTATAATTCACTCTCTAACATAGCTGGGGGTGCAAGTGTGAGGACAGGGGTCCTGGAGTCCAGCAGGACGAGGGCAGGGATTCTGTAGGCTTGGGAGGGCAGAGTCTGGCAGTACTGGGATGATCATAGGATGTTACAGTATTGGATGGAAGCATGGTCTAGAAGTCTTGAGAAGAATGGGACCCAAACTGCCCATGACTCCTTTCAGATCATCAGGTGTTACCTTTCCACCACCAACCCTTCCCTTCAACCACTGTCTGCCTCACCTGTGACAGAGACTGTAATTTGCATGTTGGACTGTACAGTCACCTGAGAACTCACTTTTAGAGTGGAAGCAAGTCTTCCTCGATTTCGAGGGACTGCCTGTGACGGTGATGATGATGACCTTCCTGCAGTCCCTGTTGAATTTTGTGAGGAGGTAACGAGGAGGGTCGATGAAGGTAGTGCATTTGATGCAGTTTACATGGATTTTATCAAGGTCTTTGAAAAGCTCCTACTTGACAGGTTGGTCAAAAAGCTAAAAGCCAATGGGATCCTCGAGAAAGGGGCAAGTTGGATCCAAAATGACGGATATTTTCGTGACTGGGAGGCTGTTTCCAGTGGACATCCACAGGGCTCAGTACTCGGTGCCTTGCTTTTTATGGCATATATTAATGATTTAGACTTCAATGTAGGGGGCATGATTTAAGAGTTTGCAGATGATACAAAAATTAGCCGTGTGGTTGATAGTGAGGAAGAAAGCTGTAGACTGCAGGAAGATATCAATGGACTGGTCAGGTGGGCAGAACCGTGGCAAAAGAAATTCAATCCGGAGAAGAAATGTGAAGGCTGACAAGGCAAAGGAATACACAAGATACGGTAAGATGGAGAAATATAGGGGAATAGTGGAACCATGGAGTGCATGTCCACAGATCCTTAAGGTTGGGCAGGACAAGTAAACACTCCTTCCAGGTGAAACAGCGATTTTCTTGTACTTGCAATTTAGTATACTGTATTCGCAGTCAACTCTACATTGGGGAGACCAAACGCAGATTGGGTGACCGCTTTGCGGAACACCTCCATTCAGTCCGTAAGGCTGACCCCGAGCTTCCGGTCGCCTGTCACTTTAATTCTTCGCTCCACTTCCACTGTGATCCCTCCGTTCTCGGCCTCCTTCACTGTTCCAACGAAGCTCAACCTAAACTCGAGAAACAGCACCTCGGGGCCCAAACGGGGCGCACCGAACGTTTAAAAAAAAAATTTTCTCGGCCCCATGGCCGGAGAAATTCAGGACTTGTAAATGTTCTTCCCGTCGGGCCGGACGTTGTGACGGCTGCGAGGTGGAAGTGCCCTTGCAGCCCCAACGAGTCATCAGCGCCGCACTGACGCATCACAACGTCCCTCCCCTTCAGTTGTAGGGGAGAGCTGCTGCGAGCTCTGCAAGAAGTCCAGTTAGGTCCACTGGGCCACCAGGGAGGGTTTCCGGTGGACCAGCAGCCTGGCACCCAAGAGGGGTTGCACGTTGGCGGCCGGGCCGAACCCAGGGGAGAAATTGTCGGGCCAACCTGGCAGTCAGCTGGCAATAAAAAAAAATCATGGCGACCACGGCAGCGTGCCCTCCCCTTTAAGGGCGGATGCGCCGTCCAGCCACACACAGCTTCCCAACCGGCAATACCGGGCGAGGGGCGGAAAGGGGGTCGCCGGTGGTCGATAACGGGTCGGCGCGTGCCCGACACGGTGGGAAAACGGGCGGAGCGGAATCCCGTTCCCGCCGCTTCCGGCTCGGGAGCAATTTCAGTCGGGTCGGCCGATCCGGTCTGTCGGATCAGTCAGGTCTCTCCGCTCCATTCCTGCCTCTTAGGTGCGGTAATAGAACTTATGGAGAGGGCAACTGTGGTCCCCTCATCTTTCGATTAGGCACTTTACAGCCTTCTAGACTCAACATCATGTTCAACAATTTCAGATCACAACTTCTGCCCCTATTTTTCAGGAGGCAGCTGTTTATGATTCTGCCATTCCCATTTGCAACATTTTATTATTCCTGCCTTCCACCCTGTCACAGACCATCCCATTTGTTCTTTCCTCCCCTCTTCCTTTCCCTGTCTCTGCACCTGTTTAAAATCTGCTACATCTCTAACTTTCTCAGTCCTGACGAAAGGTCACGATCTGAAACGTGAACTGTTTCTCTCACACGGATACTGCCTGGCCTGCTGAGTGTTTCCAGCATTTTCTGTTTTTGTATAAAACTGGTTAGGCCACAACTATAGTACTATGTACAGTTCTGGTCACCACATTACAGGAAAGATGTGATTACACGAGAGAGGGTACAGAGGAGATATACGAGAATGTTGCCAGGATTGGAGAATTTTAACCATGAGGACAGATTGGATAGGCTGGTGTTATTTTCTTTGGAACAGAGGAGGCTGAGGGGAGATTTAATTGACGTGTATAAGATTATGAGGGGCCTAGATAAGGAAGCACCTATTACCCTTAGCAGAGAGGTCAATAACCAGGGGCATAGGTTTCAAGTAATTGGTCGAAGGTTTAAAGGGGAGTTGAGAACGTTTTTCACCCAGAGGGTGGTGGGGATCTGGAACTCACTGCCTGAAAGGGTGGTAGAGGCAGAAACCTGCATCACATTTATAAAGTACTTGGATACGCACTTGAAATGCCATAATCTACAGGGCTACGGTTCAAGAGCTGGAAAGTGGGATTAGGCTGGATAGCTCTTTTGGCCGGTGCAGACACGATGGGCTGAATGGCCTCTTTCTGTGCTGTAAATATCTATGATTTAACTGGGCCTCAGGAGACCTGCAGGAAATTGCGTGCAGAAAGTGGATGGGCTGCCCATTTTCCAACGCTATCAGATTGGCAGCCCATCAACCATATTGGAGGTAAAATCGGCTGGACCTCCTGCGGGCAATGTCATGGAGTTTTCCCGCTCGGGCCATTTTCCACTTGCCCGATTCATGCCACGAGTTAAAATCGGGGATAAGGGACAGTTTTAACAAAGAAATATAGAAAAATAGGTGCAGGAGTAGGTCATTTGGCCCTTCAAACCTGCACCGCCATTCAATAAGATCATGGCTGATCATTCACTCAGTACCCCTTTCCTGCTTTCTCTCCATACCCCTTGATTCCCTTAACCGTTAGAGCCATATCGAACTCCCTCTTGAATATATCCAGTGAACTGGCATCAACAACTCTCTGCGGCAGTGAATTCCACAGGTTAACAACTCTGAGTGAAGAAGTTTCTCCTCATCTCAGTCCTAAATGGCCAACCCCTTATCCTAAGACTATGTCCCCTGGTTCTGGACTTCCCCAACACCGGGAACATTCTTCCCGCATCTAACATGTCCAGTCCCGTCAGAATCTTATATGTTTCTATGAGATCCCCTCTCATCCTTCTAAACTCCAGTGAATAAAGACCCAGTTGATCCAGTCTCTCCTCATATGACAGCCCAGCCATCCCTGGAATCAGTCTGGTGAACCTCCGCTGCACTCCCTCAATAGCAAGAACGTCCTTCTTAAGACTAGGAGACCAAAACTGAACACAATATTCCAGGTGAGGCCTCACTAAGGCCCTGTACAGTAAGACCTACCTGCTTCTATATTCAAATCCCCTAGCTATGAAGGCCAACATACTATTTGCCTTCTTCACCGCCTGCTATACCTGCGTGCCCACTTTCAGTGACTGATGAACCATGACACCCAGGTCTCGTTGCACCTCCCCTTTTCCTAGTCTGCCACTATTCAGATAATATTCTGTCTTCGTGTTTTTGCTTCCAAAGTGGATAACCTCACATTTATCCACATTATACTGCATCTGCTATGCATTTGCCCACTCACCTAACTTGTCCAAGTCACCCTGCAGCCTCTTAGTATCCCCTTCACAGCTCACTCCGCCACCCAGTTTAATGTCATCTGCAAACTTGCAGATATTAAACTCTATTCCTTCATCCAAATCGTTAATGTATATTGTAAAGAGCTGGGGTCCCAGCACTGAGCCCTGCGGCACTCCACTAGTCACTGCCTGCCATTCTGAAAAGGACCCGTTTATCCCGACTCTCTGCTTCCTGTATGCTAACCAGTTCCCTATCCACGTCAGTATATTACCCCCAATACCATGTGCTTTGATTTTGCACAACAATCTCTTGTGCAGGACCTTGTCAAAAGCCTTCTGAAAGTCCAAATACACCACATCCACTGGTTCTCCCTTGTCCACTCTGCTAGTTACATCCTCAAAAAATTCCAGAAGATTCGTCAAGCATGATTTCCCTTTCATAAATCGATGCTGACTTGGTTCGATCCTGTCACTGCTTTCCAAATGCGCTGCTATTTCGTCCTTCATAATTGATTCCAACATTTTCCCCACTACTGATGTCAAGCTAACCGGTCTATAATTACCCATTTTCTCGCTCCCTCCTTTTTTAAAAAGTGGTGTTAAATTAGCTCCCCTCCAGTCCATAGGAACTGATCCAGAGTCGATAGACTGTTGGAAAATGATCACCAATGCATCCACTATTTCTAGGGCCACTTCCTTGAGCACTCTGGGATGCAGACTATCAGACCCCAGGGATTTATCGGCCTTCAATCCCATCAATTTCCCTAACACAATTTCCTGCCTAATGAGGATATCCTTCAGTTCCTCCTTCTCACTAGACCCACTGTCCCCTCGTACCTTCGGAAGGTTATTTGTATCTTCCTTCGTGAAGACAGAACCGAAGTATTGGTTCAATTGGTCTGCCATTTCTTTGTTCCCCATTATAAATTCACCTGAATCTGACTGCAAGGGACCTACGTTTGTCTTTACTAATCTTTTTTTCTTCACATATTTATAGAAGCTTTTGCAGTCAGTTTTTATATTCCCTGCAAGCTTCCTCTCGCACTCTATTTTCCCCCTCTTAATAAAACCCTTAGTCCTCCTCTGTTGAATTCTAAATTTCTCCCAGTCCTCAAGTTTGTTGCTTTTTCGAGCCAATTTATATGCCTCTTCCTTGGCTTTAACACTATCCTTAATTTTCTTTGTTAGCCATGGTTCAGCCACCTTCCCAGTTTTATTTTTACTCCAGACAGGGATGTACATTTGCTGAAGTTCATCCATGTGACCTTTAAATGTTTGCCATTGCTTATCCACTGTCAACCCTTTTAGTATCGTTTGCCAGTCTATTCTAGCCAATTCACACCTCATACCGTCGAAGTTACCTTTCCTTAAGTTCAGGACCCTAGTTTCTGAATTAACTTTGTCACTCTCCATCTTAATAAGGAATTCTACCAGATTATGGTAATTTTTCCCCAAGGGGCCTCGCACAACAAGATTGCTAATTAGTCCCTTCTCATTACACAATACCGAGTCTCGGATGGCCAGCTCCCTGGCTGGTTCCTCGACATATTGATCCAGAAAACCATCCCTAATAAACTCCAGGAAATCCTCCTGCACTGCATTGCTACCAGTTAGGTTGGCCCAATCAATGTGTAGATTAAAGTCGCCCATGATAACTGCTGTACCTTTATTGCACATATCGTTATTTCTTGTTTGATGCTGTCCCCAACCTCACTGCTACTACTTGGTGTTCTATACACAACTCCCACTAGCGTTTTCTGCCCTTTGGAATTCTGCAGCTCCACCCATACCGATTCCACATCATCCAGGCTAATGTCCTTCCTTACAATTGCATCGATTTCATCTTTAACCAGCAATGCCACCCCACCTCCTTTTCCTTTCTGTCTATCCTTCCTAAATGCTGAATACCCTTGGATGTTGAGTTTCCAGCCTTGGTCCCCCTGGAGCCATGTCTCCATGATGCCAATCCCATCGTATCCGTTAACTGCTATCTTAACAGTTAATTCATCCACCTTATTCCGAATACTCCTCGCATTGAGGCACAGAGCCTTCAGGCTTGTTTTTTTAACACACTTTGCCCCTTTAGAATTTTGCTGTAATGTGGTCCTTTTTGTTTTTTGCCTTGGGTTTCTCTGCCCTACACTTTTACTATTCTCCTTTCTATATTTTGCTTCTGCCTCCTTTTTATTTCCCTCTGTCTTCCTGCATAGGTTCCCATCCCCCTGCCATATTAGTTTAACTCCTCCCCAACAGCACTAGCAAACACTCCCCCTAGGATATTGGTTCCGGCCCTGCCCAGGTGCAGACCGTCCGGTTTGTACTGGTCCCACCTCCCCCAGAACCGGTTCCAATGCCCCAGGAATTTGAATCCCTCCCTTCTGCACCACTCCTCAAGCCATGTATTCATCTGAGCTATCCTGTTATTCCTACTCTGACTAGCACGTGGCACTGGTAGCAATCCTGAGATTACTAATTTTGAGGTCCTACTTTTAAATTTAGCTCCTAGCTCCCTAAATTCGCCTCGTAGGACTTCATCCCATTTTTTACCTCTGTCATTGGTACCTATATGCACCACGACAACTGGCTGTTCACCCTTCCTTTTCAGAATGTCCTGCACCCGCTCGGAGACATCCTTGCCAACCCGCCTCTTCTGAGGGAGTTGCATGAATGCAGCCTAATGCACTGGAAGAGCAGGTCGGTTTGGGAGCGGGGGGGAGTGGTTAAAGCCGGTGAAATTCACAGCGCATTGGAATGCTGGCTTAAACCCGCCGAGTTCTGGGTTACACTCCAGCACATTAGGCTGCGTGCATGCAACTCCCTCAGAAGAGGCAGGTTGGCAATTAACATATGTTAATTAGAGTGATATTGATACAGATTTTTCAGCTTAATGCGCGATACACGGGTTTCTCGGGCTTCCTGAAACTGGCCAGTGAAAGCAAAGTGAGAACACAGCGGGAATTGAGGGGATCAATCAACCACAGGGAAATATAACACTGTATGCACAATACCCACAACTGCATACACAGTATTCACAGCTGCTTTCCAACCTGCTAGTAGGAAAGGGAGTTCACAGTACTTTTACTTTCTACACTTTGGAAGTTTCTTCTCCACTTTGGAGGTTTGATCTATCAGATCAGGATGGGTGATGCTTGTACTGCCTTCGATTGGATCTCAGATTAGGACCGAGAAGGCCAGCAACACCAGCAGCCTGCTGGTCACAAACCTGTAGCTGCGCAGGAGAGAAGCGTGCAGCAGAGAGGGGAGCAGCAAAGAGGTGCAGCTCACAGGAGGCCATGCTCACTACACAGAGTCTACAGGCAGAGGATCGGCTTCCTCGACTACTTGGAATGGCAGTGTCTCAGGAGGCTCAAGGTGTCGCGTCAGGTGGTGGCAGACATCAGCCGCCTGCTATTAAGATGGAGAGTGACACAGTTAATTCGGAAACTAGGGTCCTGAACTTAAGGAAAGGTAACTTCGACAGTATGAGACGTGAATTGGCTAGAATAGACTGGCAAAGGATACTTAAAGGGTTGACGGTTGATAAGCAATGGCAAACATTTAAAGATCACATGGATGAACTACAACAATTGTACATCCCTGTCTGGAGTAAAAATAAAACTGGGAAGATGGCTCAACCGTGGCTAACAAGGGAAATTAAGGATAGTGTTAAAACCAAGGAAGAAGCATAGAAAATGTAACAAACTGGATGACTGGGAGAAATTTAGAATTCAGCAGAGGAGGACTAAGGGTTTAATTAAGAGGGGGAAAATAGAGTACGAGAGGAAGCTTGCAGGGAACATAAAAACTGACTGCAAAAGCTTCTATAAATATGTGAAGAGAAAAAGATTAGTGAAAACAAATGTAGGTCCCTTGCAGTCAGATTCAGGTGAATTTATAATGGGGAACAAAGAAATGGCAGACCAATTGAACCAATACTTTGGTTCTGTCTTCACGAAGGAAGACACGAATAACCTTCCGAATGTACTAGCGGACAGTGGGTCTAGTGAGAAGGAGGAACTGAAGGATATCCTCATCAGGCGAGAAATTGTGTTAGGGAAATTGATGGGATTGAAGGCTGATAAATCCCCGGAGCCTGATAGTCTGCATCCCAGAGTACTTAAGGAAGTGGCCCTAGAAATAGTGGATGCATTGGTGATCATTTTCCAACAATCTATCGAGTCTGGATCAGTTCCTATGGACTGGAGGGTAGCTAATGTAACACCACTTTTTAAAAAAGGATGGAGAGAGAAAATGGGTAATTATAGACCGGTTAGCCTCACATCAGTAGTGGGGAAAATGTTGGAATCAATCATCAAGGATGAAATAGCAGTGCATTTGGAAAGCAGTGACAGGATCGGTCCAAGTCAGCATGGATTTATGAAAGGGAAATTGTTCTGTATTGATGTGTGTATCGTCCTGGTACCTTAAATGTAATAATAAGCACAATGGTACACCACAGAGGGTGCTGTGATGGGAGACCTGAAAGTACCTGCAAGAGGCAGTATAAAAGGCTGACACCACACCTGAGAGTCACTCTGGAGCTGTTAGATCAACACCAGACCGTATGGTATCATTGATTTGTGTGCTACATATACCACATTGGCGACAAGGAAGCGGACGAACTCCACGCAACCATGGCTACTCTGGGCTCGCTAAAGGATTTTACCGTGGGCAATGATTGGGAGGCCTTTACGGAAAGGCTCGAGTACGACTTCACAGCAAACAATCTGTCGGAGGACACGAACGCGCTGAGAGAGAAGCGTAAGGCGATATTGCTCTCCAGTTGTGGAGATGAGGTTTACTGTCTCGTCAGGGATTTGCTGGCACTTGGGAGCGCCAGAGACAAGTCATACGAGGAGCTGACTGAACTCATTCGTGACCAGTTGAAACCGAAGGAGAGCATCCTCACGGCCAGATACAAATTTTACCATCACTGCAGACCTGAGGGCCAGGATGTCACCAAATATGTTGCGGACCTCAGGAGACTCGCGGCGCCATGTGATTTTGGCACACACCTTGATGAGGCATTGCGGAACGTTTTCGTCATGGGAATTGGCCACGAGGGCCTCCTTCACAAGCTGCTAGCCACGGAACCCTTAGTCACCCTGACAAAGGCCATCACAATCAGCCGGGCATATATGACCTCGACTTGCAGCACCAAGCAAATGATCCACACAGTCTCGAACCCGGCAGGCACTGTCCACAGGATAGTGCCCACATGGACAAAACTGCAGAACGTGGCTCTGCCCGGGGCAGAGAGCATGGACCTCTGGGTCCTGGAACTCAGAGTCCACTGAGGGGGGCCAAACAAGCAGCATCATGATGGTGCTGCGGAGGAAGCCATGGGGCTCACCGGTACAAGTTTGCGGAATACACGTGCAATACCTGCCACCTGAAAGGCCACCTTCAGCGTATGTGTAAAAGAAATCGGACTCACCATGTGGCTGAGGAGATTGGGAATGATCCACTGTTCAGCGAGGAGCAGGCAGAAGAAGATGAGGTGTTGGGACTGTATACGTGCACCGACGATTCGCCCCCAGTGATAATGTAAGTAAAAATCAACGGAGTCCCTGTGAGCCTGGTAGTGGATACAGGATCGGATCCGTCGTTGATGAGTCGGAGAACTTTTGATAAACTGTGGATTAACCCAGTTGCACGACCCAAGCTGGTCCCAGTCACGGCGAAGCTGCGTACCTACACCAGGGAACTGATATTTGTTCTTGGCAGAGCGATGGTGCAGGTATCCCACCGGGGACGAGATGCACGGTTTACCTTTGTGTGTCGTTGCAGGCGATGGGCCGACACTCCTCGGCCGGAGGTGGATGGCGATGGTGCGTGGGAGCTGGGAAGACTTCACCACTCCACAGGCTGCTGCTCCCCGGGTCCCCAGAGAGCAGCGCCGACCGAGCTGGAGCTGCAGCCTCAATCCACCCACAGTCAAGCAGAGCAAGCCCCAGCCCCGGACCTCAAGCCACAGAGATCCCGCAGCCTCCGTGAGCCGGCGGGGAGCTGTGGGGGGGGTGCAAGAGATCCAGGATGGCCGGCGGATCGGAGGGGCCCACGCAGAGGGAGAGTCGGGCGGCGGTAGCAGCTGGAAGTCGGTGGCCACGATGGCCGCAGAGGAGGCCGCTATGGAGGCCGCAGGGGAGGCGGAAAGTGCGGCAGCTGAAGAGGCCACAACGGCCGCAGGGGAGGCAGGAAGTCATGTGGCAGCGGAGGGGAGTGGAGGCTGCGGCGGCGGAGGGCATCCGGAGCGGCGGAGAGTAAGGTGGCGGCGGCCTCGTGTCCAGAGCAGCAGAGCATCAAAGATGGCGGCGCACGAGGAGAAGCCTCGTGGAATCCAAGATGGTGCCTTAAAAAGGAAATGCACCTGGGAGTCTTAAAAGGGCCTTACCACGTGGTGGTCCCCACAAAGTGATTTTTGTAAGGTAAGAGCGAGTCTAAAATGAGCTATGTTAATGTGAGATGACGGATTTAGAATAAGAATTAATATTTTCATGCTGAATGGTCACTGTGCTTTTGTAAAATAATGGATATGAAGTACAATTAATGATAAGAGCTAATAAGGAAATCAGGGATCTGTTACCATGTCACTGCACCTCACCCAGAGGAGCTGGGATTTAATAACTATTTAATGTAACTGCTCAGTGTCCCCGCAATCAGTTGACACAACATCTGTACCAGATAACATGTACCATATAAACGCACTGTCTATGCATACCTGCCTTCCTTTGGACAAACAAGGCCGAGATCCCCGGCAACAGCTTCAGGACTGCGGGGGGAAGTGAGATGTTATGTATCGATGTGTGTATCGTCCTGCGTCCTGGGGGCGGAAGTGAGATGTTATGTATTGATGTGTGTAACGTCCTGGTACCTTAAATGTATAATAAGCACAATGGTACACCACAGAGGGCGCTGTGGTGGGAGACCTGAAAGTACCTGCAAGAGGCAGTATAAAAGGCTGACCACCACACCTGAGAGTCACTCTGGAGCTGTTCAATAAAGGACCAAGATCACAGCAATTAGATCAATACCAGACCGTGTGGAGTCAGTGATTCGTCACAGAAATCATGCTTGATGAATCTTCTAGAATTTTTTGAGGATGTAACTAGCAGAGTGGACAAGGGAGAACCAGTGGATGTGGTGTATTTGGACTTTCAAAAGGCTTTTGACAAGGTCCCACACAAGAGATTGGTGTGCAAAGTCAAAGCGCATAGTATTGGGGGTAATGTACTGACGTGGATAGAGAACTGGTTGGCAGACAGGAAGCAGAGAGTCGGGATAAACGGGTCCTTTTCAGAATGGCAGGCAGTGACTAGTGGAGTGCTGCAGTGCTCAGTGCTGGGACCCCAGCTCTTTACAACATACATTTACGATTTGGATGAAGTAATTGAGTGTAATATCTCCAAGTTTGCAGATGACATTAAACTGGGTGGCGGTGTGAGCTGTGAGGAGGACGCTAAGAGGCTGCAGGGTGACTTGGACAGGTTAGGTGAGTGGGCAAATGCATGGCAGATACTGGATAATGTGGATAAATGTGAGATTATCCATTTTGGGGGCAAAAACACGAAGGCAGAATATTATCTGAATGGCGGCAGACTAGGAAAAGGGGAGATGCAACGAAACCTGGGTGTCATAGTTCATCAGTCATTAAAAGTTGGCATGCAGGTACAACAGGCTGTGAAGAAAGCAAATGGTATGTTGGCCTTCATAGCTAGGGGATTTGAGTATAGGAGCAGGGAGGTGTTACTACAGTTGTACAGGGCCTTGGTGAGGCCTCATCTGGAATATTGTGTTCAGTTTTGGTCTCCTAATCTGAGGAAGGACGTTCTTGCTATTGAGGGAGTGCAGCGAAGGTTCACTAGCCTGATTCCTGGGATGGCAGGACTGACATATGAGGAGAGACTGGATCGACTGGGCCTGTATTCACTGGAGTTTAGAAGGATGAGAGGGGATCTCATAGAAACATATAAAATTCTGATGGGACAGGACAGGTTAGATGCAGGAAGAATGTTCCAGACATTGGGGAAGTCCAGAACCAGGGGACACAGTCTAAGGATAAGGAGTAAGCCATTTAGGACGGAGATGAGGAGAAACTTCTTCACTCAGAGAGTTGTTAACCTGTGGTATTCCCTACCGCAGAGTTGTTGATAACAGTTCATTGGATATATTCAAGAGGGACTTAGATATGGCCCTTATGGCTAAGGAGATCAAGGGGTATGGAGAGAAAGCAGGAAAGGGGTACTGAGGTGAATGATCAGCCATGATCTTATTGAATGGTAGTGCAGGCTCGAAGGGCTGAATGGCCTACTCCTGCACCTATTTTCTATGTTTCTATGTTTCTATGCTAGAAGAGGACCTGCTGCCAGCTGGACCTGGTGCCCGTACTTTACGAGTGGGTGTCAAAAGTCACTGCTACCCACAACTATTTTCAGCCCGAAGTGTATAAGACAGATGACTAATGGCTTGTTCACCAGGGCCGCCAATTACGTTAACTTTGCCTGTGATGACGCCAGTCAGAATGTGCGGGTGCTCGGGTTTGCGTCTCTGGCTGGCTTCCCACAGGTGCAGGGTGTCATCGACTGCACACACATGGTAATCAGGGCACTCCCAGAAATGTTTGTCAGGCTCAAGGGCTTTCACTCCATCAATGTGCAGCTGGTGTGCAACTATCAAGAGATCCTTATGTAAGTATGAACAAGATTCCCGGCCAGCTGCCATGATGTTTTCGTCCTGCGGCAGTCCAACCTATCTGACGTTTTCGCGCCTGGTAGCAGAGTTACCGGCCAGCTGCTCGGAGACACGGGACACCCACTTAAAATGTGTCTGATGACATCTTTCACAAACCCGAGGAATGACGCTCAAGAGCACAACGATCAATGCCATATCACCACCAGATGTGTCATCGAACAAGCCATCGGCAAATCTGCAGGCACCCGTCAGTTCAGTCTCCAGAATGGTCATGGTGTGCTGCGCTCTGCATAACACTGCGCACCAGTGAGATTTGGACCCACAGGAGGACCAAGTCACAGAGAGAAAAAACTTTTCGGAGGATTCCGTGGAGGAGGGGGAAGGTGATGAGGGCAATACACCACAAGCTGTGTACATTGCTGCCCAGGATGCCAGGAATGCTGATTATTGCACGGTTCACTTCGGTCCCACCAGTGGACCCAGCTCAAAACCATATATAACAGCCACTTCGAGTCCCCCACCACCTGTGCCTTCAATAATGCCACTAACAGTCCTGCAAACAGTCTTTCACATCACACCCCCCTCCTCCCATTGGTCGCTGTCAATTCATCATCAAACAACTTAAAAGGCATATGCCAGCTAGCAACCAAGAATGGGCAAGTCATAGAAAAGGATAATATGTGTGTCAAGTAAAGAACAGAAACTTAACAACATAACAATGTCTAAGATATCATGTGCATACACTTGCGCAACTACAAATCTTTAATCTTCCTTTTCCCTGCACTCCTATATAATGCAACCCTTGCAGCTTCACCAGAGGTAGAGACAGGCTGCTCAGATCCCTGCTCTGATGGTTGAGATGCTTTTGGCCGATGTCCTCTGGGTTTTGGAGTCCATGAGGTCCCCACCAAAGACTGCTCCAACTGTCTGATATTTAATTGGGTCACCAGGGACCTAAGAGCTCCCCATCTCCAGCGGCCAGACACACCGAGACGCCACTGATCTCCATCGCCTCCCCCTCTGCACTTGTGAGTTGCGAGATAGCCGGAGGAACACCTCTGATTCTCTCACTCTCCCTGATGTTCTGTGCTCTCTTTTCTTGCAAGGAGGGACCTATCAGTGAGTGAAATGACTTGTGGTTATCCAATGGATGGGGAGCTTTGGTGAGGGTGGGTATCAGGGAGAGGCATGACATTGCATAAGTGTCAGTGGTGAATGGACCGATGGGGATGTGAGGAAGTGCATAGACAGAGAGGGATGGGTGCACCTGCAAGGTAAGTGGGTATGAGGAGTGATGTGATGGAGTAGATTGAAAAGGCAGAGTGAGAGGGTGGGGTAAATGCGCTACAGTACTCACCTTTCCTGACCTGGTTAAGTCATTAAAGCGCTTCCTGCACTGCACCCAGGAGTGTGGCACTATGCTGCTGTTGCTGACCTCCTCGGCAAACTCCAACCACACCTACTTGGCCTCTGTCACAGGTTTCTTCCACCCATTGCTGGGGAATAATATCTCCATCCGGCTCCTCCCAGCTCCCAGCAGCATATCCAGAGAGACATCATTGAAATGGGCCACAGCCTTTGCACATCTAGCTTCCATTCCTCATCTTCCTCCTTTCTCGTCTGGAATTCCAACACCTCCAAATTGCATTTTTGCTGTGCCCCTTTCAATACTGGAATTGAGGGTCCTCATCACGCCCACTGCCGCGCACTGGATGGGAAACCCGGAAGTAAAATAATAACAAGGTAGCTGATTGAAAAAGCCACTGACAGACACGTTCAACATACTTCCGGGTTTCCCATGAGATATTAGTCGAACCCCCCAACCCCACACCACACTCTCAACGCACCTACCAGATAAGATCGGGGCCAACTTGTTAGAATAAAGCACTGAAAACCTGTGTGGTAGAAGCGATGTCTATGGTAACAGGACCAAATTATATTTTTATACATAGCTGTAATAAATCAGCGGAATATTTGATGTGAGGACTGCTCGGTGTTTGGTTCTTGTGTGACAATTGGGAATAGGTAATGTGCTGTAGATGAGGTTCAGGATTAGGATGTGATCATCATTTGTGAAGATGGAGGATTTTCAGGTAATAATACTCTATTCATCTGTAAAAGATCCCAAATCAGTTTGTGTCTGAGCTGTCCAACAGCTGCTGTACCTATTTCAGGTTCTACCACATCAGTAGTGTCATCATCAGGTTCTCTGGCATTCTCTGGGACATTTATCATCAGTCCCTTCCTAATTGTAAACATGTGAAGCACACAACACACTGCTACAATTCACATACAGTGCTAGATACATACTGCAAGGCACCCCTAAGCATATCCAGACACTGGACACCTTTCCTTGAGCTACCTAACGGCTTGCTCAGTTCTTAATCTTGTCTTCATCTGCAGCACTGGTGGTTCGACAAAAAGGCATGATGTGCCATGGAGTAGCAAGTGTCGCTAATCACTCAGCAGCTATCCTAACTGTTGTCCCAACTGTTGAAAAGAGCTGTGACACTGGACTCATGAAGTATATAAGTCATGAATTTATCTGAAAGAAGCAGTGCTTGTCACTGTAAATGAGTTGCACATGTAGAGAATGGAACTCTTTGCAGTTCATATAAATATAGGGTTGGCATTAAGGGCATTGCCACATGGGTGCAATCAATAGCCCCGAACACTATGAGGGATCAAGCAATTCTGAAAAATGTATGGCCCTCTTTGTTTTCTATGTGGGAGCATTGTTGAATTGTAGAAATTGTAGTGCCCAGCAAAATATAATTCGCGACTTGGTTTATAGAGGAGTGTCTGGCAAATTTGTTAATCGGACACAAGTCCCATGTGGCTCTCTGGGATGAGCCTGTGGCATAAAAATTGAGAGCTGCTGTCACTTTCTCTGGCTGAGTCAGAGCTGTATGTGCTGTGGAGCTTGGTTGCAGATCTGGCTGCAGCAATAAACGAAGCTGCTCCAAAGTTTCACGACTGAACCATAGACTCCTGAGCCCGAGCTCCTGGGCAAGATCTCGGAAAGTGCGCCCGGATTGATACACTATGCTGGATGGGTACTGCCTGATTAATCTGACTTCCCTTACAGCCTCCTGGTGCTCCTCTTCCTCTTCCTCCTTTGGCATATAGTTCATGTTCAGATCCTGACAAACTATACCTTTTAAACAGTGCGCACATTCTCATGGGCAGATGGGAAGGTGGAGGTTACAGAATTTAGGATGGGTACTGTCATCCAGTCCTAACTCTGTCATTTGCATGCAGCTGCCATGGTGAGGATGGGTGCTTCTTCTAAAACAGAATGGAAATTATGCCAGGTATCCCACTCCAGGTACTTGAGCACAAAAATCTAGGCAGTGTAGTGCTGAGGGAGTGCTACATTGTTGGAGGTGCCGTCTTTCAGATGAAACGTAAAAGATCCCATGGCGCTATTTCGAAGAAGAGCAGGGGAGTCATCACTGGTGTCCTGGACAATATTTATCCCTCAATCAACATAACAGAAACAGATTATCACATTGCTGTTGTAAGGGGGGGGGGGGGTTTGGGGTATGTTGTGGTATCTATGAGGGGGTCAGGTTCCCTTCTGACCAACTTGAGTGGTTTCGAATCGCTCCTCCTCCCTTGGGTTCTGTACTCTGGATTTATTTAGGGGGTGTGACAAAAGTGCAGAGGACGCCGGTTTGATGCAAAGAACTTTGGTTTTATTACAGTCAGGGTAATACAGGCTTATTACTCTAGTAAGAAAATACACGGCCAAACTTACAATCACTCTAATAAAAAACAATACAAGGAAAGATACAAGGTCAAACTTATAATCACTCTAATAAAGTACCATACACTACACATTCAAAGGGGGTTGCAGTAAAATTATACCTCCCACCTCCCAATACCTAATGCTAGCTAGGTTAGACTCCAGGGCGGCAGGGATTTATGCTTACCAATCCTTTTGATAGTTCATGGTAGATGGTGATGTTCTTCCTTCCTTCAGGACTTCAAGACTTCGAGGCTGGAGAAGTTCATTTTACAACTGTCGCGTTGGTTTCTCTCCTTGTCTTAATGAGGTAGTAGCGACCACCTCTCTCCCCCACTAACCTCTGTTGAATACAGTGGCCAGTTATACGATTTCAGTGTTCTAATCTTGCCGCCCAATCTGTTCACAATCCTTTGTATAATTTTGGCGGGCTTGGTTCTTCTTTGTAATATTTTGTCGGGCTCGTTAAAGTTGATATGTCTTGGGTGGGTTGATCTTCGAAAAACTGTTTCCTGATGGAAATATTAGTTTGGTAATTGCAATGTCCTTTTGTGCTTAGTCTTTCGCATACAGGCTGGATTGGGCCTCTATGTGATGTATATGCTGAAAATGGTTTGTCCAGACCCATGTTGATGGGGAGCTATCTCTGGGTGATACTGTGATGGTAATGTCTCTTGTGGAGGAAGATTTCCAAATACTCATTCTTCCAGACAGGTTACCTCAGTCCTCACACCCAGACAGTTCCAATAATCAAGTGGGCTTCCTTTGTTCCCTAGGTCCGCCCACAGGCTTGAATTTATCTTGTAAAAGTTCATAATTCTATTAAATTCGTAGTTTCTTCCATAAGCACTTTAGAGTTCCAAACTTTTCGGTAGATAATCCCAAATTAAATTTCCTTTCGAATGAGCCCAAACACAGGGAGGGTTCTGGTGAATTTTGCTCTCTGCAGTCCCCCCTGTTGACACTCTACACCCCTTGAGTGTCAAACAAGGTAAGGAAAATTCCTGCTCCCGAGAGTCAACCTTCCCTGCATTTATACTAGCTAACCATTACCCTGCATCCCCCGTTGAAATGCAATGCAATATACAGGCGAATACAGTCATTACAATTCGGTTATAGCATAGAGGGGGTATGATGTCCCTCTTTTACTCGGTTTCCACAGTAAAATAACGGTATACAGTCATATACAACTTCAAGTGAAGTAAAGTGCAAACACATAGTCAAAACACATTCTCAAATCGCATAAAAGGTCCGTAGTCAAATACGTTTTAAGTTCAGTAAGATAAAGGTACATAGTCAAAATATTTAAGTAACACTCTTACAATACTCGCGATGTTGCGGTTTACAGCAGATAAAATCAAACACAAATTAAACATTGTAGTATGGTGTCTCCCCTCCCTGGGCGATTCCCAAGTTTGGTCAAGGAACGTATAGCATCCTTTGGTGCCTGACCTGACGGCCTCTGCGTTTCACTCGGAAAGTGAGACACCATAAGTAAAGTATAATCGCGAGTTGACAAATAACTACAGCGTGGGAAGCAATTCGGATCCAGACTGGGACTTCTATATTTCTGAAAAGGTCCCACCAAGGCGGAATGGTGATCTCAAGAATCTTTTTCCCTATCTCAATGGTTTTCTGTTCTAGAGTATAGAAGTGTTTTTGTGAGATAATTACAGATTTAGCAGAGCGGTGAGATGTTCGGGTAGAGGGGGAATTGCATAGCCAAAATGTACAACATAATCCTGCAGGTTTGTGATGTTTTCCTTCACAGTGAGGTGGACAGTGGAGGGTTCAGGAATGGGGACAATCCGTTCCTGGGCCACTTGAACTGATGCCTCAGGTTTGAAGCAAAAACTACTGTCACTTACCGGACACCAGAAGTGTCCATGTTGGTAGTGGGGCGCCCTGGTGGTGACACAATATGTCCCAGCCCCTATGTATGATCCCTGTGGAGGGACTTGGTCTTGTGCCATTACTTCCATGGTACAGTTAATAGGCTGTGTACCAGCAGCTTTAAACCCACACTGTGACTTAGAATGAGCACTCAAGTACTGGGGACACAGTATTACGTGTGCACCCCGGCTCCGGCACCCGGAGAGGTCAGTACCCATTACAGTGTGCTCCCACTTTATGACATAGGGTGGGACTGCTGCGAAACGAATCTGGGCACTTCCCTGAATAACTCCAATGTTCTCCACCCGGTATACCGGTGCGCGTCGGGCTGTACCACCCATGACCAGTATCCTTAGTACGACTCCCATAATGGTGTGGTTAGATTTCCCACAGTCTACTGGGACAGGGTAGGCTTCAGAGGCTAGGCGGAGCTGGCACGGGCTTAGTGAATTACTGTACAGGTGGAGGGCTGCGAGGTGCTTGTTCCTGATCCAAGAGGGAACGACACCTTGTTTTAAATCCTCCAGGTTGTTGCGGCCCTCGCCCAACAACCATGTCCCATACAATACGCACACCTCGTTCTGTGCAGCCTGGTCAGAAGATTTTCTATCCTCCCGTATGAGTGCATTCACTGCCTGTGCATGTTTTTCCAGCTCAACCACAATTTCTTTTAAATGGACAGTCATAGCCTGGTCCTCGTGTAGCTCTGATCCTACTACTATGTTCTCTTGTTTCAGGATTTTTCTCAATTGAGTCTTCAAACTGTTTATCTGTGTTTGCAGCTCTTTGTCATTTAGGCTATTTATTACAGAGGATGCTGTATTGTAAGTAGTGAAAACGTTGTTTATGATTCCCCTTCTAGGTCTCCCTGAGCCCATGGTGTCCCTAGAGTTTAGGGTGTATAGGTCTGCTTTTTCTACATTTCCAAAGTCTAACTCATAACATTTCTTAACATGTCTCTAAGTAGGGCCTGGTATAGCAGCTCTGTTTCCTTCAGACACCATGCAGGCAGGTGTACCTCGGTAAGGTTTAATATTACTGAAGCTACTGCATAATGTACCCCCTGATATAACACCTTTTCGGTCGGTACCAATACTAATCAATTCGCAGGTCCCTTGTTGGTGGTAGGACACCTTTCTATTACTGTGCGTATTGGCGGGGTTGTGGGCAGGGGTTTCTTAATATCTGCTCTTAGTTCGGTGGCGTTAATTGGGAGTGGGGAGTGTGGGACCGCGCACCCGTGTAGGCTGGAATCCCACACCATTCCTTCCCCTTCATCTTGCCATTGCATGGCGAAGGCGATTGATATGCCTGCGGGACAAATATTCTCTGATCCCCACATGCAAACGTAAATTCCTTGTTCGGATTCCCACCATTTGTCCCAACACACTTTTACTCCTCCCCGTGTCCCCGTGCTGGTGCGGTACATATCATTACCGAGTCTTTCCCAGTCCAATTCCTGGTCCCATGCGTCCTTGCTGAGTTTTCTGAGCTACCACCATCTTCCCAGGGGAATGTTCCCTTTACAAGTCAAACATACACGCTTCCTTCTGTAACACTGACTCGGGCAGCGATGATCCGTATCCGGGGGCATGGAAGTGAGGCCGCCCTGTAGGTAAAACCTTCCTGGCTGGAGCAGCGGGTAGAATTAGTTCCCAGCCACACCGGCCATCTTCCCCCGTGGGTGTAAACGGCGAGTTCTTCCACGTCTCGGGGGCCACCCCCGGCGGTTACGATTGGTGCTCTTTCTCCTGAACACCCGTAAATGAGGGATTCTTCCATGTCTCCTCGGTCGCTGCTGCTCATCCTTATCAGGACGAGCAGGAACAGGATCCTTCTCATGCTGCTCTCTTTCCTATAGGGGCACATGAAACAGATTGTCCAGCCCTGAAAAAGCTCTCTGGCTTGACAAAGGTGACTGAGTTCCAAGTTGTGCTCATAGTCTTTAATTGACTGGCTGTCTTATTCAGTTCCTTGTGGACTGATTGCTTTTAACTTTATCTCACAGTCGTTCTGCTTGTTATCTCACTGGTGCTTCCCTTAATAGCCGTACCGGTAGATTCCTCTTACTCCCGGGGATTACCCGGCCTGTGCTTCTTTTAACAGCTGCACGGATAGATTATTTTCCTTACCCCAGTTAACGAATAAATATATACTTATCATTACACAGATAAATCTTACACTATTCTAAACTTATTCACTAAACATACTTAAATTCATATTGCTAAAGATCCTTAAATTCACATCGCTATATATGTATATCTGCCACCCGTCTCCGAGTGGCCAGGTTAATTCCTGCATTCTTTTTTCTTTTTCTTCCGCTGGTGTCCAGCGAGGTAGGTGATAGATCGGTCTGCACCGTCTAACCCTAAGTACCCTGACCGGACGTGGGTTTGAGTCCCACACTATCGGGGGAACGTCCCCTCCGGTGCTGCAGCACACTGCTCCTTTGGGGATGGCTGCCTGGTTCGTTTCTTCCCCTGGGGGTTCTGTCTGGTGGAGGGCTGACCTTCCGTGAGTACCGGAGCTAACACATGGGTGGGGGTTCGCATGGCTCTGCCGGTCATGAGTACCCCGTGCTCTTTGACTGGCTGGCCCGGATCCCCATGAGGACTAGTCGTAGGACCTCTACCCACCCCTTGGGTGAGCCCCTGTCTCTTTGCACAGCCTTTCTTTGATGGTGCAGTTTAAATGTTCCACAGGCCCGGATGACTGCGGGTTGTGGACGACATGCCATTTTCCTTTGATGCCGAGTATCTTAAGGATCTCCTGCATCACCTGCCCGGTGAAGTGACTCCTTTGGTCGGACTCCACGTATTGTGGTAGTCCCCATCGAGTGAACACTTCTCTGACCAGGATCCTAGCTGTTCCCAGGGCAGTAGCTGTTCGGCATGAGAAGGCTTCCACCCATTTGGTGAATACATCCACTAATACTAGGCAGTACTTGTAACCTCCCTAGGCAGTGGGTAGGGGCCCGATGTAATCGATCTGGATCAACTGCCAGGGTCCCTCTACCCTCCTGATATGTCCCATAGACACCTTTCTTTTCTGGGGGTCGGGGTTGTTGGCCGCGCACACCAGACAGCTAGCACAGAACTCGCGGACGTCTTCCCTGAGTCCTGGCCACCACCCTGCCTGTTCCAAGTGGTCTCAGGTCCGGGGTGTCCTGCTCCTGGACCCTCGTGGGCCAGCTGGAGGAATTCTCTCCCGTGTTTTTGCGGTACTACCCATTGCTCCCCCCTGAACAGCATGCCTTCTTTAATGGCAATTGCTGCGGTGTCGTACGGGACGTTTATCCTTTCCCCTTTAGCTAGCGTGTTCAGGACAGTTTTGAGGACGGGTTCTTGGGTCTAGACCATTTTTAGATCTGAGGGCAAAGCTATCCCTGCCTTCCCTGCCGTCCCTATCCTGCCCCTGACTGCTGCTATATGTCCTGAGTTGTACAGATCCCAGAGTTTGCCCGTGCGGGCCCCCTGCTTGGCTAACATGTCAGCCTGCTGGTTTCCCTCACTACAGGGTTCTGTGGTAGAATGTGCCTTCACCCTTCCTCCCCGACGACTTTCATGATCTGTTCCAGTTGGTGCTTAATTGCCAGGGATCTCCCGTCTGCGGATGTTTATCCGTACATGAATTGCATGTGAACATACTGCCGGAGCAAATCGTGTATGGGGTAGGGAGTTCTTCGGGGTGTGTGACTACATACACCACCCCAGACAGTTCAACGTGCTGGGTGCTCATAGTACTGGGGAGTTTAATCGCCAGGGCAATGCCTGCCTCGGGGTCATAAACTCCGTAGCCTGTGAGTCGTTCATGCTCAGATACTGTCTTTGAACTGTCCACATAGATCTCTCGGCCTGTGGGGTGTAACCCAGCCCGAAAGCCTATGTTAATTTCACATACCCCTTCTATCGAACACGGGTGGGCTGTCCCTGGATAAATCATGTTGGCTGCGAGTCGTGGCTCGCAGAGACCCTTTACCCGTAGGTCCATTTGAGAGAGGAGCAGGGTCCAGCGAGCAATGCGGGCACTGCTCACTGTTCCATCCTTAATTCTCCCATCCAGGAGCATTTGGGTGGGCGTATGGTGGGTAAGGAGTGTGATAGGAGAACCCCCTGTGAAGATCAGTGATCTTTTCACAGCCCAGTGAGTGGCTAGGAGGTGCCGTTCATAGTTGGAGTATCCCTTCTCCACGTCTGTAAGTATCCTGGAGGAGTAGACTACTGGTCTCAGCCGGTCGTGCGGCTCTTGGAGCAGTACTGCACTCAGGCTGTCCCCACTGGCTGCTACCTCCAGGAAAAACTCCTTACCCCCATCGATGGCCCCTAGAGCTGGCGCGGTCTGCAGGTCTTTCTTGAGTTGGATAAATGCTGCCTCGCAACCTATGTCCCATTCCCACTCCACTCCCTTGTGTAGGAGTCGGAGCAGAGGGGCTGCTGTGGCTGCATAATCCTCAATCAAATCTCTGCAGTACCCGGTCACCTAGAAAAGATCTTACTCCTGTTACTGTGTTGGGAGCGGGTAACTTCTGCACTGCTTCCCTTCTAGCTTTGTCAATGGCTCTCTCCCCAGCGCGCACAGCCAGTCCCAGGAATTTGACTTCCTTCAGGCCGATCTGTGCCTTCTTGGGGTTTACTTTAAATCCTTCTTCTTTCAGCAGCTCCAGCAGCTCAGCCAGCAGTGGGCCATGCTCCTCCCCCTCATCGGTGAACAGGAATAGGTCATCTATATACTGCACCAACTGCTGGGGTCTGCTGAAACTCTTTAAACAGTTGGCTGTAAAGTCATTACTCTGCAGCATGAAACCATACGAGGCACATTCCAGGGACAAGGCCACTCTGTGACCTTAACTCTTTATTACAGGACTCCAAAGACGATGACCCTGCATGCGACCTCCCTTTATCTACCTGAGTGATCATGTAAGGAGTGTCTCCCACAAGTTCATCCCCTGTGGTCAAGGTGTGCATCTGTGTTGAGTGTGTACAGTAATACAGTGGTGTTACATTGTAGTTACATACATGACAGCACCTTCCCAAATCCAAAGTCTTATTGGGATCATAGGTTTAGTCTTTAAGGCAGTCTACGCTCCCTCGTGGAGCGCCGTAGTTGGGGCTCTGGTTGTTGGACACTGACGTGAGTGTCTGTCACCTGTGGTGATTCCGGCCTATCCGGACTGGCCTCAGGAACTGTGCATTCCTCTGATTGCTTTTGTTACACGTTCACTGGCGGCAGTGTGAGCTTCATCTCATGGTCTTCTTCAAGTTCCTCCGTGTGATTGCTGAACCTTTTTTTTACTTGGTCCAGATGCTTACGGCATATCTGGCCATTGTTGAGTTTTACCACAATGACCCTATTCCCTTCTTTATCAATTACAGTACCCTCGAGCCATTTGGGCCCCATGGCGTGATTGAGGACGAATGCAGGATCATTTATTTCTATACATCTCCCTGTCGAATTACAGTCATGGTACTCATTTTGTGCCTTACGTTTGCCCTGAACTATATCGGTCAGGACTGGGTGGATGAGGGACAACCGAGTTTTGAGTGTCCGTTTCATGAGTAGCTCTGCAGGCGCAACCCCCGTGAGCAAGTGTGGGCGGGACCTATAGGCCAGCAGGAGGCGCGATAGGCAGCATTGCAGGGACAGTCCTTGAATCCTGAGCATTTCTTGCTTAACGATTTGGACTGCACGTTCCGCCTGGCCATTGGAGGCCGGCTTGAACGGCGCAGTCCTGACGTTGTTGATGCCATTGCCCGACATAAACTCCCGCAATTCATAGCTCGTGAAACATGGGCCATTATCACTAACCAGGATGTCTGGCAAGCCATGGATTACAAAGATCGCACGTAGGCTTTCCACGGTGGTGGATGACGTGCATGAATTCAGGATGATGCACTCGATCCATTTCGAGTACGCATCTACAATGATAAGCAACATCTTCCCCATGAACAGGCCCGCGTAGTCAACATGAATGCGTGACCATGGCCTGGTGGGCAAGGGCCATGGGCTGTGCGAAATAGTTCAACAGTCCCAGGAATGAACGCAGCTCCGATGTGTTACAGGGCCTGGGTGCTCGTCGAATCGCCTCTGTTTTGAATTCGGAGGGCCAAATCCCATCTGCAGCAACCCTCCTGCCCAGAAAATCAACCTCGGGAGCTAAGAACATGCAGTTAGACTTCTTGAGTCGCAGGCCTACCTGGTCCAGTTGGCGCAGCACCTCCTTCAGGTTGTAGAGATGTTCCTCGGTGTCTCGACCCGTGATGAGGATGTCGTCCTGGAATACGATCGTTCCAGGAATGGATTTAAGCAGGCTTTCCATGTTTCGTTGAAAAATCGCGGCTGCTGATTGAATGTCAAATGGGCACCTGTTATAAACGGAAAGTCCCTTGTGCGTGGTGATGGTGGTCAGTAGTTTAGATTCGTCGGCAAGTTCCTGGGTCATATAGGCTGAAGTGAGGTCCAACTTGGTGAACAGCTTGCCGCTCTTGGGAGCCGGTATTGGTTTTGTAAGGACACCCGATTGATGGTGGCCTTGTAGTCGCCACAGATCCTGACAGAGCCATCCGCTTTAAGAACAGGGACGATGGGGCTCGCCCAGTCGCTGAATTCAACAGGCGACATGATGCCCTCTCACAATAGTCGGTCCAATTCGCTCTCGATTTTCTCCCTCATCACATACGGCACCGCTCTGGCTTTGTGGTGCACTGGCCTGGCATCCGAGGTGATGTGTATCACTCCTTTAGTGCCTTTGAAAGTCCCGATGCCCGGTTGGAAAAGTGACTCGAATTGTTGTAGGACTTGTGAGCACGAACTTCGCTCCGCCGAGGACATTGCGTGAACATCCCCCCATTTCCAGTTCATCTCGGCTAACCAGCTCCTTCCCAACAGTGCGGGACCTTTGCCCAGGACAATCCAGTGTGACAGCCGGTTCACTAAGCCATCATCCGTGACAGCCAACATTGCACTGCCTAGCACTGGAATGATTTCTTTGATGTAAGTCCTTAATTGTGTCTCGATACGTTCTAATTTGGGTCTACTGGCTTTGAGTGGCCATAGCTTCTCGAATTGTTGAACACCCATGAGTGATTGGCTGGCCCCCATATCCAGCTCCATGCGTTCTGTGATACCGTTCAATAAAACCTTCATCATCATTGGTGGCGTTTTGGTGTATGAACTGTGAATATTCACCGCATGGACCCGCTGAACCTCGGCATCCATTGATTTGCCCCAAAAGTCATCCTGCCTCACAGAACCCTCTTCTGGTCCATCTGCCTCATATATCAGTCTGGTTGCAGGCTTTCTGCACATACGAGCAAAATGGCCACTGAGGTTGCAGATTCTGCAGACAAACTGTTGGAATCTGCAAGATCTGGCTGAGTGTTTTTCCCCACACCTCCAACATGAGTTAAAGTTTCCATTGTTAGGGGAAAAAGGGCTGTGGTCAGGAATTCCGCGCTGACTGTCCTTTTGACTGCTCTTAAGTACCCTATTAGTATGTGTCAATGGCCCCATCCCGGGCCGCATTGTCCACTATGCTGGCGTGAACGTCCGTTCAGCCTGCCATTGTGTCTGTTGAGGTCCTACTCTGGGGTCTATTACTGCCTGATGAAAGTCGGACTGCCCCTGCCTGCCTGCGGGGCACTGAGTAGCATTGAGGACGTTGACTCCCTGATCCATCGCCGCATTGGAGGCAGAATTGCGCGCGTAAATCATTTCGTCTCTTTCTCCCCCGCCATGAAAGTCCGAGCCAACAACGCCGCTGCCTCCAAGGTCAAGTCCTCGGTCTCAATTAACTTGCAAAAAATTCCCGCATGACTGATACCCTCGATAAAGAAGTCCCTTAGCATCTCCCCCCTGCAGGCGTCTGTGAACTTACAGAGGCCAAACGCCTGAGGTCCGCTACAAAGTCCGGTATGCTCTGTCCTTCACGACGTCGGTGGGTGTAGAATCTGTGTCGAGCCATGTGTATGCTGCTCGCCGGCTTGAGATGCTCCCCAATCAACTTGCTAAGCTCTTCAAAGGTTTTTCCGACTGCTTTTCGGGTGCCAGTAAGTCCTTCATGACCGCATAGGTCTTTGGCCCGCAGCTGGTCAAAAGATGAGCCCAACGCTTGTCGGCCGCTGCATCCCCCAGCCAGTCTTTCGTGACAAAGCTCCGCTGAAGCCTCTCAACAAAATCGTCCCAGTCTTCCCCAACACAGTACCGTTCATCTGTGCTACCGGTGGCCTTTCTCGTGGGTCGTGAATTCCTGTTTCTCGTCGCCAACTCTACAGCATGAAACCACACGAGGCACATTCCAGGGACAAGGCCACTCAGTGACCTTAACTCTTTATTACAGCACTCCAGAAGTGATGACCCTGCATGGGACCTCCCTTTATATACCTGAGTGATCAGGTGAGGAGTGTCTCCCACAAGTTCACCCACTGTGGTCAAGGTATGCATCTGTGTTGAGTGTGTAAAGTAATACAGTGGTGTTACATTGTAGTTTCAAACATGACATTGGCCATACACTGATGGAAAATACTGGGGCTGTTGTGGAAGCCCTGAGGGAGACAGTTCCAAGTGTATTGCTCTCCCTTAAAGGTAAAAGCAAACTTGTACTGATCTTCCCTTCTTAAAGGTATGGACCAGAACCCATTGGAAATATCCAGCACCGTGAAGGTGGTCGCGGAGGCTGGGATACTTCCAATGAGGTCAGCGACAGCAGCAACAGTGGGTGCATAGGCGGGGATGTTACGGTTGAGTACTCGATAGTGCACCGTGGCTCTCCAGGAGTTGTCCGGTTTCTTAATCGGCCACAATGGAGAGTTCACATGGGTAGCTATTGGTCTCAATACCCCCTGTTTAACCAGCGAACCCAAGGCTGTTTCCATGTCTGCCTCCGCCTCCCTGGGGAAGTTGTACTGTTTCTGTGATCGGGTCATGGGGTCCCCATCTATACTAACCTCGACCCCATTTATTCTCCCGCAGCCATGTTTATGAGTGGCAAAAGCTGCAAGGTTTTTCCTCACATATTCTTGATATTCTACAGGGGTGTTACTGACCAGTGCTTCAAGGTCGTAACCCTCTTTTGGTTTCAAGGTGCACACCGTCCCGTTTCCCTGTTTTCCCGGGACAACCATCACCTCACTCTCCTATCCCATACAGACTGACCCCCAAAGACAGTGGTTTCTTAAATCCACTAGGATCCCGTGGCCTTCCTGCTTCCACTTCATCAGGACACGTCCACTTAGTGTGGAGTGTACCTAAATGAATGGAGAGCCGAACGGAGAATGAGCCAGTCTGTTCAGTGCCTGTGAAACCCACCAAGATGTAGGGGACCCCGTTAGACAAGAGGTGAGGCGGCGGGGTTAGCTGCATAGACAAGGATGCTTGAGGCACCGGTGTCCAGCAGGTAAGTCCCTTTCACCTTTTCCACTTCCATCTGTACAGTCGGTCTCCCCCACGCATCATACTCGAGGGCACACAGGTGGACAGTCTGTGTCTGTCCTAGTCACGGTTTTGTTTGGGAGGGGGCAGATGGCTACCTTTCCAGGGCCATCTAACATGGCTCGGATGAATGGGGAGGGACCGGCTTATCTGTCTCGGTCTTTTGGGCCGGGTGCTGGAGAATTCTTTCTGCGCTATTCTTCCAAGGATTTTTACAATCCCTTCTCCAGTGCTTACTCTTTCCGCACCCACAGCAGGTATGTTTTGTATCGGAGGGGTTGCCCCCCTCGTGGCGCCATTCCCTCTTGTCTTCGTTAGGTCGGATTTCGTGAACCCTTCCCTTTTGTGGGTGCTCTTCTGTTCCTCTGCCGTTTCTGTAAGCTAGGATCAGCTGCCTAAGCACTTCCTGTTCTGTGGCTTGGGGATCTCTGGGGTCGAACCAGGCCCCTGCCTTGGTTCTTATTCTGGGTAAACTGTTCGCTACTAGGCTTCGGAGCCAGTGTGCTAATTGGTCTGGGTTTAAGTGATCTCTGTCTATGTCCCCACTACAGGCGCTTTTGTACACCGGCAACAGTCGGTCTGCGAAAGCCTGTGGGGTTTCTCCTGTGAGCTGCACCGTTTTCTCTACTCTAGAGAAGGGACTCCCGTCATTGCAGCCATTGCTTCTAAAATGTCTTTCTGGACAGCAGCAAGTGTTTTCGGTCCTCTTTTGCTCTCAGTCGAGAGAGACTGGTACAGTTTGCTGTCTAGAGATAGGAGAAGCACCTTTGCCATTTCTGCATCATCGCACACATTAATATCCCCTGCCTGTTCCACTTCTACAAAGTGAACCGAGGGGTCTCCCTTTGGAGTTAGCTTTCCCAGGTGGCTTATCATAGCCCTAAGCTGGTGGGAGTGTGGGGGACCACAAACTGACTTTCCAGGGGCCCTGGACCCCTGTTAATGGTGGGCGGGCCAAACTTCTGTTGCCGGACCGGGCACATTGGCCCTGGTTCTGGCTCTCCCTGTTCTGCCTCGCCTCCCTCTCTTCCCTGCAACCAAGCCGAGCTGAAACTCAGCGCTACAGGTGGTGGTGGTTCACAATCCTTGTCCGTCCCGCAACTGATTTGCCCCTCCTGCTGCTGAACCGGTAGTGGCCAGGTAGTTTCTTCCTTCTCTTCCAGGTTTACCTGGGGCGTACCCGGGCTTATTAGAGATACTATGCCTTTTGCCTTGGACAGAGCAAGGTTTAAACTTTTAATTTGTTGCTGGCAGGGACCATGGTCTCCTGATTCAAACCCATTAGTGCTAGCTACTTTATTCGCTGCTTGCACATCTTTTAATCTTTCCTGGAGCTCTTTTACTTGTAAGGCGAGGCGAGTGCTTTCCTCCCTCAGTGACTTTTCGTTACTTTTGGCCTCGGTAACCTGACATTGAAAATAGTCCTGACTGTTTTTAAACCTTTCCATTATTTGGGTCCTTTCCTGTTTTAGCTTACGGAGTTCTCCTGATAATCTTTCTTCTGACAACTCCTTCCTGATAGTTTTCTGCGCATTCCCATAACTGCCAAAATTGTTTCATTCATTCTGTCTAGCAGTTGGACCTGTCGCTATAGACAGACCAACAAAATTGCTTTCTCTACTGCTTCTTTGTGATCTTTACTTGCTGTCCACTGGGCTGCAGCATCAGCCGGACACTTAGCGCGCAATAGACTAAGCACCCATTCCTTAGTTACATTCACTTTCTTATACACATAGGAGGAAATCCTCTCTTCAATTTTGATTCTTTGCCCCAAAACAGCACTCTCTACATCACACCCCGTGTACCAGAGTCCTGCCGCGGTCGCCATTTTGTAAGGGGGGTGTTTTTTGGGGTGTGTTGTGATCTCTGTGAGGGGGTCAGGTTCCCTTCTGACCAACTTGAGCGGTTTCGAATCGCTCCCCCTCCCTTGGGTTCTGTACTTTGGATTTATTTGGGGGGGTGTGACTAAAGTGCAGAGGACGCTGGTTTGATGCAAAGAACTTTGGTTTTATTACAGTCAAGGTAATACAGCTTATTACTTGAGTAAGAAAATACATGGCCAAACTTACAATCACTCTAATAAAAAACAATACAAGGAAAGATACAAGGTCAAACTTATAATCACTCTAATAAAGTACCATACACTACACATTCAAAGGGGGTTGCAGTAACAATTATACCTCTCACCTCCCAATACCTAATTCTAGCTAGGTTAGACTCCAGGGCAGGCAGGGACTTATGCTTACCAATCCTTTTGATAGTTAATGGTAGGTGGTGATACTCTTCGTTCCTTCAGGACTTCAAGACTTCGAGGCTGGAGAAGTTTGTTTTACAACTGTCACAGTGGTTTCTCTCCTTGTCTGATGAGGTAGTAGCGACCACCTCTCTCCCCCACTAACCTCTGTTGAATACAGTGGCCAGTTATACGATTTCAGTGTTCTAATCTTGCCGCCCAATCTATTCACAATCCTTTGTATAATTTTGGCGGACTTGGTTCTTCTTTGTAATATTTTGTCGGGCTCGTTAAAGTTGATATGTCTTGGGTGGGTTGATCTTCGAAAAACTGTTTCCTGATGGAAATATTAGTTTGGTAATTGCAATGTCCTTTTGTGCTTAGTCTTTCGCATACAGGCTGGATTGGGCCTCTTTGTGATGTATATGCTGAAAATGGTTTGTCCAGACCCATGTTGATGGGGAGCCACCTCTGGGTGATACTGTGATGGTAATGTCTCTTGTGGAGGAAGATTTCCAAATACTCATTCTTCCAGACAGGTTACCTCAGTCCTCACACCCAGACAGTTCCAATAATCAAGTGGGCTTCTTTGTTCCCTAGGTCCACCCACAGACTTGAATTTGTCTTGTAAAAGTTCCTAACTCTATTAAAGTTTGCAGTTTCTTCCATAAGCACTTTAGAGTTCCAAACTTTTCGGTAGATAGTTCCAAATTAAATTTCCTTTCCCATGAGCCCAAACATGGGGGGGGGACGGGGGCGTGGGGTTCTGGTGAATTTTGCTCTCTGCACTGTTTGTGGGAATTTGCTGTGCACAAATTGGCTGCCGCGCTTCCCATATTACAATAGTGACTGCACTCCAAAAGTACTTCATTAGCTGTAAAGCGCTTTGAGAGTTCCGTTGGCCATAAAAGGTGCTATATAAATGTTATGTCTTTCTTTTTTTCAGGGCACTCATCTTGCAGAACATTGTCCCTCTCAAACTGTAATTGCTGACTTAGAAAGCTCTCCCAGCTGAGGAATTTTGGGGCAGTTTATTTACAGCATTTACATACTTTACAATCTCCTTGAAATGTCCATACAACAAAGACTCCTCTCCTGCACTAACTCTCAATATAAAATTGATCCTAGAAACAATCGTTCACTGCTGTGGTGAAATTCTATCAAGAAGTCTCTGCCGAGCTCAATATCTCTGCTGGCTTCAGTCTGACTGCCCAGCGGCATAAAATCAGCCATAGATAAATCATTCAAAATCCTTTGAAGGTGTGCTGAAACAAAAGATACAAGGCAACTGTATCTCTCAGAATTACATTCACTTAACAGCCTTTCACAGGCTAGCATGTTGCAGAGGATATTTGTCTACACAAGTACATCTGCTAGTTACAGTAAAGTTCGAAGCCTCCCCCTCTCATTCTGACCACATTGAAATGAATCATAACTACGCAGAAAGGTGGCTAGAGATGGTCCTGAGGAATAATGCACCTGAAGTTACCCCTTTGCAACCCAGGCTGCAAATATACTTGCAGAAACAAAAGTAAACAATATTAACCCCATGATTGCCGTGACTAACAAGAAAGATTCTGACAAATAATCTAACAAGGAAATAGATGCTTAATTTCTGTCACAGAACTCTTTCCATTTACTTTATTTTTCCACCAAACTTTTTTCATGTTGGAAAGGCTCCGTGTCACTTTTATTTCTTTAGTAATAAAATTCTATTTGCCTTAACTGCAGACATATGAAATGACATATTTCTCCATGCTAATTTATCTCATTGTCAGGGTGGAAAGCAATGCTTGCTCTGCTGCAAAAATGCAAATAGAATAGCACATTTTTCAGTGCCAATGCAAAAGCCCATTTTCAGAATAATTGGCATCGAATCATATAAAATTATACCTGTGCCTGGTTCTTTCTTTGTTTGTGAGCAAAATTAAGAACAAATCACATCTGGATGCACAAACGGCATTATCACGGAACAAAGTCTTCACCTTCATTGTATTTAAATGTGAGGGATATTCAATGAGGAATGAATAGAGGCCGCCAAAAAAGATAAATTACATTTCTCCCAATTCTAATTATGAACTTCAGGGTATTACAGCACACACACGCTATTGTTTTACTCTTTCTCTCTCTCTCTCTTTCTCTCTGAGAGAGAACCTCCTGGCACAGCAATGCTCTGACTTTACCAGCTTCTCTTGTGGCTGATCTCGGGAAGAAAAAAGAGTTTCTGTCACATTTTTCTTCAGAAACATGCTTCCTTCGTCCACAAGCCTCCAACAAATACTCCATCCCCAAAGTACATTAGCAATGCAATGCTTTGAAAGTGCCTTAAGAAGTTTTTCTATATTAAATGTGGTATATAAATGGAGGTTCTTCGTGAAAGTGCACATTGAAATTCAAAATGAAATGCCAGTGTGTGGAGGAGATACCGGAGAAATATAATTTCCTGGCACAGGCACGATGGGCAGAATGATCTCCTTCTGTGTTGTATAATTGTAAAATCCAAATGCAAAGCATCTTGTGCATTAGAACTAATAAGAATGTAATGATTTAAGTTTATTTTTCATTTGTTTTCCTGGGTTGTATTCATCTAAATTCCAAATCTTGCATTTCACTGGATTCAAGAACAAGGTTGCAGTATTCATGTAGATTAAAATCTGTCAGGGTGTAATATTACAGGAATATTTTAATATATATTTTTTGGAACAATGTGGCTAGTATTTAATACTTCACCTGTACTGAGAATGCTTTGTGCATATACTGTATACAATAAACCGGGAAGGCATCATCACAGCCAAGTTCAGAACTGTTCATTAACACCTCTGACCTGTCCTCTTACAAGCTTCTGTTAATTGGATGGTGAACTAGATGAATAACAACCCCAATTAATAATTGTTATTCAAGTCACTTTTTTATGAAAATTAGCAAGAAACTGCAAAGTTCAAATTACATTTTGCAAGCATTGACAGAGATTATTGTTCTTGTCTGGCCCTCATTCCAGTTACTGAAATGTAAGTTAGAGATAGGTGGGGCCAGCAGAGCTGAAATAATGTACTGAAGTCCTGACAAAGAGCAAGCACTTGTATCTTTTACCTCATTATAGTTGCTTCAATCTGACATTCAAACACTTTTGCAGCCAGAAATTATTCCGGCTGCCTGCACCTAAATGGGAGATTCTACTTCAAATGAATGCCTCATCCCAAGGCACATTTGTGACGTGGGTTTAAGCCCAGACTTATGGGACAGAAATCTCCTTTCTCTATCAACAACATGAACTAAGTTTGAGTGGTCTCTGACCAGTTCCTGTAGAAGGGAGTCTGCAGCCAATGAGACACAAAGGTGACTCAAGTTTCTCACAAATTGCCAATACATTATCAGTCATGCTCAGAGATACCAGAAGGGTGCTAATGTAAGGTATGAAATATTCATACTGGTGCAGCATGAGTGTGCTTCTGAAGCTAGATAAAAGTGTATTATTGGGGTATAGAAGAATGAGCTTCACTCGGCATTCGAACTGTGCTAGTTCTGCCCTGGGAGTGCTATATGCTGACACAGGATGGTTGAATTGACATCTATCCCATTCATGAGCACAAAATGTACTTGGGGTGGGGGGAAGGAATAAATTATTACTTAACTGTCTATGTATATCAAACCTCTAAACAGATCTTCACGTGTGAAAAATTGTTTGCTGTCACTTTAATCTACGGCTGAAAGAGATAGCAGAAAACATGTACAGTTTAAGGCTGCAGAGATTTAGACATAAGAACATAGGAACATAAGAAATAGGAACAGGCCCTTCTGCTCCACGGGAGGTTTCTGTCCTCCCTGAGCTCGCCTTAGGACACCTGCGTTACAGTGTGACAGGTGTACCGCCCCAGTCAAACTCCCCACCTGCCACTGTCCCCGGAGCGGCCCCTCGAGCCTGCTCCGCCATTCAATAAGATCATGGCTGATCTGATCATGGACTCAGCTCCACTTCCCCGCCCACTCCCCATAACCCCTTATTCCCTTATCTTTTAAGAAACTGTCTATTTCTGTCTTGAATTTATTCAATGTTCCAGCTTCCACAGCTCTCTGCGGCAGCGAATTCCACAGATTTACAACCCTCTGAGAGAAGAAATTCCTCCTCATCTCTCTTTTAAATGGGCAGCCCCTTATTCTGAGATAATGCCCTCTAGTTCTAGTCTCCCCCATCAGTGGAAACATCTTCTCTGCATCCACCTTGTCAAGCCCCCTCATAATCTTATACATTTCGATAAGATCACCTCTCATTCTTCTGAATTCCATTGAGTAGAGGCCCAACCTACTCAACCTTTCCTCATAAGTCAACCCCCTCATCCCCGGAATCAACCTAGTGAACCTTCTCTGAACTGCCTCCAAAGCAAATATATCCTGTCGTAAATATGGAAACCAAAACTGCACGCAGTATTCAGGTGTGGCCTCACCAATACCTTATATAGCTGTAGCAAGACTTCCCTGCTTTTATACTCCATCCACTTTGCAATAAAGGCCAAGATAACATTGGCCTTCCTGATCACCTGCTGTACCTGCATACTATCCTTTTGTATAATACCAGCCCTCCTGTATGGATCAGAGGCATGGACGATGTACAGAAGACACTTCAAGTCGCTGGAGATATATCACCAATGATGTCTCTGCAAGATCCTGCAAATCCCCAGGGAGGACAGGCGCACCAACATCAATGTCATCGCCCAGGCTAACAACCCCAGCATTGACCACACTGGATCAGCTTCGCTGGGCAGGCCACATAGTTCGCATGCCAGACACGAGGCTACCTAAGCAATTGCTCTATGCGGAGCTCCTTCACAGCAAACGAGCCAAAGGTGGGCAGCAGAAATGTTACAAGGGCACCCTCAAAATCTTCCTGGTAAAGTGCGACATCACCACTGACACCTGGGAGTCCCTGGCCGAAGTCCGGCATAGGTGGAGAAAGTGCATCCGGGAGGGTGTTGAGTTCTTTGAATCTCAACGGCGCGAGCGTGAAGCGGTCAGATGCAGGCAGCGGAAGGAGCATGAGGCAAATCAGTCCCCCCCCACCCCCCCCTTCCCCCAACGACTGTCTGTCCCACCTGTGACAGGGTCTGTGGCTCTCGTATTGGACTGTTCAGCCATCAGAGGACTCACTTTAGGAGTGGAAGCAAGTCTTCTTCGATTCTGAGGGACTGCCTATGATGATGATGATGTTTCATGCACAAGTACCCCCAGGCCCCACTGCACTGCAGCACTTTGCAATCTTTCTCCATTTAAATAATAATTTGCTCTTTGATTTTTTTCTGCCAAAGTGCATGACCTCACACTTTCCAACATTATACTCCATCTGCCAAATTTTTGTCCACTCACTTAGCCTGTCTATGCCCTTTTGCAGATTTTTTGCGTCCTCCTCACACATTGCCTTTCCTCCCATCTTTGTATTGTCAGCAAACTTGGCTACGGTACACTCAGTTCCTTCTTCCAAGTCGTTAATATAGATTGTAAATAGTTGGGGTCCCAGCACTGATCCCTGCGGCACCCCACTATTCATTGTTTGCCAACTGGAAAATGACCCATATGTCCCGGCTCTGTTTTCTATTAGTTAACCAATCCTCTATCCATGCTAATATATTACCCCCAACCCCATGAACATTTATTTTGTGCAGTAACCTTTTATGTGGCACCTTGTCAAATGCCTCCTAGAAGTCCGAATGCACCACATCCACTGATTCCCCTTTATTCACCCGGTTTGTTACATCCTCAAAGAACTCCAGCAAATTTGTCAAACATGACTTCCCCTTCATAAATCCATGCAGACTCTGCCTGACCGAATTATGCTTTTCCAAATGTCTTCCGAGTGCTTCTTTAATAATGGACTCCAACATTTTCCCAACCACAGATGTTAGGCTAACTGGTCTATAGTTTCTTGCTTTTTGTATGCCTCCTTTTTTAAATAGTGGTGTTACATTTGCAGTTTTCCAATCTGCTGGGACCGCCCCAGAATCCAGGGAATTTTGGTAAATTACAACCAATGTATCCACAATCCCTGCTGCTACTTCTCTTAACAAACACATAAACACCCAGCCTTTTAATATTTAAGGCATGGTGATCACATGGAGTGTGTCCAATCCCCACACAACCATCAGTCTCAACACACAACAAACGTTTGGTTGAAGACAACACACAATTAAGTTCTTATATTTTTTAATTCATCATCATCATCACAGGCAGTCCCTCAGAGTCGAGGATAACTTGCCTCCACTCTAAAAGTGAGTTCTCGGGTGACTGAGGAGTCCAATGTGGGTCCTCCAGTCTCTGTCACAGGTGCGGCATGCAGTGGTTGAAGGAAAGGGTGGTCGGGGAGCCTGTGTTGACGCACGCTCCTTCCGCTGTCTACGCTTGGTTTCTTCTGGTTCTTGGCGATGGGACTCGAGGTACTCAGCGCCCTCCCGGATGCTCTGCTTCCACTTTGAGCGGTTGTGGGCCAGGGATGCCCAGGAGTCAGTGGGGATGTTGCACTTTGTCAAGGATGTTTTGAGGGTGTCCTTGAAGCCCACCTCGGGCTCGCTTGCCGTGTCAAAGCTCCGTGTAGAGCGCTTGCTTCGGGAGTCTTGTGTCAGGCATGCGGACAATGTGGCCCGCTCAACGGAGCCGATCGAGCATGGTTAATGCTTGGATGCTGCGGATGTTGGCCTGAGTGAGAACACTGACATTGGTGCGCCTATCCTGCCAATGGATTTGCAGGAACTTACGGAGGCAGCGCTGGTGGTACTTCTCCAGCGGCTTGAGCTGTCTGCTGTATATAGTCTACGTCTCTAAGCCATATAGGAGGGTGGGTATCACTACTGCCCTGTAGACCATGAGCTGGGTGCCGGATTTGAGGTCCTGGTCTTCAAACACTCTCTTTCTCAGGCGACCGAAGGCTGTGCTGACACACTGAAGGCAGTGTTGGACCTCGTCGTCAATGTCTGCTCTTGCTGACAGTAGGCTCCTAAGGTATGGAAAATGATGGTTAGCATAAGGCCCATGCTCTCATATGCCTCGGTGAAGGTGTTGACGATCGCTTGGAGTTCAACCTCCAAGTGTGCGCAGATGCAAGCGTCGTCCGCGTACTGTAGTACAAAGTCAGAGGATGGGATGACCTTGGGTCTGGCTTGGAGGCAGCGGAGGTTCAACAGATTCCCATCTGCTTGATAATTTAGCTCCACTCCAGTGGGGAGCTTGCTAAGGGTGAGATGAAGCATTGCAGCAAGGAAGATCGAGAAAAGGGTTGGTGCGATGACTCAGCCTTGCTTGACCCTGGTCTGGACGTGAATCGGGTCTGTGGTGGATCCATTGGTCAGGATCATGGCTTGCAGGTCATCGTGGAGTAGACAGAGGATGGTGACAAACATAGAAACATAGAAAATAGGTGCAGGAGTAGGCCATTCGGCCCTTCGAGCCTGCACCACCATTCAATAAGATCATGGCTGATAGAAACATAGAAACATAGAAACATAGAAAATAGGTGCAGGAGTAGGCCATTCGGCCCTTCTAGCCTGCACCGCCATTCAATGAGTTCATGGCTGAACATTCAACTTCAGTACCCCATTCCTGCTTTCTCGCCATACCCCTTGATCCCCCTAGCAGTAAGGACCTCATCTAACTCCTTTTTGAATATATTTAGTGAATTGGCCTCAACAACTTTCTGTGGTAGAGAATTCCACAGGTTCACCACTCTCTGGGTGAAGAAGTTCCTCCGCATCTCGGTCCTAAATGGCTTACCCCTTATCCTTAGACTGTGACCCCTGGTTCTGGACTTCCCCAACATTGGGAACATTCTTCCTGCATCTAACCTGTCTAACCCCGTCAGAATTTTATATGTTTCTATGAGGTCCCCTCTCATTCTTCTGAACTCCAGTGAATACAAGCCCAGTTGATCCAGTCTTTCTTGATAGGTCAGTCCCGCCATCCCGGGAATCAGTCTGGTGAACCTTCGCTGCACTCCCTCAATAGCAAGAATGTCCTTCCTCAGGTTAGGAGACCAAAACTGTACACAATACTCCAGGTGTGGCCTCACCAATGCCCTGTACAACTGTAGCAACACCTCCCTGCCCCTGTACTCAAATCCCCTTGCTATGAAGGCCAACATGCCATTTGCTTTCTTAACCGCCTGCTGTACCTGCATGCCAACCTTCAATGACTGATGTACCATGACACCCAGGTCTCTTTGCACCTCCCCTTTTCCTAATCTGTCACCATTCAGATAATAGTCTGTCTCTCTGTTTTTACCACCAAAGTGGATAACCTCAGTACCCCTTTCCTGCTTTCTCTCCATACTCCTTGATTCCTTTAGCCGTAAGGGCCATATCTAACTCCCTCTTGAATATATCCAATGAACTGGCATCAACAACTCTCTGCCGTAGGGAATTCCACAGGTTGACAACTCTCTGAGTGAAGAAGTTTCTCCTCATCTCAGTCCTAAATGGCTTACCCCTTATCCTTAGACTATGTCCCCTGGTTCTGGACTTCCCCAACTTTTGAGGGCAACGAGGAGGACGCTCCATAGTCCCTTACGGTTGACAGTGTCAAAAGTCTTTGTGAGGTCGAAGAAGGCCATGTACAAGGGTTGGTGCTGTTCCCTGCATTTCTCTTGTAGTTGTCGCGCGGTGGAGATCATGTCCGTTGTACCCCTTAGTGGACGGAATCTGCATTGTGACTCCGGGAGGAGCTCCTCAGCCACAGGGAGAAGATGATTGAGGAGGATTCTTGCAATGATTTTCCCAGTGGCCAATAGCAGGGCGATTCTTCTGTAGTTACCGCAGTCGGACTTGTCCCCTTTTTTCAAGATGGTCATGATTACAGCGTCTCTGAGATCTCCTGGCATGCTCTCCTCCTTCCAGATAAGAGAAATGAGATCATGTATTCATGCCAAAAGTGCTTCTCCGGCATGCTTTAGTGCTTCGGCGGGAATTCCATCTGCTCCTGTTGCCATTTTATTCTTCAGCTGACGGATGGCCTTTTTTACCTCATGCCGGGATGGGGTTGTGCTGAGATGGTGGCGGGTAACATGCTGCGGGATGGAGTCGAGGACACTCACATTGAAGACAGAGTCTCAGTTAAGGAGATCTTCAAAATGCTCCTTCTAACGGGTACTGACTCCCTCTCTTGATGAGTACCTCACTGTTCCTGGCCAGCAGTGGGGTAAGGCTTTGAGTGCTTGGGCCGTAGGTGGTCTTGACTGTGCTGAAGCATCTACACACGTGGTTCAATCCCCACACAACCATCAGTCTCAACATGCAACAAATATTTGGTTGAAGACAACACACAATGAAGTTGTTAAATTTTTTAAGTACATTACTGACGAAAGGAACGTTATTTTTTCTCCAATATTCACAGGCAAACATTTGGGAAATAATGGTATCTGTATCTAGACCAGTCCCTAGTGGCTACCTCTACACTTTTGTGCCTTGTGCACTATCAATGAAGCAGTTCAGTATATACGTATATTAACTCAGCGCATAGCTGGGCACAATCTGTGTAATTTATGGATATGGATGCCTCTTTGGGTAAAAAATCATTCTGTAATTTGAACACAAGACTAATACATTAGGAGAATTTTTAGCTAGTGAGATTTTGTTTAATAAAATAGATTGGATGCAAAATCCGTAGCGCCCATAGCTAACATTTTGTTGCTCAATGTTCCAGCTTAAAAATGGTCAGCAGCAGGAAGGACTCCCCCACCAGTACTATTTAAAGGGATCATCAACTAATTAGAGATTACATGCTGGTTGATTTCTTTTGGCTGTTGCCAGGAATCTACAAGTGTTTGGTGATTTCCATAGTTGTTTCAAGTTGCAAGCAGCAGGAATGCGGGGACAGCGGAGCAGCCTATAAAGGCCCGTCGTTCAGAGAGGCCAGCCGGTGCAGCTGCAGTGGGGAGAGAAGGCAAAAAAGAAGTAGAAAGAAATCGAAAGGCGATGTCACAGCCAAGAGGGTAAGTGATTGGCTGGAGATTGGTGAGTAGCTTTTCTTTTTGTTTACTATATCAGTAAGTAACCTTCAGCATTGCTGTTGCCAAATTAAGTTAATCTAGGGGTTAAGTCATGGCAGGACAGCTCGGACACGTGTTATGCTCCTCCTGTACCATGTGGGAAATCAGGGACGCCTCCGCTGTCCCTGACAACTACATGTGTGGGAAGTGTATCCGCATCCAGCTCCTAATGGACCGCGTTGCGGAACTAGAGCTGTGGGTGGATTCGCTCTGGAGCATGCACAATGCTGAGAATGATGTGAATAGCATATTTAGTGAGTTGGTCTTACCGCAGGTAAAGGGTCCACAGCCAGATAGGGAATGGTAGACTAACAGGAAGAGCAGTGCAAGGAAGGTACTGCAGGGATCCCCTGTGGTCATCCCCCTGCAAAACAGATACATCGCTTTGGGTACTGTTGAGGGGATGACTCATCATGGGAGAGCAGCAGCAGCCAGGTTCATGGCACCGTGGCTGGCTCTGCTGCACAGGAGGGCAGGAAAAAGAGTGAGAGAGCAATAGTGATAGGGGATTCGATTTTAAGGGGAATAGATAGGCATTTCTGCAGCCGCAACCGAGACTCCAGGATGGTATGTTGCCTCCCTGGTGCAAGGGTCAAGGATGTCTCAGAGCGGGTGCAGGACATTCTGAAAAGGGAGGATGAACAGCCAGTTGTCGTGGTGCATATAGATACCAACGATATAGGTAAAAAATGGGATGAGGTCCTACGAGACGAATTTAGGGAGCTAGGAGTTAAATTAAAAAGTAGGATCTCAATAGTAGTAATCTCAGGATTGCTACCAGTGCCACGTGCTAGTCAGAGTAGGAATCGCAGAATAGCTCAGATGAATATGTTGCTTGAGCAGTGGTGCAGAAGGGAGGGATTCAAATTCCTGGGATATTGGAACCGGTTCTGAGGGAGGTAGGACCAGTACAAACCGGACGGTCTGCACCTGGGCAGGACTGGAACCAATGTCCTAGCGGGAGTGTTTGCTAGTGCTGTTTGGGAGGAGTTAAACTAATATGGCAGGGGGATGGGAACCTATGCAGGGAGACAGAGGGGAATAAAATGGAGACAGAAGCAAAAGATAGAAAGGAGAATAGTAAAAGTGGAGGGCAGAGAAACCTAAGGCAAAAAACAAAAAGGGCCACTTTACAGCAGAATTCTAAAAGGTCAAAGTGTGTTAAAAAGACAAGCCTGAAGGCTCTGTGCCTCAATGCGAGGAGTATTCGAAATAAGGTGGACGAATTAATTACGCAGATAGCAGTTAACGGATACGATGTGATTGGCATCACGGAGACACGACTCCAGGGTGACCAAGGCTGGGAACTCAACATCCAAGGGTATTCAGCATTTAGGAAGGATAGACAGAAAGGAAAAGGAGGCGAGGTTAAAGAGGAAATTAATGCAATTGTAAGGAAGGACATTAGCTTGGACGATGTGGAATCGGTATGGGTGGAGCTACGGTATACCAAAGGGCAGAAATCGCTAGTGGGAGTTGTGTACAGGCCTCCAAATAGTAGTAGTGAGGTTGGGGACAGCATCAAACAAGAAATTAGGGATGTGTGCAACAAAGGTACAGCAGTAATCATGGGCGAATTTAATCTACATATCGATTGGGCTAACCTAACTGGTAGCAATGCAGTGGAGGAGGATTTCCTGGAGTGTATTTTGGATGGTTTTCTCGACCAATATGTCGAGGAACCAACTAGAGAGCTGGCCATCCTAGACTGGGTGATGTGCAATGAGAAAGGACTAATTAGCAATATTGTTGTGCGAGGCCCCTTGGGGAAGAGTGACCATAATATGATAGAATTCTTTATTAGGATGGAGAGTGACACAGTTAATTCAGAAACTAGGGTCCTGAGCTTAAGAAAAGGTAACTCTGATGGTATGAGGTGCAAATTGGCTAGATTAGACTGGCAAATAATACTTAAAGGGTTGACGGTGGATAGGCAATGGCAAACATTTAAAGATCATATGGACGAACTTCAACAATTGTACATCCCTATCTGGAGTAAAAATAAAACGGGGAAGGTGGCTCAGCCGTGGCTAACAAGGGAAATTAAGGATAGTGTTAAATCCAAGGAAGAAGCATACAAATTAGCCAGAAAAAGTAGCAAGCCGGAGGACTGGGAGAAATTTAGAATACAGCAGAGGATGACAAAGGGTTTAATTAAGAGGGGGAAAATAAGTACGAGAGGAAGCTTGCCAGAAACATAAAAAATGACTGCAAAAGCTTCTATAGATATGTGAAGAGAAAAAGATTAGTGAAGGCAAACGTAGGTCCCTTGCAGTCAGATTCGGATGAATTTATAATGGGGAACAAAGAAATGGCAGACCAATTGAACAAGTATTTTGGTTCTGTCTTCACAAAGGAAGACACAAATAACCTTCCGGATGTGCTAGGGGTCCAAAGGTCAAGTGAGAAGGAGGAACATAATTAAGAACATAAGAACATAAGAATTAGGAACAGGAGTAGGCCATCTAGCCCCTCGAGCCTGCTACGGCATTCAACAAGATCATGGCTGATCTGGCCGTGGACTCAGCTCCACTTACTCGCCCGCTCCCCGTAACCCTTAATTCCCTTATTGGTTAAAAATCTATCTATCAGTGACTTGAATACATTCAACGAGCTAGCCTCAACTGCTTCCTTGGGCAGAGAATTCCACAGATTCACAACCCTCTGGGAGAAGAAATTCCTTCTGAACTCGGTTTTAAATTGGATCCCCCGTATTTTGAGGCTGTGCCCCCTAGTTCTAGTCTCCCCGACCAGTGGAAACAACCTCTCTGCCTCTATCTTGTCTATCCCTTTCATTATTTTAAATGTTTCTATAAGATCACCCCTCATCATTCTGAACTCCAACGAGTAAAGACCCAGTCACCTGCCTTTTGTCTGCCCCCTTTTTTAAACAGAGGCGTTACATTAGCTGTTTTCCAATCCCCTTGGTACTTTATTAGGTGGGAAATTGTGTTCGGGAAATTGACAGGATTGAAGGCCGATAAATCCCCAGGGCCTGATAGTTTCCATCCCAGAGTACTTAAGGAAGTTGCCCTCGAAATAGTGGATGCATTGATGATAATTTTCTAACAGTCAATCGACTCAGGATCAGTTCCTATGGACTGGAGGGTTGCTAATGTAACACCACTTTTTAAAAAAGGAGGGAGAGAGAAAACGGGTAATTATAGACCAGTTAGCCTGACATCAGTAGTGGGGAAAATGTTGGAATCAATTATTAAGGATGAAATAGCAGCACATTTGGAAAGCAGTGATAAGATTGGTCCAAGTCAGCATGGATTTATGAAGGGGAAATCATGCTTGACAAATCTTCTAGAATTTTTTGAAGATGCAACTGGTAGAGTGGACAGGGGAGAACCAGTGGATGTGGTCTATTTGGACTTTCAAAAGGCTTTTGACAAGGTCCCACACAAAAGAGTGGTGTGCAAAATCAAAGCACATGGGAGTAATGTACTGACCTGGATAGAGAACTGGTTGACAGACAGGAGGCAGAGTCGGGATTAACGGGTCCTTTTCAGAATGGCAGGCAGTGACTAGTGGAGTGCCGCAGGCCTCAGTGCTGGGACCCCAGCTCTTTACAATATATATTAATGATTTAGATGATGGAATTGAGTGTAATATCTCCAAGTTTGCAGATGACACTAAACTGGGTGGCGGTGTGAGCTGTGAGGAGGCTGCTAAGAGGCTGCAGGGTGATTTGGACAGATTAGGCGAGTGGGCAAATACATGGCAATGCAGTATAATGTAGATAAATGTGAGGTTATCCACTTTGGGGAAAAAAACACGAAGGCAGAATATTATCTGAATGGCGGCAGATTAGGAAAAGGGGAGGTGCAGCGAGACCTGGGTGTCATGGTTCATCAGTCATTGAAGGTTGGCATTCAGGTACAGCAGGCGGTGAAGAAGGCAAATGGTATGTTGGCCTTCATAGCAAGGGGATTTGAGTATAGGAGCAGCGAAGTCTTACTGCAGTTGTACAGGGCCTTGGTGAGGCCTCACCTGGAATATTGTGTTCAGTTTTGGTCTCCTAATCTGAGGAAGGACATTCTTGCTATTGAGGGAGTGCAGCGAAGGTTCACCAGACTGATTCCCGGGATGGCAGAACTGAGATATGAGGAGAGACTGGATCGACTGGGCGTGTATTCACTGGAGTTTAGAAGGATGAGAGGGGATCTCATAGAAACATATAAAATTCTGGCGGGACTGGACAGGTTAGATGCAGGAAGAATGTTCCCAATGTTGGGGAAGTCCAGAGCCAGGGGACACAGTCTAAGGATAAGGGGTAAGCCATTTAGGACTGAGATGAGAAGGAACTTCTTCACTCAGAAAGTTGTGAACCTGTGGAATTCCCTACGGCAGAGAGTTGTTGATGCCAGTTCATTGGATATATTCAAGAGGGAGTTAGATATGGCCCTTGCGGCTAAAGGGATCAAGGGGTATGGAGAGGAAGCAGGAACGGGGTACTGAAAGAATGATCAGCCATGATCTTATTGAATGGTGGTGCAGGCTCGAAGGGCCGGATGGTCTACTCATGCAGCTATTTTCTATGTTTCTATGATTCTATGTTTCGAAGGTCTGCCGGGAGTGATGTGATACATGCTGAAGGACTTTTACCTGACTTCAAGGCTTCTGCACAAACCACTTGCTGACAGATATGGGTGCACTTGTCGATATTTCCCTTAGAATACAGCATGACTTGGAGAATTTTTTTTTATTCGTTCCAGGATTTGGGCGTCGCTGGCATTTATTGCCCATCCCTAATTGCCCTTGAGAAGATGGTAGTGAGACGCCTTCTTGAACCGCTGCAGTCCTTGTGGCGAATGAAGTCCCACAGTGCTGTTAGGGAAGGAATCCTACGATTTTGACCCAGCAACGATGAAGGAACGGCAATATACTTCCAAGTCAGGTTGGTGTGTAACTTCTCGGTGGTAGAGATCGCAGGTTTGGGAGGTACTGCCAAAGAAGCCTTGACGTGTTATTGCAGTGCATCTTGTAGATGGTGTATACTGCAGCCACAGTGCGCCGGTGATAGAGGGAGTGAATGTTTAAGGTAGTGGATGGGGTGCTAATCAAGCAGGCTGCTTTGTCCTGGATGATGTCAGGCTGCTTGGAAGAATGAAAGACTTGGATTTTCTTTCTTGGACTAAAGTAAATGTTGGTCCCTTAGAAGATGAGAAGGGGGATTTAATAATGGGAAATGTGGAAATGGCTGAGACTTTAAACAATTATTTTGTTTCGGTCTTCACAATGGAAGACACAAAACCATGCCAAAAATTGCTGGGCACAGGAATGTGGGAAGGGAGGACCTTGAGACAATCACTATCACTAGGGGGGTAGTGCTGTTAGGGAAGTAATGGGACTCAAGGTAGACAAGTCCCCTGGTCCTGATGAAATGCATCCCAGGGTATTAAAAGAGATGGCGGAAGTTATAGCAGATGCATTTGTTATAATCTACCAAAATTCTCTGGACTCTGGGGAGGTACCAGCGGATTGGAAAGCAGCTAATGTAACGCCTCTGTTTAAAAAAGGGGACAGACAAAAGGCAGGTAACTATAGGCCGGTTAGTTTAACATCTGTAGTGGGGAAAATGCTTGAAGCTATCATTAAGGAAGAAATAGCGGGACATCTAGATAGGAATAGTGCAATCAAGCAGACGCAGCATGGATTCATGAAGGGGAAATCATGTTTAACTAATTTACTGGAATTCTTTGAGGATATAACGAGCATGGTGGATAGAGGTGTACCGATGGATGTGATGTATTTAGATTTCCAAAAGGCATTCGATAAGGTGCCACACAAATGGTTACTGCAGAAGATATAGGTACGCGGAGTCCGAGGAAATGTATAGCATGGATAGAGAATTGGCTGGCGAACAGAAAGCAGAGAGTCGGGATAAATGGGTCCTTTTCGGTTTGGAAATCGGTGGTTAGTGGTGTGTTACAGGGATCGGTCCTGGGACTACAACTGTTTACAATATACATAGATGACCTGGAAGAGGGGACAGAGTGTAGGGTAACAAAATTTGCAGATGACACAAAGATTAGTTGGAAAGCGGGTTGTGTAGAGGACACAGAGAGGCTGCAAAGAGATTTGGCTAGGTTAAGCGAATGGGCTAAGGTTTGGCAGATGGAATGCAATGTCGGAAAGTATGAGGTCATCGACCTTGGGCAAAAAAACAGGACAAGGGAATATTATTTGAATTGGGAGAAATTACAACATGCTGAGGTGCAGAGGGACCTGGGGGTTCTCGTGCATGAATCCCAAAAAGTTAGTTTGCAGGTGCAGCAGGTAATCAGGAAGGCGAATGGAATGTTGGCCTTCATTGCGAGAGGGATGGAGTACAAAAGCAGGGCGGTCCTGCTGCAACTGTATAGGGTATTGGTAAGGCCGCACCTGGAGTACTGCGTGCAGTTTTGGTCACCTTACTTAAGGAAGGATATACTGGCTTTGGAGGGGGTACAGAGACGATTCACGAGGCTGATTCCTTATGATGATAGATTGAGTAGACTGGGTCTTTACTCGTTGGAGTTCAGAAGGATGAGGGGTGATCTTATAGAAATATTTAAAATAATGAAAGAGATGGACAAGATAGAGATGGAGAGGTTGTTTCCACTGGTCGGGGAGACTAGAATTAGGGGGCACAGCCTCAAAATACGGGGGAGCCAATTTAAAACCGAGTTGAGAAGGAATTTCTTCTCCCAGAAGGTTGTGAATCTGTGGAATTCTCTGCCCAAGGAAGCAGTTGAGGCTAGCTCATTGAATGTTTTCAAGTCACAGACAGATAGATTTTTAACCAATAAGGGAATTAAGGGTTACGGGGAGCGGGCGGGTAAGTGGAGCTGAGTCCACGGCCAGATCAGCCATGATCTTATTGAATGGCGGAGCAGGCTCGAGGGGTTAGATGGCCTACTCCTGTTCCTAATTCTTATGTTCTTATGTTCTTATTTATATAGCGTCTTTCACAGCCACCGGACGTCTCAAAGCGCTTTACAGCCAATGAAGTACTTTTGCAATGTAGGAAACGCGGCAACTGTAGGTCCTTACTATACAGTATAAATGCACACGAGGCCCATACTTGAGAGAAGGTCACTCTGTGACCAGCTACCTTTATTACCAAGACCTCAAGTGATGAAGGTGGGTGGAGCTTCCCCTTTTATACCTGGAAAGTCCAGGATAGGAGTGTCTCCCATAAGTTCACCCCGTTGTGGTCAATGTTCTCAAGGTGTACAACTTAGGTCAGCTTATACATGGATTACAATGATAGATGAATACATGACATTACCTCCACCGCAAGTCTTATTGGGATCACAGGTTAAGTCTGTCTGATGGGTTACACTCCCTTGTAGAGTGCCTGAGTTGGGGCTCCGGTTTTGGGGCGCTGGCCTGAGTGTCTGCTGTTTGCAGTGCCTCACGCCTGTCCGGACTGCCCACTGTCACTGGGCTCTCCTCCACTTGGTTCCGGTGTTCGGTCACCTGTGGTGGAGTAAACTCTATGTCGTGTTCTTCCTCTGCTTCTTCTATGAGATTGCTGAACCTCCTTTTAGTTTGATCCACGTGTTTGCAGCAGATTTGTCCATTGGTAAGTTTAACTACCAAAACCCTATTCCCCTCTTTGGCAATCATAGTGCCTGCAAGTCATTTGGTCCCTGCAGTGTAATTAAGGACAAAAACAGGGTAATTGACATTAATACATCACGCCCTCGCATTCCTGCCATGGTAGTCACATTGTGACTGACGCCTTCTCTCAACAATTTCTTTCATAGTAGGGTGTGTAAGGGATAACCTGGTTTTGAGCGTCCTTTTCATTTGCAGCTCTGCGGGTGGAACCCCTGTGAGTCAGTGTGGTCGGGATCTATCGGCTAACAGGAGGCGTGATAAACGGTTTTGTAGGGAACCCCCTTGGATACTGAGCATCCCGTTTGATTATCTGCAATTCTCGTTCCGCCTGGCCATTTGAGGCCGACTTGAACGGTGCCGTTCTGACATGGTTGATTCCATTGCCTGCCATGAAGTCCTGGAATTCAGTGCTTGTGAAGCACGGGCCACTGTCGCTGACTAAGACATCTGATAGGTCATGGGCGGCGAACATTGCCCGCAGATTTTCTACCGTGGCAAAGGATGTGCTTGAATTTAAAATGGCACACTCAATCCATTTGGAGTAGGCGTCTACTACAACCAAAAACATTTTTCCCATGAAAGGACCTGCGTAGTCCACATGGATGCGTGACCATGGCTTGGCGGGCCAGGACCAGGGGCTTCTCTGGGTGCATTGCCCAGCTGAGCACACGTGTTGCACCTGCGAACACAAAGATCCAGGTTTGCATCTATCCCTGGCCACCAAACGTGTGACCTGGCAATTACCTTCATCATGATAATGCCCGGATGCTCATTGTGAAGTTAGAAACATAGAAACATAGAAAATAGGTGCAGGAGCAGGCCATTCAGCCCTTCTAGCCTGCACCGCCATTCAATGAGTTCATGGCTGAACATGAAACTTCAGTACCCCCTTCCTGCTTTCTCGCCATAACCCTTGATCCCCCGAGTAGTAAGGACTTCATCTAACTCCCTTTTGAATATATTTAGTGAATTGGCCTCAACTACTTGCTGTGGTAGAGAATTCCACAGGTTCACCACTCTCTGGGTGAAGAAGTTTCTCCTCATCTCGGTCCTAAATGGCTTACCCCTTATCCTCAGACTGTGACCCCTGGTTCTGGACTTCCCCAACATTGGGAACATTCTTTCTGCATCTAACCTGTCTAAACCCGTCAGAATTTTAAACGTTTCTATGAGGTCCCCTCTCATTCTTCTGAACTCCAGTGAATACAAGCCCAGTTGATCCAATCTTTCTTGATAGGTCAGTCCCGCCATCCCGGGAATCAGTCTGGTGAACCTTCGCTGCACTTCCTCAATAGCAAGAATGTCCTTCCTCAAGTTAGGAGACCAAAACTGTACACAATACTCCAGGTGTGGCCTCACCAAGGCCCTGTACAACTGTAGCAACACCTCCCTGCCCCTGTATTCAAATCCCCTCGCTATGAAGGCCAACATGCCATTTGCTTTCTTAACCGCCTGCTGTACCTGCATGCTAACCTTCAATGACTGATGTACCATGACACCCAGGTCTCGTTGCACCTTTCCTTTTCCTAATCTGTCACCATTCAGATAATAGTCTGTCTCTCTGTTTTTACCACCAAAGTGGATAACCTCACATTTATCCACATTATACTTCATCTGCCATGCATTTGCCCACTCACCTAACCTATCCAAGTCACTCTGCAGCCTAATAGCATCCTCCTCGCAGCTCACACTGCCACCCAACTTAGTATCATCCGCAAATTTGGAGATACTGCATTTAATCCCCTCGTCTAAATCATTAATGTACAATGTAAACAGCTGGGGCCCCAGCACAGAACCTTGCGGCACTCCACTAGTCACTGCCTGCCATTCTGAAAAGTACCTGTTTACTCCTACTCTTTGCTTCCTGTCTGACAACCAGTTCTCAATCCACGTCAGCACACTACCCCCAATCCCATGTGCTTTAACTTTGCACATTAATCTCTTGTGTGGGACCTTGTCGAAAGCCTTCTGAAAGTCCAAATATACCACATCAACTGGTTCTCCTTTGTCCACTTTACTGGAAACATCCTCAAAAAATTCCAGAAGATTTGTCAAGCATGATTTCCCTTTCACAAATCCATGCTGACTTGGACCTATCATGTCACCATTTTCCAGATGCACTGCTATGACATCCTTAATAATTGATTCCATCATTTTACCCACTACTGATAAACACCTCTCTGCCCCTCTGGGGCATGACTACTCGGTTTCCCCACAGTAGGCAATTGGCCTGAATCGAGAGTTCATCCTTGTGCCTATGAAACGGTTTAAATTCCTCGGGACATGCCCCGTACGTGGCTGCCCAGTCCGAATTCAGGACACATTTCTTAACTAAAGACAGTAGCGGGTCTTTATTTGTCCAGACTTTAATCTGACGGGCTGTCACAGGTGAGCCTTCGCTTTCGAAAGCTTCAACAGCCATGACCATCTCAGCAGCATGCTCCGTTGCTCCCTCAGTGGTGGCTAGCGGGAGCATGCTGAGTACATTGGTGCAGTTTTCAGTGCCCGGTCTGTGCCAAATTGTGTAGTCATAGGCGGCTAACGTGAGTGCCCACCTCTGTATGCGGGCCGATGCATTCGCATTTATGGCCTTGTTGTCGGCCAAAAGGGATGTTAGGGCTTTGTGATCTGTCTCCAGCTCAAATTTCCTGCCAAACAGGTACTGGTGCATTTTTTTTACTGAATATACACATGCTAGCGCTTCCTTTTCTACCATCCCGTAGCCCCTTTCTGCCTGGGACAGACTTCTGGAGGCATAAGCTACCGGCTGTAACTGACCATTGGCATTCACATGCTGCAAAACACACCCGACACTATAGGACGACGCATCGCACGTTAAAACAAGTTTCTTACACGGATCATATAACGTTAATAGTTTGTTGGAGCATAACAAATTGCGTGCTCGATCAAGAGCCCTTTCCAGGCTGTCCCTCCAGATCCAATCGCGACCTTTGCATAGGAGCACGTGTAGCGGCTCAAACAGCGTGCTCAATTTGGGAAGAAAGTTACCAAAATAGTTCAGGATCCCCAGGAACGAACGCAGCTCCATCGTGTTATGGGGTCTGGGTGCTCTGTTGATCGCTTCCGTTTTGGACGCAGTCGGTCTGATCCCGTCTGCTGCTACCCTCCTCCCCAGGAATTCTATCTCTGGAGCTAAGAAGACTCACTTCGCCTTTTTCATTCGCAGCCCTACCCAGTCCAGTCTGCATAGCACCTCCTCCAGGTTGTGGAGGTGTTCTTCAGTATCACGACCCGTGATGAGAATGTCGTCTCGAAAAACCACCGTCCTTGGAATCGACTTGAGGAGGCTTTCCATATTTCGCTGAAAGGTCGCGGCGGTCGAACGAATCCCGAACGGACATCTGTTATACTCAAACAACCCCTTGTGTGTCGTGATGGTGGTCACTCGCCAGCTCCTGGGTCATGTAAGCTGAGGTCAGGTCCAATTTTGAAAAAAGTTTGCCACCGGATAGCGTCGCAAAGAGGTCCTCTGCTCTCGGTAGCGGGTACTGCCCAATTGATGGTGGCCTTGTAATCGCCACATATCCTGACCGACCCACCCGCCTTGAGCACCGGTACGATCGGGCTCGCCCAGGTCACTGAATTCGACTGGCGAGATGATGCCTTCCCTCGGCAGGCGGTCCAATTCGCATTCTATCTTTTCCCGCATCACGCACGGCACCACTCTGGCCATGTGGTTTACTGGCCTGGCGTCCGGGTTTATGTGAATCACTACCTTGGCCCCCATGAAAGTGCCGATGCTGTGTTGAAATAATGAGTCAAATTTGTCCAGGACCTGTGAGCATGATACTCACTCCACAGAGGAAATTGCATTGACATCGCCCTATTTCCAGTTCATGACAGCAAGCCAATTCCTCCCCAGTAGTGCGGGACCGTCCCCTGGGACAATCCAGAGTGGTAACCTGTTCTCCGAATCTTTGTGGGTCACGACTACCGTGGCGCTGCCTAGCACCGGAATCATCTCCTTTGTATAAGTCTGTAGGTGTGCGTCAATCGACAATAATTTTGGCCTCCTGGCCTTGGACACCCACAACCTTTTGAACTGTTTGATACTCATCAGGGACTGGCTGGCCCCCGTATCTAGCTCCATTAATACTGGGATGCCATCGAGGAGCACTTTCATCATTATCGGTGGCGTCCTGGTATATGAACTGTATATGTGCTCCACATGAACTCGCTGAACTTCAGCTTCCTACGATTTCCCCCAGTATTCATTTGGCCTCGTAGGGCTTACATCGGGCCTGTCCTCCTCGTAGATCAACCTAGCTGCAGGCTTCCTGCACATACGCGCCAAGTGACCGCTGACATTGCAGTTTCTCCAGGTATATTGCTGATACCGGCAAGCTCTGGCTGGGTGTTTGCCTCCACACCTCCAGCATGAGCTGGAGGCCCCATTGTTGGAAACAAAAGGTCCATTACCAATCAATCGTCTCTGACTGTCTCTGTAACTGTCCTTAAGCGCACCATAAACAGGTGTTCATGGCCCCATTACTGGCCGCATTGTCCATTGTGATAGCATGAGTCGCCGTTCAGCTAGCCATTGTCTCTGTTGATTTCCCCCTTTGGGTTCGACTTCATGCTGGGGCATGTCCGATTGCCCTTGTCTGCCTAGAGAACTGTGTGCCACGTCAACAATGTTGACTCCCTGGTTGTTTGCCGCATTTGATCCAAGATTTTTGTCATACATCATTCTGGTCTCTTCCTCCCCTGAGTTAAATGCCTGGGCTATCAGAGCTGCTGCTTCCATGGTCAAGTCTTTGGTCTCAATCAGTTTCCTGAAAACCCCAGCGTGCCTGATGCCCTCAATAAAAAAGTTTCACAGCATCTCTGCTCCGCATGCTTCTGGGAACTTACATAGGCTCGCCAGTCACCGGAGATCTGCCACGAAGTCTGGCACACTTTGCCCTTCTCGCCGCCGGTGCGTGTAAAACCGGTGTCTCGCCATGTGCATGCTGCTCACCGGTTTAAGGTGTTCCCCGATCAACTTACTGAGCTCTTCGAACGTCTTGTCCGCTGGCTTCTCTGGCACTAGAAGGTCCTTCATCAGGGAGTACATTCTGGATCCACAAACCATCAGGAGATGAGCCCTGCGTTTGTCGGCCGAATCCTGTCCCAACCATTCCTTAGTGACAAAACTTTGCTGTAGTCTCTCAATAAAGTCGTCCCAATTATCACCAACACAGTATCTCTCTTCTGTGCTGATAGTGGCCATGCTCGCTTGGTTTAAATCCCAGTTTCTCGTCGCCAATGATAGGTCCTTACTATACAGTATAAATGCACACGAGGTGATAGTGTTCCCATGCGCCTGCTACCCTTGTCCTTCTAGGTGGTAGAGGTTGTGGGTTTGGGAGGTACTGCCGAAGAAGCCTTGGCGAGTTACTGCAGTGCATCTTGTAGATGGTAGATACTGCAGCCACAGTGCGCCGGTGGTAGAGGGAGTGAATGTTTAAGGAAGTGGATGGGGTGCCAATCAAGCAGGCTGCTTTGTCCTGGATGATGCCAGGCTTCTTGAAAGAAAGAAAGACTTGGATTTATAAAGCATCTTTCACAGCCACCGGACGTCTCAAAGCGCTTTCCAGCCAATGAAGTACTTTTGGAGTGTAGTCACTGTTGTAATGTAGGAAACATGGCAGCCAATTTGCATCCAAGCAAGCTCCCATAAACAGCAATGTGATGATGACCAGATAATCTGTTTTTTTGTTGTGTTGATTGAGGGATAAATATTGGCCAAGACACTGGGAATAACTCCCCTGCTTTTCTTCGAAATAGTGCCATGGGATCTTTTACGTCCACCTGAAGGAGCAGACAGGACCTTGGTTTAACGTCTGATCCAAAAGACGACACTTCCAACAGTGCAGACTCCCTCAGCACTACATTGGAGTGTCAGCCTTGATTCTTTTTTGTGCACAAGTCCTTGAAGTGGGACTTTAATCCACAACCTTCTGGCTCAGAGGTGAGTATGCTACCCACTGAACCACAGCTGCACTCATCCAGGCAAGTGGAGAATATTCCATCACACTCCTTACTGGTGCCTTGTAGATGGTGGAAAAGCTTTAGGGAGTCAGGAGGTGAGACACTCGCCGCAGAATACCCAGCCTCTGACCTGCACTTGTTGCCACGGTATTTATGTGGCTGATCCAGTTAAGTTTCTGGTCAATGGTGACCCCCAGGATGTTGATGGTGGGGGATTCGGCGATGATAATGCATTGAATATCAAGGGGAGGTGTTTGGACTCTCGCTTATTGGAGATGTTCATTGTCTGGCACTTGTGTGGTGCGAATGTTACTTGTCACTTATCAGCACAAGCCTGAATGTCATCCAGATCTTGCTGCATGTGGGCATGGATGGCTTCATTTTCTGAGGAGTTGCGAATGGAACTGAAAACTGTGCAATCATCAGCGAACATCCCCACTTCTAACCTTATGGTGGAGGGTAGGTCATTGATGAAGCAGCTGAAGATGGTTGGGCCGAGGACACTGCCCTGAGGAACTCATGCAGTGATGTCCGGGGGCTGTGATGATTGACCTCGAACAACCACAACCATCTTCCTTTATGCTTGGTAAGACTCCAGCCAGTGGAACGTTTTCCCCCTGAGTCCCACTGACTTCAATTTTACTAGGGCTCATTGATGCCACACTCGGTCAAATGCTGCCTTTGTGTCAAGGGCTGTCGGCCTCACCTAGCCTCGGGAATTCAGCTCTTTTGTCCATGTCTAGACCAAGGTTGTAATGAGGTCTGGAGCTGAGTGGTCCTGATGGAAACCAAACTGAGCATCGCTGAGCAGGTTATTGGTGAGTAAGTGCCGCTTGATAGCACTGTCGACACCTTCCATGCTGATGATTGAGCGTAGAATGATAGGGCAGTAATTGGTTGTATTGGATATGTCCTGCTTTTTGTGCGCCGTACATATCTGAGGAGTTTTCCACATTGTCAGGTAGATGCCAGTGTTGTAGCTGTACTGGAACTGCTTGGCTAGATGCACAGCTAGTTCTGGAGCACAGCTCTTCAGCATGACAGCCGTGATGTTGTCGGGGCCCATAGCCTTTGCTATATCCAGTGCGCTCAGCTGCTTCTTGACATCATGTGGAATGAGGTGACTTGGTTGAAGACTGGTTTCTATGATGGTGGGGGTCTCAGCAGGAGGCCAATATGGATCATCCACTCAGCACTTCTGGCTGAAGATGGTTGCAAATGCTTCAGCCTTGTCTTTTGCACTTGCATGCTGGGCTCCGCCATCATTGAGGATGGGGATATTCATGGAGCCTCCTCCTCCCATTAGTTGTTGAATGGTCCACCATCATTCACGACTGGATGTGGCGGGACGGCAGAGCTTTGATCTGATCCATGGATGTGGGATCGCTTACCTCTGTTTAGAGCATGCTGTTTCTGTTACTTAGTATACATGTAGTCCTGTGTTACTGATTCCCCAGGTTGGCACCTCATTTTTAGATATGCCTGGTGCTGCTCCTGACATGCTCTTCTACACTCCTCATTGAACCAGGGTTGGTCCCTTGGCTTGACAGTAGACTGAGGGATATTCCAGGCCATGAGGCTACAGATTGTGGTGGAATACAATTCTGCTGCTGTTGATGGCCCACAGCACCTCATGGATGCCCAGTTTTGAGCTGCTAGATCTGTTCTGAATCTATCCCATTTAGCCCGGTAGTAATGCCACACAATACGATGGAGGGTGTCCTCAGTGTGAAGACAGGACTTTGTATCCACAATGATTGTGCGTTGATCGCTGCTACCAATGCCATATGGACAAATGCATTTGCGATAAGTAGATTGGGTGAGGACGAAGTCAAGTAGGTTTTTTTCTCGTGCCGTTTCTCTCACCACCTGCCGCAGGTCCAGTCTGGCAGCTGTGACCTTCAGGACTTGGCCAGCTCAGTCAGTAGTGGTGCTACCGGGCCACTCTTGATGATAGACATTGACATCCCCCACCCAAAGTACATTCTGTGCCCTTACTACCCTCAGTGCTTCTTCCAAGTGGTGCTCAACATGGAGGAGTACTGATTCATCAGCTGAAGGTGGGCAGTAGGTGGTAATCAGCAGGAGGTTTCCTTGCCCATGCTTGACCTGAAGCTGTGAGACTTCATGGGGTTCAGAGTCAATGTTGAGGACTCCCAGGGCCACTCCCTCCCGACTGTATACCACAGTACCACCACCTCGGATGGGTCTGTTCTGTCGGTGGGACAGGACATACCCAGGTATGGTGATGGAGGAGTCTGGGACATTGGCTGAACGGTATGACTCTGTGAATATGACTATCAGGCTGTTGCTTGACTAGTCATAGAACAGCTCTCCCAGTTTTGACACAAGTCCCCAGATGTTAGTGAGGAGGACCTTGCAGGGTTGACTGGGCTTGGTGTGCCGTTGTCGTGTCCGAAGCCGGTGCCGAGGTCAATGCCGGGAGGTCCATCCGGTTTTATTCTTATTATTGTTTTCAATATGAGCAGAGGCCACTCAGAGCAGGACAAGCTGCTGAAAGATGGAGGAGGGGGAGGAGGGGGATGAGGGGGAGAAGGGCTCTCACCAGGAGGCCATATCCACCCAGGGTGCTCAGGGAGCAATTCTCCTACCTAAACTTCATCAAGGAACAATGTGCGGGACGTCTACACTTCACTAAGGACATTCTCACTGAAATCTGCCGCCTGCATCAGCCACAGAGCAGGACAAGGACCGCTTTGCCAGTGGCTGTGAAGGTGACAGTGATGATGAACTTTTATGCATCAGGTTCCTTCCAGGCTGGATCTGGAGACATTTGCAACAGCTCGCAGTTTGCCATCCACTGGTGCGCAAGGAAGATCACGGAGGCTCTCTATTCAAAGAGAGCTGACCACATTTCATTTTCTCTTGTCAGAGATGAGCAGGTGGAGCAAGCACATGGGTTTGTTGAATTGCCGGTTCCCCATGGTGCAGGGTGTCATTGACTGCACGTGCATCACTTTGCGAGCATCACATGTCAATTCTGCCCTACAAGAGAACAGAAAGAGATTCCACTCCCTCGACCTCCAGCTGGAGTGTGACCATAGGCAGCGAATTAGGCAGGTTAATGCCCGGCATCCTTCATTCTGCGTCAGTCCGCCGTGCCATCTGTGTTTGAGCCATCACGTCAAACCATAGGGTGGCTACTGGGCGACGAGGACTATCCACTGACGACAGGGCTCATGACTCCGGTGTGCAACCCACGCACACATGGGCAGCCTGCATACAATGAAAGCCAAGCTGCTGCACAAAATGTGACAGGGCAGACCAGTGGCATGTTGAAATGGCAGTACATGTTTACCGTCAACAGACACATTAGTAATTTCATCAAATGGTGAAAAAATAACATAGAGCAGAAAAATGTTAAAGGTACAGCAGCCCGTTTATCAGAAATGATTGCTGCTCTTTAAAATTAGTAATACGGTGCGCAAAATGTTGAAAACAGGGAAGATAGATAATTCTGTAAACATTTAGCTCAGTGCTGGAATATTCCCCTGTATTGTTGTGGCTGGCACAGTCTCATTCATCGACTGCTGAATCATTGCTTAACTGAAACAAAACAAGTTTGTGTTTAGTTCCTGCCGACAATAGCTATCTGTTAAAATCACTGTCGACTATTCTACATAAATAATTCTGTTCTTGACCTCTTTCAGTTCAACCAGCACATGTGACAATTTGGTAATCCCATTTTGGAAGCTTATAGAGAATTCCAGCTTTCCTGTTGTAATATTATTCACTAAGTTTGACTGTGCAATACCCAACATTTCAACAAATACGTCCATTATTGATGTACACCTTCAGCAGCGATGAATTCATGCCAGCAGAACCATTGCTGGTCTCATCATCATAGGCAGTCCCTCGTATTGAGGATGACTTGCTTCCACGCCAAAAAGGTATGAGTTCACAGGTGTTTCAATGAAGGACCTAATATTCCAGGTCCCGAACTACATATTGGAGGGGGGAAGATGCCTTTGCTTGGATTTTTTTAACGTGTAGTGGCCATTGCACAGCAGCCATCACACGGGCTTGACAGAGCTAGGTCTTGGTCCAATGGCAAGGATTAACCAAGACGACTGGAGACCAGCTCTGCTGCACGGACCGAGTGCGCACACATATCACAGTGTGGGCTGACCCGTGCTGTCCCTGGGCTGTCGCCTCTTTTGGGCCTCGAACTCTCACCTCTCCTGGGCCCAGATCACGCCCTCTACGAACTCTCGGCACTCCTCCGCCCCACCTCGCTGCTCCTTTGCCCCGACATCGCCACTCCAGCTGTACCTGCCCGTACTCCAATCAGCGACCTGGATTTGGGTGACGTCAAATCCAGTCGCCCTCTTCAGAGCCATCGTCCTCCTGCAGCAGTACGCGCTGCTCCCTGCAGTGGCATGCTGCCGCACGTTGCTCCCTCTAATGGTCCTGGCCTGCTGATGAACATAAGAACATAAGAAATAGGACCAGGAGTAGGACATTTGGCCCCTCAATCCTGCACTGCCATTCAATAAGATCATGGCTGATCTGATCTTGGGCTCTGCTCCATTTCCCTGCCTGCTCCCCATAACCCGTCATTCCCTTATCGTTTAAAAATTTGTCTATCTCCACCTTAAATATATTCAATGACCCAGCCTCCACAGCTCTCTGGAGCACAGAATTCCACAGATATACAACCCTCTGAGTGAAGAAATTCCTCCTCATCTCAGTCTTAAATGGGGCGACATCTTATTCTTAAACTATGCCCCTTAGTTCTAGATTCCCCCTCTCTGCAATGTCAAAAGCTTGTTCAAAAGGGACAGATGCTCCTCCATGCTGTCGGTTGCCAGTAGTAGGTCGTGTACATACTGCAGCAAGCAGGTAGGGCGGGAAAAGTCTTTTAAAATTGCAGCCATTCTTTTGTGGAATATCGTGGGGGCATTGTGGAACCCCTGAGGCAGGCATGTCCAGGTATAGCTCTGGTCCTCAAATGTGAACACAAATTTGTACTGGTCTTCCCCTTTAACAGGGATACTCCAGAATCCATTGGCGATGTCGAGGGTCGAGAAATACTTGGAACCAGCAGGAATTTGAGATAATATGGTGGGAGTTTCTCTTACTACCGATGAGAAGGCTGGTGTTACAGAATTTAATTTTCTGTAATCAATAGTCAGTCACCAGCTGCTATCAGGCTTTTTAACCGGCCATGTGGGTGAATTGGTTGTGAAAGTGCCTGTCCTAAGAACACCCTGCTCGACTAGGGATTTTATGGTGTCTCGGATGTAAGGGTGACTCTCCCTTGGGATGGGGTACTGTTTAATGAATGAGTGGTGGGGTCCCTAAATAGATTCTTCACCTGCCATTTTTCCACAGTCATGCTTGCATGTGGCAAACATCACTAGATGTTTCTAAATTAATTTTGCCACAGCTTCATTTTTGCTCCCCGGAGGGTCATACTCAGATGGCTTTTTAATAGCAAAAACCGAGTGAGCATCTGAAATTTCTATTACTCCTGCCTTATCTCCCAATCCTATCCAAACACAGTCCTGATTATAAACTATCATCGCACCATACTGATTCAACACATCAGTCCCTACAATTCCTCTTCCATCGGGGGTGGTCATCAGCATCGGCGCTGGGACCTTACAGGTGAGGCCTCCCAACTGAATTTCAGTGGCTTTCCTTGTATACGTGGTGGTTGTATCACCATTAATCCCTTTAAGGGTCATACAACCCTCGCCCGCCGCTGCATGGCATTCAGGGTCTGGAGTGTGGATGATGGTAACGGCTGAGCCAGTATCGATAAGCATAATCTGCTGCCTGCCCCCTTTTAAGACAACAAGGACTACTGGTGTCCTGCTACCATCACGTCAGAACCTCACTTCTGACCAATCTTTGGGGGCTGAACCCTGTCATAAGGTCGATCCTTGAATGGGTCCCTCTACTGTGTGTGCATCGGCCATTGTGTGCACCGGTAAACGATTTTGCATCCTCCCTATGACACTTTAGGTTTGTATGAGGTTATCAACTGGTCCAATCATTGATCTGTACCAGAGGGCTTGGATTCGTCCTTCTTTAGAAGGGTTACTAACTGAGCCAATTGTTGTTCCATCCCAGAGGGTTTGGGTTCATCCCTCGGGAGGTATCTATGCATTGCATCATGGTTCGGTGCCGGTCTGGGTCTGCTGCAGTCTTTTGCTAGGTGGCCTAGCTTCTTACAATTAAAGCACTGTCCCTTAAAGGGCTAGTTTCGAGATCCCTCCACCGTTGACACTGGTTTATTTGCAGTGGGTGGTGACTTCACCTTTAACTGGTCTTTTACCATCTCCCAGGCTCTTTGAGCACTGGTCTCTATATCTGTCCACTGATTGGTGGGCCTCATGGTTATGCCCAGGGTGGTTTTAACTAAAGAGTGAAGTTGGGTCAGGAACATTGATTTAAATTGTTCCTGATTCTTTCCTACTGTAGCATTTGCGGGTGCCTGGTTCTGGGTACATTGGTAGATATCATACAGATGGTTACTGAAGGCTCTCGGGGTCTCTTCTGGGCGCTGCTTGGTCTGATTAAGCAGAACCACTGTTCAAGTTTTGGATCCCTAAATGGTTTAGGATCTCGGTCATGAGTGCATCAGCCACTGTGCCTGGCTGGAGGACTGCATCTGGCAGATTATCTTTTAGGGAAGTGGAACAGGCCAAGATGAGGACTCATGTTAAGTCTCTCTCTTCCAACTCGGGGTGACCCTCCGGAAATTTGCCCACCTCCTATTAACTTCCAGTGGATCGTCCCCATCATTAATGGGCCTCAACTCATGGCTACACGCCGTGGCGTCAGCGTGAGATATGAGCCGTGAGTCGGTATGGTTACTGGTGATGTGACCATTGTATTACGTCATAAATAAGTGGTTACTATGGCTACGATTGGCTCTTATGTCTCCAAGGTATCACCACCACCACCACCAATCAGTGGACAGATATAGAGACCAGTGCTCAAAGAGCCTGGGAGATGGTAAAAGACCAGTTAAAGGTGAAGTCACCACCCACTGCAAATAAACCAGTGTCAACGGTGGAGGGATCTCGAAACTAGCCCTTTAAGGGACAGTGCTTTAATTGTAAGAAGCTAGGCCACCTAGCAAAAGACTGACTGCCTTCGTCTTCCCAATCTGTCCCCTCCTTGTCCCCTTCTGCTGTCCCTGTTATGGCTTCCTGTGTAACTGCGTATACCAGGGCCTGCTGCTCCCCTAACTTACTTTTTAGCCTCACTGGCCCCAAGTTTCAGCCCTCGCCGAAAACGGCGCACCTCCGAGCTGGACGCCTGTTCTTCGCGCGTAAATGTGCGCTCGAAAAAAACTTTGATATTCTCCAGCCCCTCGGAGCTCAATCTCAGCTTGGCGGCGCGCTCTTCACAACGGGGGGCGGAGCCAAACACTTGCGCCAATTCTGTAAGTAGTGGGGGGCGGGTCCAATTTAAATGAGCCAACGTGGTGCCAGCAACCCTGCGCGTGTGTGTTGGAGCGTGCGCGCACGCGCAGTGTCAAACAAACATTGGCACTCGCCCATTTTTAAAAGGACTCGGCTGCCGTTGAGCCACTGACGCCGCCCCTTAAGCATGGCCGAATGGCCTCAACCCCCTTGAAAAGCGGCGTGCGTCTGGTGTTGATCCTTCGGCTGCCGTCAAGCCACTGACGCCGCTCCTATCCCATGGCCGAATGGCCTCAACCCCCTTGAAAAGCTGCGTGCCTCCGGTGTTGATCCTTCGGCTGCAGGCCAGCCACTAACAGAATGAAGGCCTGCCTGCAGCACAGCAGCTCAGCTCGAAGGCTGCTTGCTGCCACTGTTGGGGCTGCCGTCGAGACACTGACGCCACACCCCTGCCTGTCTCCAACATGAAAGGCCTGCCTGAAGCACAGCAGCTCGAAGGCTGCTGCTGTTTCACACAGGTAGGAACATGGTTTATTTAATCTTTTCTTTGCTTATAAATTTTTATTCAGGTTGGATTTATTTGTATAATATTTGTATAAGTATAAATAAGGATTGATTGTATAATTTAATGACTTCCCTTCCCCCCCCCCCCATTCCCTACGCCTAATTTGTAACCGACGCCTGATTTTTTAAAGTGTAGACAAGGTTTTTTCGAGCTCACAAAAATCTTCACTTACTCCATTCTAAGTTAGTTTGGAGTAAGTTTTCACTGCCGAAACTTTGAAAACAGGCGTAAGTGGCTGGACACGCCCCCTTTTGAAAAAATAATTCTGTTCCAAAGTGAAACTGTTCTAACTGACTAGAACTGGAGCAAACTAAATGCCGAGAATTTGAATTTCTAAGATACTCCGTTCTACACCAGTTACTCCAAAAAATCAGGAGCAACTGAGGCCGAAACTTGGGCCCACTATTTCTAGTTGGCACTGGGAGTGGTCTGCCTCCTTATGTGGCTTCTTAATTACTTCCCGTAATGCTCCCATAGCATTTTCTATCTCTTGCTGGAACCCCAAGTTTTCCAATTTACTTTTTTTAACCCTAATTTGTTTTCATTTGCTTCAACGACGGCTGCTGTGGCATTTAAATTTGAGAAGCTTTGTTGTTGAAGCAACGAAGCTGCCTGTTCGGCCCCTCTTTCTAATTGCCTAAGATGTTGGTTTAATTGACCAATTTCTTAACTTAAATGCTGTATTTTCCCTCTTTTAACTGCTTCACAAGTTGGAGGCCTTCTTCCTTTTGTTGTTTTATACCTTGACTCTCTTTTTCTTTTAGTTGAATCTCTTTTACTTACAATTCTTTTAAATCCTGTATCTCTTTTGCCCTTTGTTCATTCACACTCTGAATCTCTTTTACTTGGACTTCTTTTAAACCTTGTATCAAATTGAACTCCTGCCTCATTAAAACCTCATCCCTCTGGGCATACTAAAATACACTGAATGCCAAGAAACCGTTTGCCTGTTTTGGCCTTAGCTCTCCTTGATCTCCTTTCTCCTGGATAAATGCCATGAGCTCCCCAAAGGATGCATGTTGACCCTTACGGAAATACGGTCCCTGTGCCTGTAACTCTTCTATGTCCTTTATGGATACCTTTTTCGACAACTTCTCCTGATAAACTATCTCAACATTTGGCTTTCTGTTCATGACCGATCCCTTCATCCTGTGTCTTTTGAATTTAACGACTGGTGGGTCCCCACTTAAACAGTTCCAACTATCGAGACGACTGCTCCTTAAGACGTGACTTCTCCCGATCCGTTTAATCATTTATAGTTTATACTTCGCAACACAGGTTAGAATCGCAAGTCCTGAAATTTCCAATTGTTCAAAAGAATAATCAAAAACTGTCTCGCCAGATCCCGGAAGAGCCCCCAATTTTTGTAAGATTTCTAAATCTCTGGCATTAAATTGACAGCAAGACTGATTATTTTAAAACAATTTGGAATAGTTTATTAAACACACACACATGCACATCTATCGGCAGTCGTCGGCTATCCTACGGATCGACTTAGTTACAACAGATACAATGTTACAATAATGATTTATAAAAAGGTATAAAAAGGTATTCTTCACTTTCCTTTGGCTGGCTGGCTGAGCACATGGCCTGCTGTTTGGGCTGGTCTCGAGAGGACGGTTTGCCGTGTGCTCAGGAGAGAAGAAGAGAGAAGAGAGTGAGCAAACTTTGTGCTTGCGTTTTTATATCCCTTAAGTCCATTGTTTCTCAGAAAGCCCCAGGATTGGGTCTTGGTTCCAGGGCAGTTCCTTATTGGCTCTCCTCACACATGTGCCTGTCTGGAGAGCCTGGTGCCATTCCTCGATTAGATTAATAGCTTTCCAATTAAGACAATATACAAACAGATCATGCCGGAAGTCCGTGAGCATCCATTTTGTTTCAATGCTGCAGCCTTTCTGTATAATCTACACTTTTAATATTTATATATATACAGAATCAATTTTTGTCATTACTGAACACTTTTATTCTTACATCTGGGTGGGGGACTTCAATGCCCATCACCAAGAGTGGCTCAGTAGCACCACTACTGACCGATCTGGCCGTGTTCTGAAGGACCAGACTGGGCTTGCGGCAGGTGATGAGAGAGCTAACACGATAGAAAATCTTACCTTGTCCTCACCAATCTACCTGTCGCAGATGCATCTGTCCATAACAGCATTGGTCGCAGCGACCAACACACAGTTGTTGTGGAGACAAAGACCCACCTTTACACTGAGGATACCCTCCATTGTCTTGTGTGGCACTACCACCGTGGAAATGTGATAGATTCAGAACAGATCTAGCAGCTCAAAACTGTGGGCTGTGGGCCATCAGTAGAAGCAGAATTGTATTCCACCACAATCTGTAACCTCATGGCCCAGTATATCCCTCACTCTACCATTACCATCAAGCCAGGGGACCAACCCTGGTTCAATAAGGAGTGTAGAAGAGCATAAATAAAAACAGAAAATGCTGAAAATACTCAGCAGGTCAGGCAACATCTGTGAAGAAAGAAACAGAGTTAATGTTTCAGGTCGATGACCTTTCATCAGAACTGTAGAAGAGCATGCCAGGAATAGCACCAAGTCTACCTAAAAATTAAGTGCCAAGCTGGTGAAGCTACAACACAGGACCTCACACATGCTAAACAGTGGAGATAGTATGCAATAGACTGAGTTAAGCGATCCTACAAACAATGGATCAGATCAAAACTCTGCAGTCCTGCCACATCCAGTCTTGAATGGTGGTGGACAATTCAACAATTAGCGGGAGGAGGAGGCTCCATGAACATCCCCATCCTCAATGATGGTGGAGCCCAGCACTTGAGTGCAAAAGGCAAGTCTGATGCGTTCACAACAGTTTTCAACCAGAAGTGCCGAGTGGATGATCTATCTCAGCCTCCTCCTCAGACCCCCACCATCACAGAAGCCAGTCTTCTGCCAATTTGATTTATGTCACGTGATATTAAGAAATGACTGAATGCAGTATATACAGCAAAAGCTATGGGCCCCGACAACATTCCGGCAGTAGTGCTGAAGACTTGTGCTCCATAACTAGCCACGCCTCTAACCAAGGTGTTCTAGTCCACCCAACAATGTGGAAAATTACGCTGTTATGTCCTGTCCACAAAAAGCAGGAAAAATCCAATTCGACCAATAACCGCCACATCAGTCTATTCTCAATCATCAGCATAGTGATGGAAGTTGTCATCACGCAGCACTTACTCACCAATAACCTGCTCACCGATGCTCAGTTTGGGTTCTGCCAGGACCACTCAGCTCCAGACATCATTACAGCCTTTGTCGAAACATGGACAAAAGAGCTGAATTCCAGAGGTGAGACTGACTGCCCTTGACATCAAGGCAGCATTTGACAGAGTGTGGCATCAATGAACTCTAATGAAACTGAAGTCAATAGAAATCAGGGAACACTCTCCACCCACTGGAGTCATACCTAGCACAAAGGAAGATGGTTGTTGGAGGATAATCATGCAGCCCCAGGACATCGCTTTCCTTCAGGACTCAGCCAGCTCAGTCAGTATTGATGCTATCGAGCCACTCTTGGTAATGGACATTGAAGTCCCAGAGTATATTCTGAGCCCTTGCTACCCTCAGTGCTTCTTCCAAGTGGTGTTCAACGTGGAGGAGTACTGATTCATCAGCTGAGGGAAGGCAGTAGGTGGTAATCAGCAGGAGGTTTCCTTGCCCATGCTTGATTGAAGCCATGATACTTAATGGGGTTCGGAGTCAACGATGAAGACTCCAAGAGCCATCCCCTCCTGACTGTATACCACTGTGCCACCACCTCTGGTGGGTCTGTCCTGCTGGTGGGACAGGACATAGCCAGGGATGGTGATGAATTGTTCTAGTTGCTATATGCAACAGCATCATATACTAATTTTGGAATGCATTTACAAGCTCATTGTATGCAGTGACCAGAGCAATCCTTTCCCCATGTCATTGCAACTCCACCAATCCCATTTCTCTTTGACTTGGAACCTTGATGTGTTAAAACATAGATCAATGCATTTTCAGAATGCATTAATATGTCGGTGGGATAATGCAGTTGAGTTTTGGGTAAAGTTATAAAATAATTCTCAGAAGTTAATCGGAAAAAAAGCAATATTCAAAGACACCTGAACAATCAAAAAGTGATATTGACCTGGGAACCTAGGCATTATAGAATCATAGGATGATACAGCACAGAAGGAGGCCATTCAGCCCATCTTGCCTGTGCTGGGTCTTTGAAAGAGCTATCCGATTAATCCCACTCCACGGCTCTTTTCCCATAGCCTGCAATTTTTTCCCCTTCAAGTATTTATCTAATTCTCTTTTCAAAGTTAATATTGAACCTGCTTCCACCATCCTTTCAGGCAATGCATTCCAGATCATAACAACAGCTGGATTTTAAAAATTCCCATCTCCCCGCTGGTTCTTTTGTCAATTACCTTAATGTAGTTTTCCAACTGTCACTAAAAATGTTAGAAGGAATTTGTCTGTATGAAAGAATATTTGGCAAGGTATTCTCTGGGTTTATATATACATTCAAGTTATTATATTGAGCCATAGTGCTTGATAATGCAGTGAGTCAAAATCATACAATTTAATCAGAATTAAGTGACCTTGGTGATTTTGTTTGTAAATAAAGAAACTAAATTTGTCTAAAAAATATTCTGTGAGAACACCGCCCCTTTGAAAAGTAGTCTTGAGCTGTTAACAATTTCTTAGATATTCTTACATTGCCTTCAGTTCTAATCTTTTCAAATTTCTTCTCTTCTGCTTTTTGGCCCCATCCTTTAGTTCCTGGTCTTCCTTCCCACTCGGTCTCCAATTTAATTTTCTCTACACTGTAAAATGTCCGAGGTATTTTGCAGATGGATTATGTGGCAGCGGTATGTGTCAGAATGAAATTGCTACACTTGGAGAATATTGGGGCTACAATTAGATTTGAAATTGTTATTTTTTTCCAGAGCCCTATTTTCCTTGACAAAATTATATCACAAAATCATTTAAACCATTTTAGGCTACAGAGTTATTTTTAGTTCAAAATACTGCTAGTGTGTTAAATAGAATATAGAGTGATGTGATCAATATATCCACTTGTGAAGAACCACTCATGACTTTTGTTACTCAAGAGTCATCCAGTTAGCCTCTATTATGGAGTTATGTCATACAACTAACTATGACATTTGCTGCCTATATCCCACTGATCCATATTTGTTCGCTTGTGACAAATGACATAGGAAGGAAGGATATTTCTTCTGTTGTTGGCTAGAGGTTTTTAAATGTGTTTTTATTTATATCTGATGAAGAATTTCCATTCAGAAGGATTCTTCTTTCTCGTCAATTCCTCGTCTTTATTGTAGTCATGTTATATACCCTGAAAGCATAACATTTGTCACTAGCTGTGTGAGTAATTGGTATCAATGCAAGGTTATTATTATGGATCTTTTTAAAATAATTATAGAAACATAGAAACATAGAAATTTACAGTGCAGAAGGAGGCCATTTTGGCCCATCGTGTCCGTGCCGGCCGACAAAGAGCCACACGACCCTCGGTCAGCAGTCCTGAAGGTTACATATAAACCTATGAACAATGGCGGACAGGAAATGAGCATCCGGCCCAACCAGTCTGTCCCACACAACTGCGATACCCCATGTATCGCAACATTTTACACTCCACCCCACCTGGAGTCATGCGATCTCTGGGAGAGGCAAAAACAGATAAAAACCCGGGCCAGTTCGGGAAAAAATCTGGGCAAATTCCTCTCCGACCCATCCAGGCAATCAAAACTAGTCCAGGAGATCACTCTGGCCATATTAGATTTCATGATGTACTCATCATCGTGTCTGCGTCAGCCAACAAGAGGTTATCCAGTCTAATCGCACTTACCAGCTCTAGGTCCGCAACCCTGCAGGGTATGGCACTTCAAGTGCATATCCAAGCACCTTTTAAATGTGGTGAGGGTTTCTGCCTCCACCATCCTTCCAGGCAATGAGTTCCAAATCCCCACAACCCTCTGCATGAAGAAGCTTCCCCTCAAATCCCCTCTAAACCTTCCACCAACCACCTTAAACCTATGCCCCCTCGTAATTGACCACTCCACCAAGGGAAATAGGCATTTGTTATCCATTATATCCAGATCCCTCAAAATTTTATACACCTCAATGAGGTCTCCCCTCAGCCTCCTCTATTCCAAGGAGAACAAACCCAGCCTATCCAATCTGTCCTCATAGCTAAGATTCTCCATTCCAGGCAGCATCCTCGTAAATCTCCTTATCACCCTCTCCAGTGCAATCACATCCTTCCTATAATACGACGACCAAAACTGCATGCAATTTTCCAGCTGTGGACTACCAGTGTATTATACAGTGTATTACGCATAACCTCCCTGCTCTTGTGTTCTATGCCTCGGCCAATAAAGGCAAGCATTCCGTATGCCTTCTTAAACTACCTTATCAACCTGGCCTGTTACTTTCAGGCATCTGTGGACAAGCACTCCAAGGTCCCTTTGTTCATCTACACTTCTAAGTGGCCTACCGTTTAATGTGTATACCCTTTCCTTATTAGCCCTCCCCAAGTGCATTATCTCACACTTCTCTGAATTAAATTCTATTTGCCACTGTTCTGCCCACCTGACCAGTAGATTGATATCCTCCTGCAGTCCATAACTTTCCTCTTCATTATTAACCACACAGCCAATTTTAGTGTCATCTGCAAACTTTTTAATCATACCCCCTATATTAAAACTAAATCATTGATGTATACCACAGAAAGCAAGGGACCCAGTACTGAGCCCTGCAGAACCCCACTGGAAACATCCTTCCAGTCACAAAAGCATCCATCAACCATTACCCTTTGCTTCCAACCTCTAAGCCAATTTTGGATCCAACTTGACACTTTGCCTTGGATCCCATGGGCTTTTACCTTCATGACCAGTCTGCCATGTGGGACCTTATCAAAAGCTTTGCTAAAGTCCATACACACTACATTGTATGCACTACTTTCATTGACCCTCCTAGTTACCTCCTCGAAAAATTCAATCAGGTTAGTCAAACACGATCTTCCCATAACAAATCCGTGCTGACTGTCCTTGATTAATCTTTGCCTTTCTAAATGTAGATTTATCCTGCCCTTCAGGATTTTTTCCAATAATTTTCCTGCCACTGAGGTTAGGCTAACAGGCCTATAATTACTCGGCTTATCCGTTTCTCCCTTCTTAAACAAGGGTACCACATTAGTAGTCCTCCAGTCTTCTGGCACCATGCCTGAATCCAAAGAGGAGTGGAAAATTATGGTCAAAGCCTCTGCTATTTCCTCTCTTGCTTCGCTGAACAGCCTGGGATCATTTCATCTGGGCCTCGGGACTTATCTACTTTCAAAGCTGCCAAACCCCCCAATACTTCCTCTCTCACTGTGTCTAAAATGGAAGAGTTGTTTTTCTTATTCACTTGTTAAACTCAAAGAAAAAAAATTAACCGATACTTAGTAACTAGCTTCCTATATTTTAGCCAGCGGCCAATAACCTCCTAACATAATCATCAGTGAAAAGAAAATTAATGATCCCTCCAAAGTTATTAATGATTATGATCAGGTCAGACAGATTTCTCACAGTATAGATGAAATGGTAAAAATGGATGAATGCTAGGATTTATCATTAAATCTATGAGCTATGTACAGTGCAAAAACTAAATAAAAGCACCTGATTTTAAAGTGCATTCTCCAAATGCTGAACTCAGTAATCTTCTCCATCGGGGCACTTCTTTCACTTCAATCTACAGCCTGTATTGTCTATCCTCTAATTACAGTTCTTATCTTGTTGTTATCTTTAAATAACAACCACTCAGAAAGCATTGTTATCATTTCCTAAACCATTTTACTTCACAGCATCAGTTATTTATGTAGAACTGATATGAAATCAAAGAGTGTTAGAGCATGTTTCCATACTCATTTCCAACTGCGTTTACAAGTTAGGTGACTTCACATTGACATGTCTAAATTGGCGTTCTTCAATTGCAGTTTGAAAGTGCCATATGCAATGAGTCCCAGTGGCATAATCCAGGCTCAGTACACAAATCTGAGTGAGCACGTTAAATGAATGTCTTCTGCTTATACTGTACTACCTGCTGTCAGTGGCACAGCTCCAAACAGTTATCATTTTAATTGAATGTCTTTGTATGCTACATACTGGTTGCATGTGCATGTTCAATTTTTAAAAGTGTTCCTATGCACAATGGACAAAATGGGTATATGCAAAAAAGGATGTGGCTCTGAACATCATCATCATAAGCGGTCCCTCGTATCGAGGATGACTTGCTTCCACGCCACTGGCTCTGAATAAAATGACCATTTACATTGTTTTTGAATTTGCTTGGCATTTAACCTACAAAAGGAAAGTATCAATACCAGACCACGATCAGCTACCAAAATCTTTGCTGAAATTCGTCATAACCTTGCAATTCTCATAGCTGACACCCATCTGAACGTGGTCCAGATCTGAAAATGTAAATAGCTGCACTAGCAAGTAAAGACTTGAATCAGTATCTGATAGTGTGGGGCAAAAGCAAAATAAGTTGGTAGATCATCCAGTCCTGATGAAAGGTCATCGACCTGAAGCATTAACTCTGTTTCTCTCTCCACAGATGCTGCCTGCCCTGCTGAGTATTTGCAGCATTTGCTGTTTATATTTCTGATAGTATGGGGTTTAGTTAGGCACTTAGGCCCGAGGCAGAGACAGATGAGTATCCTGCTCTCCACCCACAGTACAGATCTATCCAAAAGGAATTTAATGCAAAAGAGACATATTGTGACAAATCCAAGATAACTAAATGTTTTTTTTTATTCATTCATGGGACATGGCCATCACTGGCAAGGCCAGCATTTATTGCCCATCCCGAATAGCCCTCGAGAAGGTGACGGTGAGCTGCCTTCTTGAGCTGCTATAGTCCGTGTGGTGAAGGTACTCCCACAGTGCTGTTAGAGAGAGTGATTCAAGATTTTGACCCAGCAACGATGAAGGAACAGCGATATACTTACAAGTCAGGATGGTGTGTAATTTGGAGGTGAACTTGAAGGTGGTGGAGTTCCCAAGCACCTGTTTCCCTTATTCTCCTATGTGGTAGAAGTCGTGGGTTTGGGAGGTTCTGCCGAAGAAGCCTTGGCAAGTTGCTGCATTGCAACTTGCAGATGGTACACACTGCAGCCATGGTACACAGTGGTGGAGGGAGTGAATGTTTAAGTTGGTGGATGGGGTGCCAATCAAGCGGGCTGCTTTGTCCTGGATGGTGTTGAGCTTCTTGAGTGTTGTTGGAACTGCACTCATCCAGGAAAATGGAGAGTATTCTATCACAATCCTGACTTGTGCCTTGTAGATGGTGGAAAGGCTTTGGGGAGTCAGGAGGTGAGACACTTGCCGCAGAATACCAGCCCCTGACCAGCTCTTATTGCCACAGTATTTATGTGGCTGGTCCAGTTAAGTTTCTGGTCAATGGTGACCCCCAGCATGTGATAGGAATGTCGTTGAATGTCAAGGGGAGGTGGTTAGACTCTCGCTTGTTAGAGATAGTCATAGCCTGGCACTTTTGGATTGTCCTATGAGGAGAGATTGAGTAGACTATGCCTATATTTTCTCGAGTTGAGAAGAATGAGAAGTGATCTCATGAAACATACAAAATTCTTACAGTGCTTGACAGGGTAGATGCAGGGAGGATGCTTTCTCTGGCTGAGGAGTTTAGAACCAGCGGTCATAGTCTCAGAATAAGGGGTCGGCCATTTAGGACTGAGACGAGGAGAAACCTCTTCACTCAGAGAGTGGTGAATCTCTGGAATTCTCTACCCCAGAGGGCTGTGGAGGCTCAGTCTTTGAGTATATTCAAGACAGAGATCGATAGATTTTCGGATATTAAGAGTATCAAGCGATATGGGGATAATGCAGGAAAGTGGAGTTGAGATAGAAGATCAGCCATGATCTCATTGAATGGCAGAACAGGCTCGAAGACAGAATGACCTACTCCTGCTCTTAATTCTTATGTTCTTATGTTCTATGTTCTTTTGTGGTGAAAATGTTACTTGCCACTTATCAACCTAAGCCTGAATGTCGTCCAGGTTTTGCTGCATGCGGGCATGACTGCTTCATTATCTGAGGAGTTGCGAATAGCACTGAACATTGTGCAGTCATCAGCGAATATTCCTATTTCTGACCTTGTGATGGAGGGAAGGTCATTGATGAAACAACTGAAGATTGTTGGGCCTAGGATACTGTCCTGGGACAGTGATGATTGACCTCGAACAACAACAACCCTCTTCCTTTGTGCAAGGTATGACTCCAGCCAGTGGAGAGTTTTCCCCCTGATTTCCATTGACTTCAGTTTTACTAGGGCTCCTTGATGCCATACTTGGTCAAATGCTGCATTAATGTCAAGGGCAGTCACTCTCACCTCACCTCTGGAATTCAGCTCTTTTGTCCATGTTTGGACCAAGGCTGTAATGAGGTCTGGACCGAGTGACCCTGGTGGATCCCAAACTGAGTATTGGTGAGCAGATTATTGATGAGTAAGTGCCACTTGATAGCACTGTCGATGACACCTTCCATCACTTTACTGATGATTGAGAGTGTCTGATCGAGTGGTAATTAGCAGGATTGGGTTTGTCCTGCATTTTGTGGACAGTGCATACCTGGGCAGTTTTCCACATTGTTGGATAGATGCCAGTATTGTAGCTGTACTGGAACAGCTTGGCTAGAGGCGCGGCTGATTCTGGAGCCCATAGCCTTTGCTGTATCCAGTGCATTCAGCCATTTCTTGATATCACGTGGAGCGAATCGAATTGGTTGAAGACTGACTTCTGTGATGGTGGGAACCTCAGGAGGAGGCCAATGTGGATCATTCACTCTGCACTTCTGGCTGAAGATGGTTGCAAATGCTTCAGCCTTGTCTGTGTTGGGTAACTTCAAGATTCTGAATCCAGGCTTGTACATGAAGCCTGAAGAAATGGATGGATTCATGTAAGAATTGACAATTAGAGACTGGCTGGGAGCCTAACTTGTTAGTGATACAGTGAAAATAGATTCTACGTAATTCCAAAAACAAAAGGATTCCATGTTTCAGAGACTGTCATATTTGGGAGAAATCATAAGGATTTGATCAAGACTGTTAAAGTTGTTAATGTAGACAACACAGGGGATTAACTGTTTATGATTGGAGGGTAAGCATTCAGGAACAGAGTTTGTTGAGAATTAATAAAGCCATATTCAGAAACACAGATCTGGTCTAATCAACAAACTATCTAAATATTATATCATTAGGCCTGTTAATGAAACCTGCACTGAAAATTAACTAAGAAAATCCCCTTGCAATGAGAGTTGTGGTAAGTCCTAAATCAGCTATTGATGATATTGGAACTCATATTTGGCAGGGATATTTGACTAGTTGCACCCTGAGAGACAGATTGCAAAAAAAAAATCAGACTTGTGAACTTTGTTGTTGGTGTCCAGGCCAGGCATTTTTTTAATAAGTACATCAAACATTAAGACAATGAGCAGAGAACACCACCTGCGAGAAACAATCCCAGAGGTGTGTTTGTGTGTGTGGCTCGAGTGGGCGGGTGCAATATGGGACTAACTAGTTCCTCTAGTTAATCTGTTTTTTTCCATTGAAATCAATTATAGGGAATACTATAAAAACAGTAACCCTCTCTTATATCCATTATATAAAACAGAAAGAATTTAATGAATATAGGAGAACCCAAGTGGAAGCCTGATGGGTGTGTAAGTGTCATCGATGTGGTGTATCTAGCCAAGGATTTGAGTTAAGCACTTTAACCCTCTCTTGCTCATGCAATTCTTGTGAAAACCATAACATTTTCCAGCACAGAGTGATGATACCCATTGTTACTGTGCCAGGAGCAATACAAAACTAATCCCACTGCCCTGTATCTTCCTCTGTTTCCAATATTTGTCCACTTTCCCCTAAAAGATGCAGTGGTCTCTGCCTCAACCAAACTCTTATATGCTCCTCTGTGTGAAGACATTTCTCTTAAACTCTCTCCTCACTCTCTTAGTGACAATTTTAAATTGAGTATCCTTTGTCACTGACTTCTCAGCTAGAGGAAATGGTCTTTCTTTATTCAGTCGATCAAAATCTTTCACAATTTAAAAAACCTCCAGTAAATTTCCTCTTAACCTCTGCTCCAGTGAAAATAGTCCCAGTAACAAGTCTCTCCTCATGACTATAGTTTTCCATCCTTGGCATCATCCTGGTGAATCTATGCTGTACGCTCTATGGCTTATATCTGGGACTTCATTTCAAAGCCCACCTTATTTTTCCAAACAATATGACGTGTTCCTTATAAATACCGTTTGGAGCACGAGTGAAATGAATTAACTTTCAGCCTAGATCCAAATTAAGTAGAAACAAATCACAATGCTAAAACTATTCACGTGCCTGAAACAAACGATATTGCTCCGAGAGGGCGTATTGACTGTAACTGTTGTATATGCCACACCGCTGCAGTAGAGGGTGCTCTTTTGAAGTTAGAGCTGAGGTGCATTGCTTGGTCAATGTAGTCGAAGCTGTTCGTAACATGGGTAAACGTTTAATTTCTGTTCTCGTTTTAATAATAAATGCTATTAATACAACATAAATCACGTGATATAAGTAAGGAAGCCAAACCGCAAATATAGTAAATACGGTGTGGAAAAGAAATACAAAATGCTGTTTGACTCGAAGCAAATTACACAGCTGGAAAGCAGATTTCGATGTAACGAATTACTCAAATTGATAAAGCGAATTTGCTGTAGACAAATAACCGGCGTAATTCACCTGTCATTAAATTGGCTTTAATGCCCCGTGTTTAATCGTCCCTTAAAATATCGGTGTGCGAAAGTAAAATAAAGTGCACGTTAGAATTAAAGCTGTTACATGCAAGTTCTGTTGTGACCCAAATACTGCTGAAGTGGAAACAGCAGCAGTGCCAATGCGCACCTTTTTGGTGGTGGGCTGGGCAGGGAGAGACATGCAAAGTGCAACAACAGACAGCGAGTGGGAAATAAGAGCAGGTACCAAGTTGAAGTTGAAGGGCGTGATGAGCGCTTGAGGAGCACGGCTCGGCACACTGGCAGAGAGAGGTGTGAAGGGTGAGGGGAAGACTCGTGGAGGCGCCGATCGCTCCATCTGATAAAGTCTTGGTGTGGCTGAGGTCTGCACTCAGTGTGTGTGTGGAGGCTGGCAAGCGCACACTTCCGGTTAGACACACACATACACATTGTGCGAGCGCTGGGCTGAGCTCACTGAGTGTGGAGCAGCAGCAAAGTGACCGGGACCCCTGCAACACTGGGCTCAGTGCCGTGCCCTGAGCCAGCGCACCAAGCCCCGGGCACTCGCCCTCAGCCTGCCGGCGGCTCCTCTGCTCTTGTTTCTGCAACTGAGAAGCGAACTGGGAGTGTTCGGGTTGCTTTGTTTCTCTCTCTCCTAAAGATTGAATCGGATCATCAGTGAGTGGAAGTGCTTTAAAGAGAAGGAGGGGGAAAAAAACATTCAATATTTCAGTGCAAACTTGTGGCGTTGGCCATGGCGGGTGTGAGGAAAGCCGGCTTTGTCGGCGGTGGACTCTTGTTGTGTGTAACCCTGGGGAATCTGCTGCACCTCAGCCCAGCAGCCGATGGTAAGTGATTCCTTCCTTTCAAACCTGGCTTCGGCCAGCCCGGCTGCTCTGTTACAGCGGGCTGCTTCACACACCGCAATCTCCAGTTTGTATTTTGTGTTAACAAGACCGCGACTGCATGGACTGTCAGGTTTTAAAGTTTGTCTCCCCCCCGGTCCCAGCTTTATGTCCCAGCTGCAGACATCAATCCGGGAGGGGCACGGATGTGTTGGAAGTTTCTTTAACAATTTGTGCCTTTGTTTTTTTATTTATTGACTTTTTGAAGTGTTTTGCTTTCATCCGGAGATAATCCACATGCGTTTCTCTCTGCGCCCGTTTGAGGTGTGCAGCCGCTGGAGGAATTTGCTGAGCTGTGTTGCGAAAGTTACCGCCAGCGCTTCACGCTGGAGCCGAGGGGAGGGTTCAGCAAACCATCCGCACCCACTTTCACTGCAAGTAAATGCCAGGGTATGGACTTGCCCACACATTGTGGCCGAAATGGAAAGCGTGAAGCATTTCATAAACGTGCATGTTAAAGCACATCCTTTTAAATCAATTAGTTCAGAGATGGAGGGTGTGTGTGTCAACTGTCACCCTCCACTCCGGGGGGTGATGCCTGGCGCTGTGGGGCGGATCTGGCCAGCGATCATAGTGGCTCAGGAGCTTGGCCGGACCTCATCCCGCCCCCCCACCCCCCACTCCTCTCCCCTCTCACACCCCCACACCCTCTCCCCTACCCTCCCCTCTCCTACCCTCCTCTCCTCTCCCCTCTCACACCCTCTCCCCTACCCTCCCCTCTCCTACCCTCCTCTCCTCTCCCCTCTCACACCCCCACACCCTCTCCCCTACCCTCCCCTCTCCTACCCTCCTCTCTTCTCCTCTCTCACACCCTCACACCCACCTCCCCTCTACTACCCTCCTCCTCTCCTCTCTCACACCCTCACACCCTCTCCCCTACCTCCCCTCTCCTTCTCTCCCCTCTCACACCTTCACACCCTCTCCCCTACCCTCGCCTCTCCAACCCTCCTCTCCTCTCCCCCCTCACACCCCCACACCCTCTTCCCTACACTCCCCTCTCCTACCCCCCTCTCCTCTCTCACACCTTCACACCCTCTCCCCTCCCCTCCCCTCTCCTATCCTCCTCTCCTCTCCACTTTCACACCCTCTCCCCTACCCTCCCCTTTCCTACCCTCCTCTCCTCTCTCACACCCCCACACCCTCTCCCCTCCCCTCCCCTCTCCTACCCTCCTCTCTCCCAGCTCTCATACCCTCTCCTCTCCCCTCCCCTCTCCTACCCCACTCTCCCCTCGCACACCTTCACACCCTCTCCCCTCCCCTCCCCTCTCCTACCCTCTTCTCTCCCTTCTTCTCCTCCCTCACCCCTCTCCCCCCTCCCCCTCCTATACTCATCTCTCCTCTGCCACTCTCACCCTCTCCTCCTTGCCTCTTCCACCCCCACCCTCTCCTACCCTCCTCTCTCCCCTCCACCCTCTCCTCTTCCCTCCCCTCTCTTATCCTCCTCTCCTCGCCCCTCTCCCATCCCCCTGCAACACTTCTCTCTCCTCTCCCCACCACCCTCTCCTCTCCCCTCCCCCACCCTCTCTTCTCCTCCCCCCCCCCCCCCCCCACCACCCTCTCCTCCCCTCTCGTACCCTCCCCTACAGACAGCGCGGAGTTACAAGCGCTGTCCAAGCGACTGACTGGATGGGGAGCTGTATCTTCAGCAAGAAGGTGCACCGTCTCGCTTTAATGCCCCCGAATTCAGATATCATTCACTGTCTGTGTGTAATTCTATGGGGATGAGGTCTGTTCTGCTGCACCCCTCCCCCCAATGCCACATGTTTAGACAGTTTTACTACCAATAGAAAGATGACTGCATTAACATATCGTTATGGCTTGAGGTTGGAATAAGATGTACTTCCCACTTGCAGTACATTTTTAAATGTGGTTGTCTACCTGCAGTTGGTAGTGAATGGACCGCAGTTCCAACTTGTTTAGATTGCTGTAGGGGCGAGTTTTTACTTAAACACTTGCAATAATCTAAGTAAATTGGAGTCTGAGAATTAATGATCTGCTTTTGTTTTGGACCGAGGAGTTTAGAGTGCGCAGTGCCCGGAGAAAGGCAATGGTCCTGGGAGTTGTGCTGAAGTTAGGCAGTGCTGTGCCAGTGTTGCTTTAAAACACTGATCTACACTCAGTGCGGCGGTGGTGGTTTATCACCAGACACTCATTCTGGCAAAGCCCAGAGATGGACTTGAGATTGCACATCAAGACTTGCCTCCCTCTCTCTCTCATTCAGGGACTGATTCATTCCAGTGCTGCATGTTTTTGTTTTCTGACCAATCATCTAAGCAGTGAACGAACCATGGCACATACCTTCAGTGTCCATGTCACAGCCTCTTAAAGCCCGGCGGCCTCCTCACGGCACCCTTCTCTCAGGTTTCTCACCGGTCGTGAATCATAGAATGGTTACAGCACGGGAGGCCATTCGGCCTCTCGATCCCATGCCGACTTTTTCAGCTACTGTATTGCGGTTCCACATATTGCAAGACTTTTAACACGAGACAAGGAGGAGAGGCTATTCGGTCCATCGAATATCCTAACCCAAATTTGTGTTTTTTTGTTAGTGGTACTTTATTTTAAAAGTTATCCAATTGTGCTGCACTACTAGGCTGCCAACACAGGCAAGTTTGGTACATTTACAGGAATTTATATTTGAGGTTTTCAAACTCTGCTGCAGGGTATGTCTCCTCTCAGACCAGTAGATAACTAGTAGCATTGGTGCCTTTCGGCCAAGACTAAGCTTTAACTCCCTCAACAATTTTGCAACATTAATGTATCAAATGCACCAAATTCATCCTTTTTAAAAAGCATATCGTTGGCCAAATTAATCGAGCAAGAACTGCTATATATTTCTATAATTGAGTTTTAAATGATTCAAGAAAGAAAATTCATAAATAAAATTGTTTAAGTGATGCAGAAAGTTAGGACTAATTACACTACTGGGAGAGAAAAGCTCCTCATCCACTCCACGTGCCCTTGAATTTTATCAGCAGTTAATATTTTGTCTCTCCAGGTTATCTGTGTTTGGGTTTGGTTTCTGTACTTGTGTTACTAACTAATCTGTTTGACATTGATGTTTATACTCATAAAGCCTTAACTGGTAGCATTGATAAGATGAGAATTTTCACACATCACATTGGTTGGGACTGGATTGCTGCAGTAATGTGTCTTTAATTACACAGAAAGCTCTCTCCACATGTAAATTACCTGGGTTGGGTGGGGAGGGAGTCTATGTTTGGTTCAGTCCTAAAGGGATTGAAAATATGCCTCACTAGCTGTCCTATAGCATTAATGTGAATAGATACTTGAATATAAACCAAGCCCGTTGTTATTGGGCAAAAGATCAGCGTGCAGTTTTAACACTTTTGGGTTCAGTAGCCTGGACTGGGTTTAGCTCAGATTGAATAATTGTTGGATTTACCAAACTCGGATGTACATTCAGCTCCAAAATAAATGCATGGTTTGGAAGCAGCAACATGTATTAAAGGAGCTCCTAATTCTTTACAGGAATGTTACTGTTCTGGGAATGTATTTTCCAGGTGTTTATAATGTGTGTTAAAATTGCTGATACTGAAAATCTACCCTTCAAACTGACAAATAGAAAAAAATATACAAGAAGATTGAAAAATGTATTTATTTCAAATATTAAAGCATTTCATAGTGATTGAGGATGGGCTATTAACAATGTTTCATTTTTGACTACATTTATTATAAATCAGAATATAATTCAAAGCATCTAGATGAAGTATTCTGTGCCATAAAGGGATATGAAATGGGGTCACATCCAGGATTCCTCACTTGCTGAGTTGCCTGGCTCAGCTGGGCTGGCTGCAGTGAAAGTGAGGACATTCACTAGAAGGAGAAAAGGAAAAGGAAAATTAAGCAGCTCAATCCAGGTCATCCTTGTATATGTTGCAACATTGGCACTCAACATGGGAACAGTTTGTTTGTCTAAACTTCCTTTTGAAAGCTAATGCACAGTACAGGGTTGCTAAAAAGAAAACTAACGACAAAATTGGAATGGGGAGTATCAAGAACGAACTGGGCAATGTAGGAAAACAGCAAAAATTAAAATTTACACACTTTTATCTGTTCATTGTTATATCCATGACAGATTAAAATGTGAGAAATGTTGGATAGTGTTGAAGTCTTTGATTAGAGAGGCAGTATAATTCATCAAGCCATTTACTTCAAAAGATTCAAAGCGCACTTCAGAAGTTTGATATCTTAATTATAACAACTTGTACTTTCATAGCTCCTTTTTAATGTAGAAAAAATTCCCCAAGGTGCTTCAGCAGTGTAATCAAAGTAAAACTACTCCTTTCAAATGAGTGGTGATATTTTGAAACATTCCGTTCTTTTTTGTTTAGTGCTGTAAAACATAAATGTGGGTATTTTGCTGTGGTAAAACAGAAACTTACAGCCTGGTGTATGATTAGTTACATGTGACATTAGGTTACATTGGATTACTAATCAACAATTGTATTTTTTTTCCCAAAAGTTTAGATTTTGCAGTTGGTGATTGATTTTGCTCTACCACTGGCAGCAAATACTTACTGCAACAACTTCAGCTATTCGGCAGTGATTGCTACACTCATAAATTCTGTAAGCAATAGTCAAGAGTATTAATGTGTGAAATGGTGAATGCTGCTAGCGTAAAAGGGTACGAGATGCATCAGCCTGATCATGGAATGTGGGGGCTGGATGTAAAAATGTAATATACTTACTGATTAATGGCTTCCGTTACTTGTAAAAAATGTTTAAGCTATGCGCAAGAGAATTTTTTTTTTATAAATGAGGCTAAGGTGATGAGAACTGGAGTATTTCGTCCTGAGCACCACTGAGGTTTGCAGTGGGCAAGATTAGGGATAGAAGTTAATCGATCCACCCTGATTAATATATACTAGTAAGAAATTACTGCCCATATGAGCACCAGGTGAACAACTTGTTGTTTTCAGACATCATTCTGGTAAACCTGCTGTAAATAAGGATCGTAACCTTAACAGCTACTATAAAATCTAGTCTCTAACTTTAAACGGTGTGCTCATCTGAAGGCTTCATAACATACCCGCATATTTACCATTACTTTTCAGTTGTCTCTTGTTCCCATGTTTTATGCTTTATAGTTGCCCAGGAAAGAGAAAGACTGGGATAAAGACATTTGTACGGATTCTTCCTATATGAATGGGGACTGTGGGCTTAGGTCAGTGCTCTCCATGATGTCACTGGAACCACACTGCATGATGTGACTGCAGGTGGTGGGAAACTCGACACAAGATGTTTCTTCCCAGGCTACATCTAACCAGCAAGTTTAAAGAATAATACACAGTAACCACTGGACATCGGAGCGAGACTGATATTTCACAACAGATCTCTCCCTTTTGTAACATTTAGGATTATGTGGCAATTCAGATGAAGACATTTCTCTTTAATGAGATTTTCTGTTTCAGACAAGTGGTTTAAATAACCGTGGGGAAACATGATGAATGCTCCAAATTTTCTGGAACAACTGATGTGTGGCATTTGTAGGGATAATAGACCATAAGACCTGGTTTATTATGGAAAAAACATTTAAATATAGAAGGCCCAATGTATAAGTGCAGTGTACAGTATTAACAAATCCCCCACAGCTCCAGTTTATTGGTGTGATAACATTTACATAATGCCCCATTGTGGCAGTGATGAGCTGCAATTCATAATCAAACTGGTGATAGAAATTGGTTACTAGTCAGTATCATTAGCATATTTTTAAATTTAAAAAAAATCTGTTTTCTTTATTTTTTTCATCTTCTGCAGTAAGTAGAGTAGAACATTCTTGCTTGTGCATTTCTAATATATTTGGATGGAAGTTCAATTGATGTCACATGGCTATTTAAAATAATTGACGGAAAAACATGTCTGTATATTTTGAATAGCAAGGAGTCATTGAACAGTAATATAGTGGAGAATTAACATACAATGGAGCTGGGGGATGATGGGTGTGTAATAGCTTAATAGCTTTACTTTTGTTAGGCTTCTCACCTCATCGGTTGGTTAAAAACAGGCAATATTTATCATACTAGTGGCTGGCATAGGGCATTGCAGTGACTGTGTAATTGCTCAGCTAACCAACATGGTAATGAATAGTTGTAAGGCTTTTGCAACAAAACTGTTTTGTTAACACCAAATAACAGTAGCCCAGTAATAACCTAAACTTGAGGACAATGGTTAAAACTTTATGTTGAGGATTAGAAAACTGCCCTTCTCTGGAACTCCGCTTCCAGTTCAGAAGAGATTGATAATCGGGCTTCTCTGATAGTCTAGTGAAATGAATTTCGCCAATCATTGCAGTTAAATTCTACAGCAGATGAGAGTCCACAATAAAAGTACTTGTGTTACAGTGGATGGTGTAATTAATGCAATTGTCACACTGGTGCATGAAGAGAGTTTCTAATGTTAGGTGTTGAGATGTTTTGTATTTGTCGCCATACTCCGCCTGTTCTAGGACGACATGCAAGCCGTGATCCTGACCAACGGATCCACCACAGACCCACTCCACGTCCGGACCGGGATCAAGCAGGGCTGCGTCATCGCACCAACCCTCTTCTCGATCTTACTCGCTGTAATGCTCCACCTCACACTCAACAAGCTCCCCGCTGAAGTAGAACTAAACTACAGAACCAGTGGGAACCTGTTCAACCTTCATCGTCTCCAGGCCAGATACAAGACCACCTATTCTCTGTCATCGAGCTACAGTATGCGGACGACGCTTGCCTCTGCGCATATTCAGAGACTGAACTCCGTCATAGTCAACATCTTTACTGAGGCATACGATAGCATAGGCCTTACACTAAACATCTGTAAGACAAAGGTCCTCCACCGACCTGACCCCACCACACAGCATTGCCCCCCAGTCATCAAGATCCACGGCGTGGCCTTGAACAACATGGACCACTTTCCTCTGGAGCCTATTATCAGCAAGGGCAGACATCGACGACAAAGTTAAACACCGCCTCCAGTGCACCAGCGCAGCCTTTAGCCGCCTGAGGAAGAGAGTGTTCAAAGATCAGGCCCTCAAATCTGGCACCAAGCTCATGGTCTACAGGGCTGTAGTGCCACCCTCCCTCCTGTATGGCTCAGAGATGTGGACCATATACAGTAGACACCTCAAATTGCTGGAGAAATACCACCAACGATGTCTCCACAAGATCCTGTTAATCCCCTGGGAGGACAGACGCACCAATGTTAGTGTTCTCGATCAGGCCAACATCCCCAGCATCGAAGTACTGACCACACTGTACCAGCTCCGTTGGACAGCCACATATTCGCATGCCTGACACAAGACTCCCAAAGCAAGCACTCTACTCAGAACTCCTACACGGCAAGCGAGCCACAAGTGGGCAGAAGAAACGTTTCAAGGACACCCTCAAAGCTGACTTGATAAAATGCAACATCCCCACAGACACCTGGGAGTCCCTGGCCGAAGACTGCCCTAAGTGGAGGAAGAGCATCCAGGAGGGCACTGAGCACCTCGAGTCTCATCGCCGAAAGCATGCAGAAAGCAAGTGCAGGCAGCGGAAGGAGCGTGCGACAAACCTGTCCCACCCATCCTTTCCTTAAATGACTGTCTGTCCCACCTGTGACAGAGACTGTAATTCCCGTATTGTTCTGTCACCTAAGAACTCACTTTCAGAGTGGAAGTAAGTCTTCTTCGATTTCGAGGGACTGCCTATGATGATGATTAATTCCTTCTCCAGCTAATCTGTGATTATTTTAATTCTGTCATTCTGTGCAAAGAGAAAAACACTTTGTAAACTCATTGGGCCATATATGACCCATTAGACTTGATCATGCACGTTTCTGTTTTCAAAGTTTTTGCCCACATAATTGCTGGAAGTGTGATAAGGCAGGATAATGGTGTAGCAAGGGCAACAGGCATCTTGATGATCAGCGAGACAAACAGTGTATCTCCTTAACCAATGAGATTAAAGGATTGAGAAATAAACAGGGAGGACTGAAAAGGCGGGCAAATTAGAGTGAATGAATTCAATGTCAAATCAGGTGCAGAAACAGAAATAGAAAGATTGGATTAAGAGAGAGAAAAGAGATGCAAAATTTGGCAATTTTAAAATTTAAAACAATTCATAACCCGAAGGCATATTACTTAACACTTAATTGTTTACTTTCTAGGCGAGAGGTTGATTGGCAGTCATTAACGATCATCATGTAGTTAAAAGGGTACTTGTGCCGATTATTACTAGACTAACATTCTGTGGTGAGTTTGATCTTTATGTTCTTTTGGTTACATTAAAGTTCACTTTACTTAACATGAAATATCTTACAGGGACATTACAAAAAGAAGAAAGACTTGGATTTATATAGCGCCTTTCATGACCACTGGACGTCTCAAAGCGCTTTACAGCCAATGAAGTACTTTTGGAGTGTAGTCATTGTTGTAGCAGCCAATTTGCGCACAAGCAAGCTCCCACAAACAGCTGTGTGATAATTGCCAGATAATCTGTTTTTGTTATGCTGATTGAGGGATAAATATTGGTGCTGGTGCAGGAGGGCAACGGCAGCGAAGAGTGATGTCATCAAGGTCCAGGTCGGTGTTTGGAACGTGGGCAGGTACAGCATGAGCGGCGAGATCGGGGCGAAGGAGTGGCATGAGTTCAGGGCCAGGGGTCCAATGGCAGCACGGGCCAGCCCACACTGCAATATGTAAGTCCATGCAGCAGAGCAGGTCTCCAGTCGTCTTGGATAACCCTTGCCACTGGACCAAGACCTAGCTCTGTCAAGCCCGTTTGGTGGCTGGTGTGCAATGGCCATCACACGTTAAAAAAAATCCACGCACAGGCATCTTCCACCCTTCAGGATGTAGTTTGGGATCTGGAATATTAGTTCCTTCATTGAAACACCTGTGAACTCATCTTTTTTTGGCGTGGAAGCAAGTCATCCTTGTCTCGAGGGACTGCTTATGATGACGAAATATTGGCCAGGACACTGGGGATAACTCCCCTGCGATTCTTCGAAATAGTGCCATGGGATCTTTTACGTCTGAGAGCAGACGGGGCCTCAATTTATCGTCTCATCTGAAAGACGGCACCTCCGACAGTGCAGTATTCCCTCAGCACAGCATTGGAGTGTCAGCCTAGATTTTGTTTTTGTGCTCAAGTCCCTGGAGTGGGACTTGAACCCATAACCTTCTGACTCAGAGAAACATAGGGCCCAAGTTTCGGGCCGCGCCTAGAACGGTGCAGCCCCGACCTGGACGCCCGTTTTTCGCGCCACAAAGTGCGCCTAAAAAAAACTTATCTATTCTCCGGCTCCCTGCAGGTCCTCTGGAGCTGGGCACGGTGCAGCATGAGCTGTGGGGGGCGGAGCCAGGTCCCTGCGCTGAAAACAGTGCCGGGACCTCTGCACAGGCGCGCTACAGTGGGCGCGCATGTGCAGTAGCTCCATGCGCCCAAAACTGCGTGGGAGGGGCCCGAAGCACGCAGCCCCTAGCCCTGGCCGAATGGCCTCACTGGGGCTGCGTGGATAAGGCTGCCTCCCACGCCCAGCTCCTGCTTCCTCCGGACCGGGATCCAACCCGACTCGACTCCCGCTCCCCCCCTCCCCGACCCCGACCTGACCTCTGCTCCCCCCCCACCCCCCGGCCCGACCTCCGCCGCCCCCCCCCCGACCCAACCCCCGCTCCCCCCCCGACCCGACCCCCGCTCCCCCCCACCCCGATCCGACACCCGCTCTCCCCCCCCGACCTGACCTGACCTGACCCGACCTCCGCTCCTCCCCCGACCCGACACCCGCTCCCCCGCTCTCCCCCACCCAGACCCGAACCCCGCTCCCCCCTGACCCGACCCGAACCCCGCTCCCCCCCCCGACCTGACCTGACCCGACCTGACCTTCGCTCCCCCCCCCCCGACCCGACCTCCGCTCTCTCCCCGCCCGACCCGAACCGACCTGACCTGACCTGACGTACGCTCCCGCCCCCGACCCACGCTCCAGACCTTCCCCCGGACCCTCCTGGACCCCGGACCTCGGACCCGACGCCACATACCTGTAAATCCGGTGCTGTGGGCAGGCCAGCCTGAAGTCTTGGGCCCGGCCTGTTCTGACTCCCTCTCCTTTCTCTCCTTTCTCCCTTCCCTCCTCCCCTCCCCTCCCTCCCTTCCTACCCCCTCCCCTCCCTCCCTTTCCCCCTTCCTCCCCCTCCCCTCCCTCCCCTCTCCCCCTCCCCTCCCCTCTTCCCCCTCCCCTCTCCCTCCCCATGCCCCCTTCCCTGCCCCCCCTCCTCCACCCCCCTTCTCCATCCTCCTCCCCCCTCCACCTCCCTCCTCCTCCTCCCCCTCCACACCCCTCCTCCCCCTCCCCCCCCGCTGTCAGAAACACAAACACTGACAGACAGAGAGTGAGAGACACATACACAGACAGACAGAGAGATAGAGACACTGACAGAGACACACTGGGGGGGTCGTCCCAGCACGCTGTTGGAGGACGCCCTGGTGCTGCAGTCAGTAAGTAGAAAATGTTTTATTTATTGATTTTTTTATTTTTTATTTTTTTAATTAATTTTTTTTGATTGATTTATTCGTTGATTTATTGATGTATTTATCATTTATTATTGATGATGGCTCTTTATTTGTAAAACTGAAGTGTTTAATGTTTGTAAACTTCCCTTTAAACGTCCCCCCCCCCATTCCCTACGCCTGATTTGTAACCTACGCCTGATTTTCTAAGTGTCGACAACGTTTTTCTGAGCATACAAAAATCTACACTTACTCCATTCTAAGTTAGTTTGGAGTATGTTTTCACTGCCTAAACTTTCAAAACGGGCGTAAGTGGCCGAACACGCCCCCTTTTGAAAAAAAAAATCTGTTCCAAACTGAAACTGTTCTAACTGACTAGAACTGGAGCAAACTAAATGCCGAGAATTGCAATTTCTAAGATACTCCATTCTAAACCAGTTGCTCCAAAAAAACAGGAGCAACTCAGGCCGAAACTTGGCCCCCATAGAAACATAGAAAATAGGTGCAGGAGTAGGCCATCTGGCCCTTCGAGCCTGCACCACCATTCAATAAGATCATGGCTGATCATTCCTTCAGTACCCTGTTCCGGCTTTCTCTCCATACCCCTTGATCCCTTTAGCCACAAGAGCCATATCTAACTCCCTCTTGAATATATCCAATGAACTAGCATCAACAACTCTCTGCGGTAGGGAATTCTACAAGTTAACAACTCTGAGTGAAGAAGTTCCTCCTCATCTCAGTCCTAAATGGCTTGCCCCTTATCTTTAGACTGTGTCCCCTGGTTCTGGACTTCCTCAACATCGGGAACATTCTTCCCACAGCTAACCTGTCCAGTCCCGTCAGAATTTTATATGTTTCTAAGAGATCCCCTTTCATCCTTCTAAACTCCAGTGAATACAGGCCCAGTCGATCCAGTTTCTCTTCATATGTCAGTCCTGCCATCCCGGGAATGGTAAGCCTGCCAGAGAGCCTCCGGTCAGTGTTAAGGAGCATGGAGGAGATCGACTCCAACACAGCGGCGAGCGTGCTACCAACTGAGCCACTGCTGACACTGGCACTACAAAACCTAAATAGTTCCATTCTTTTCTCTCTTTCTCTCTAATTTTCTACCTTTTTAAGGCAATGAAACAATGCTGAGTACAAAATACCAATGAAGGAGGCTATTGATTCATCTAACTTATCCTTGCTTACAATTCTATAATCACCCATCACAGCATTCACATCTTGAGTAGCTCATATCTGCCTCCATTACAAGGAATATAAATAAAATTGAAGATCAAAAATATGAGGTACGAATCCATAGCTGCCAGTGTTTTCAGTACTTCATTCTGGTGGGCATTCTTCATGTTCAATTAGTGTCAGCAGGCTGTTTGACTGTGGAGGCATCGTAGTTGACCCTGTTCCTGCTCTCGCATGCACTTTTCACTAATTAGATAATAATTAGTTAATTAGATAATAATCGGGTATTGGAACTCTTCTAAAAACAATTATTTCCCCTTTTCAGTCTCGGCTGCGGAGGCCAATTGTGGATCATCTACTGATGTCCCAGCTGAGATCCAATAACTCAGCACGCATTGCACATTAAATCTGTGACTACGATCGATTCATCTACAGCTGGGGGAGCAACTTCCCACTCATTTCTAAACACATGACATAATTAAATAATAGTGATTGAGGTTTGTGTTACAAAACCTCATGGTGCATGACAATATAGTTAAGTTGCACACTTCTGAGACGATTATGTCAAATATGGTGAGGTATTCTGAACTGTTTTATTAATGAAAAGTGTAATTTTTCCCTCCCTTGTAAAGAAAACTAAATACGAAGTACACATCTACACTTTGTGCAATAAAACATGACGTGCATCTTGTTTGATTTGATGGAATGCTTCATTTTCATTATTATCCACCAAGGACCTGCCTAACCATCTTTCATCAAAATATAATACCTCACAAACGTCACTTACTCCATTGATTTTACACTGTTATGAAAGCATTATTTATTCTACTCTGGCACCTTAAGTTTGCAGTCTAAACAAGACTATCACAAAACTGTTGGCATAAGACTTGCCTTAAGATATCTGGCTTCATTTCACTTTCAACATAATAGCATCTTCTAATATCCCTTTTACAATATGTATGCAGCAAGATACCGATATGATGCCACTTTATCAAGCACGAGTTCTTGCATGATAAACTCTGTTTGGCATTCACAATAGTCAATTCGTCACTGGTAAAGCTTGAATTCAAATGTAAAAGAGTTTTAACATTTTGTCATTAAGCATATCATCACACAGATGCAACATGATTTTCCATTTCTAATTGTAAAGACTAAACGACCGGTGAAGGCTGGCAGGAGACAAATGCCTTTGGTATGCTGTTCATTCCACCTTTCTATGCTAGCATTGCAAAGCATCGCACGCCTGAGATTGAGGTGGTATGTTTTATTTCCAGTTTCACAGGTGATTTTCGGTTTGTCGGACTGACACTGCCAAATTCATCGTCAGTCCATGCTTCTTTCATACCATTATAAAACTGATCCTGTAAACAGAATTTGGGTGAAAGTGAGGTGGGATAGTTTTTGTATCTTAGCAGCCTTTGCGATCTTTATAGAAATGACAATGTTGGTATGTCGATACAGCAGCATAATAACCATCAAGTGTTGCAGTTTTATTTTGATGTGTGCTGAATGTGTCACACATTGCTGGTGTCAATGTTAGTCTCAATTATTGCTGTTTTTTAAGTTTAGGAGCTCAGAGGTTGATGAACAGGGTTACTGTTGGAGGTGATTGAATAAACCAAATTCCAATTTCATCACATTAGGGTTCTGCATTTTATTTCCATTGTGTTTTGGGGATCACATTCCATAATTCTCTTCATTTTCTATTTATGACTACTGGTGACTGGATAAGTCAAATTCACTTCTAACTGCATATTCTGGCATTTTCTGTGAATCATACCAGTGTTTTAGGGATTGTGTTCTGCGATTCCATCCACTTTACCATGCAAACAACTAATTACTGGTCTTGTTGCTGCAGTACAAATGAAACTGTAAATGGCTTCAAGTATTTACTCTAACAATATGGATTACTAACCCTGTAAAGTTTGAGCAAAGTATCTAAGCATTTATTTACCTCCGTGCAAGGATCACTTGCTTTACAGACTTGTCAGTACTGCTCTTGATCAACTTGCGGAAATGGCAAGGGATGGCTCATAGCCTAGTTTTGACTCCCTCCCTGCATGTTTCATCTCGTTTCCTGACTGAAGATCAAATTGAGAACCTGTTATGTGGGAATTGTGTTTATGAACTCAAAACCTTACCATCACATTTTAGTAAAAAGGCTGAATTTCAGTTGCCTTTTTCCATTCCCTCTTGTGTTGAAATTAAATATTTTAAGAAGAAAAGAAGTGCTTGTCTTTTTGTCACTTATTGTTGCTTGAACTAAGAGCCACAGTAAATTTTGTGATTTAGCACTCCTGGTATAGAACTTTGTCCCAGAACATAAAGGGAATTCAGGCATGGAGGTCTGCCTGCCTAATTTGTGGCCTGCTGACTTTCCATCCCTTTGAGATCGGCTAATTCAGATCAAGCCATGGGTCTTCCTAGTCTTTGGTTCTCGTCTATTCAGTGCTTCAACCAGCTAAACCATCAGGTGATCCTTTGACATATATTATGGTATTCTCTTTTGAGATTTTGTTTATTCATACGGTTATATCATAAAAAATAAATCTGACAATGTGTGACAATTCTCTGACAAATGAGGCATATTTAGTGTGTAGCTTTCTTTTTTAGGTAACCAAAGAAAGTGAGTTGAGATGGTGCTGAAAATAGGTCAGTTCGTTTTTAGAGTTGAAAGGATTCTTGGACTTAACAAAATCTCCACACCAAGCCAGTTTTCTTACTCTGGTAAATAAATATAAACGATGGAAGTAGAAATTATATGTTTCTCTTTTGGCATGGTAAATGCACTTTTGAAACAATTCCAACAAGTTTATTTAAAAAATTGTAGCACAGTTCCATCTTCTGCTGACCTTATTGATAGCACACAGATTATATTGCTCAGGGACCACCACTGTGATAAACATTGCAACAGTAGCTGTTATCATCTTATGCAGCCCTGTTCCCTTCTCCTTCAAAATCTCTTAAGTGGGAGATGGAAATGAGAGCAAAACACTTAAGTTTATTTTTAATATAGAACAGTCCCTGTGCATTGCTGTTTTAATTGTTTGCTGTATTGCAAGTGTTGAAATGCACTGCAGCGTCAGTGTAAATTAACACTCTTTTGTGCATGTCCTTTTGAGGTTTGCCAAGAACACACAAACTACTGTGCTTTCCATATTTAGTTTCTTCTGTTGCGAAATATAAGAGCATAGAGCGCTACTCAGATGATCTTGCACCATATCACTGCAATCACCAGGTTTTGTTGCATGTTGCTGCAATTTTCTATACATGAGAGTTGAGAGTCCCATTTGTTAGATTGAATGCAATGCTTCTTGCTGCCCCAGTTCCCTCAAGAACCCCCACACTTTATATTCTTATTTGAATGTGGTGCATATTCTACTGCATTATTGCTGCTTGTGGTGTTTTTTGCCTCATGTGAGTACTGATTATATTAGCAATTCACAGGCTTCATTATCTTGTTTAAAAACAAAAGACAGACTTGCATTTATATAGCGCTTTTCATGACCATCGGGCATCCCAAAGCGTTTTACAGCCAATTAAGTACCTTTTGAAGTGTAGTCACTGTTGCAATGTAGGAAACACGGCAGCCAATTTGTGCTCAGCAAGCTTTCACAAACAGCAACGTGATAATGATCAGATAATCTGTTTCTGTTATGTTGATTGAGGGATAAATATTGGCCAGGACACTGGGGATAACTCCCCTGTTCTTCTTCAAAATAGTGCCATGAGATTTTTTTTATGTCCACCTGAGAGAGCAGACTGGGTCTCTGTTTAACATCTCATCTGAAAGATTGCACCTCTGACAGTGCAGCACTTCCTCAGTACTGCACTGGAGTGTCAGCCTAGATTTTTATGCTCAAGACTTTGGAATGGGACTTAAACGCAGAACCTTCCGACTCTGAGGCGAGGGTGCTACCAACTGAGCCATTGGCTGTTAGACCTATTGATGTCTACACACCTGTGTCCTAGGCTCAACCATCTTCAGCTGCTTCATCAATGACCTTCCCTCCATCATAAGGTCAGAAGTGGATGTTCGCTGATGATTGCACAGTGTTCAGTTCCATTCGTAACTCCTCAGATAATGGAGCAGTCCATGCCACATGCAGCAAGACCTGGATGACATTTAGGCTTGGGCTGATAAGTGGCAAGTAACATTCACACCACACAAGTGCTAGGCAATCACTATCTCTGACAAGAGAGCATCTAACCACCTCCCCTTGACATTCAATAGAATTACCATCATCGAATCCCCGACCATCAACATCCTGGGGGTCACCATTGACCAGAAACTTAACTGGACCAGCCATATAAATACTGTGACAACAAGAGCAGGTCAGAGGCTCGGTATTCTGCAGCGAGTGTCTCACCTCCTGGCTCCCCAAAGCCTTTCCACCATCTACAAGGCACAAGTCAGGAGTATGACAGAATACTCCATTTGCCTGGATGAGTGCAGCTCCAACAACACTCAAGAAGCTTGACAGCATCTAGGACAAAGCAGCCCACTTGATTGGCACCATATCCACCACCTTAAACATCCACTCCCTCCACCACTGGTGCACCGTGGCTGCAGTGTGTACCATCTACAAGATGCACTGCAGCAACTCACCAAGATTTCTTCGACAGCATCTCCCAAACCCACAACCTCTACCACCTAAAAGGACACGGGGAGCAGGCCTATGGGAACACCATCACCTGCAAGTTCCCCTCCAAGTCGCACACTATCCTGACTTGGAAATATATCGCCATTCACAATCGCTGGGTCAAAATCCTGGAAATCCCTATGGGGGTACCTTCACTATCCGGACTGTCGCGGTTGAAGAAGGTATCTCACCACCATCTTCTCGAGAGCAATTAGTGATGGGCAATAAATGCTGGCTTTGACAGTGATGCCCATATCCCAGGAATTAATAAAAATGTTGCCACCTAATATTGGCTAAGAAAACAGCCAAACATTTATTCAAATTATTTTTTTTTAATGTTTAAGGTTTGAGGTCTTGTGCTGCACAATTGAAAACTGATTAGAGAATAATTTATCTCCAGTATTTTTAGATCGTGTTAACAAGGACTGACCTATATTGGGGGATGTGTAAATGACTTGAGCCTAGAAATTGCTTCTAGTAATATATTAGCATACAAACATTTCACGTGTTTCAGTACCATTTCTCTGTCTGCTTTTTTTAAACCGAGATAATCTATCCTGTTTAGTTTAAACTGGTGCAGGTCTTTGTAAAAATAGCAGACAGAGGAATGCTATATGAACGTGATATGTTCATAGGCGTTTTCTTCCTCCTCTGGTCCAGTCTCTTCCCACCCACATCCAAGACTCTTCCGCTCTCTGCCACTTTAACAGTTTTCTGGCCCTAAACTGCCTCCTTTTCGCTGGACATTCAATCCCTCTACACTTCCATCCCCACCCAGGATGGCCTGAGGGCCCTCGGCTTCTTCCTTGAACAGAGGCCCAACCAATCCCCATCCACCACCCACCTGGCTGAACATGTTCTTGCATTGAAAACTTCTTCTTTTGACTCCACTCACTTCCTCCAAATAAAAGGCGTTGCTATGGGAACCTTATGGGTCCTAGCTATGCTTTTTGTGGGATGTATGGATCATTCTTTGTTCCAGTTATACTCTGGTTCCGTCCCTCACTTTTTTTCATTACTTTGATGACTGTATCGGTGCAGTTTCCTCATCTCACCTCGAACTGGAAAATGTAATCAATTTTGATTCCAATTTCCACTCTTTCCTCCTGTTCACATGGTCCATTTCTGACTCTTCCCTTCGCTTCCACGACTTTCTATCTTCATTTCTGGGGATAGGCTGTCGACCTAAATGAACTATGTTGACTCCCACAGCTACCTTGATTACACTTATTCCCACCCCTCTTTCTGTAAGGACTCTTTTCCATTCTCCCAGTTTCTCCATCGCATCTGTTCTGATGAGGCCATCTTCCATATCAGTGCTTCCGATATGTCTTCCTTTTTCCTCAACTGAGGATTCCCCTCCACCTTGGTTGACAGGGCCCTCGACTATGTCAGTCCCATTTCCTGCCCTTCTGCCTTTGCCCCTTCCCCTTCCTCCCAGAACCACGATAGGGCTACCCTTGTCCTCTCCTTCCACCCCACCAGTCTCCGCCAGTTCTGCCACCTCCAGCATGATGTCATTCTGAAGGGACAGTTCCCTCCACGACACCTTGGTCCACTCTTCAATGGCACCTTCCCGTGTAAGCGCAGAAAGTGTTCTTTTACCTCCTCCATTCCCACCATCCAGGGCCCCAAACACTCCTTCCAGGTGAAACAACGATTTACTTTTACTTTCAATTTAGTGTACTATATTTGCTGCTTACTATGTGATCTCCTTTACATTGAGGAGACCAAACGCAGATTGGGTTATCGCTTTGTGGAACACTTCCGTTCAGTCAGCAAGTGTGATCCTGGGCTTCTGGTCGCCTGTCACTTTAATTCTCCGACCCACTCCCACTCTGACCTCTCTGTTCCTGACCTCCTCAACTGTTCTAATGTGGCTTAATGGAAGCTGGAGGAACAGCACCACATCTTCCAATTAAGGCACTTTTACAGGCTTCTGGACTCAACATTGAGTTCAACAGTTTCCAGCATTTTCTGTTTTTGCTTCAGATTTCCAACATCCGCAGTATGTTGTTTGTGTTTAAATGCTAATATTGACAAAGTTTAAAACCCAGTACTTGATCCAAGTAGATTTCAATATAGCAATTTGGCTTTGAAACTCCTGTTCTGGCCCAACTCCAGTTTCAGTGACTACACTTCAAAAAGTAACACATTGGCTGTAAAATACTTTGGGACACCGAGGTTGTGAAAGGTGCTATATAAATGCAAATCTCTCTCTTTCATTTTTCCTTTGATTTGGTCCTAAACTCATCATAGAAGCATAAAATCGTATAACATGGAAGTGCTTGTGCCAACTCTTTAACAGAGCTATCCAATTAGTCCCACTCCCCTTCTCTTTCCCAAAGCCCTGTGAATTATCTTTTTCAAGTTCAAGTATATCCAATTCCTTTTGGAAAGTTACTATTGAATCTGTTTCCACCATCCTTTCCAGCAATGCATTCCAGATCATAACAAGTCGTTGTGTTTAAGATATTTAAAAAAATCTTCTTAATTTTCCTCTGGTTCCTTTACCAATTATCTTAAATCTGTGTCCAACTCACCTACCAGTGAAAATATTTTCTCCTTATTTACTCTATCAAAACCCTTCAATTTTGAACATGCTATTAAATCTCTTAACTTTCTCTGCTCTAAGGAGAACAATGCCAGCTTTTCTAGTCACTCCACATAGTCCCTGTTTTAATTCGAGTAGATTTCCTCTGCACCCTCTCCAAAGACTTGGCATCTTTCCTATAGAATGGTGCCCAGAATTCGACACTGAGCTGAGACCTAACCAGTCTTTTGTAAAGGTTTAGCAAAACTTCCTTGCTTTTGCACTGAATGCTTCTCATTTAAAACACTGAGGATCCCAAATGCTTTTTTAACTGTTTGATCAACTTATCCAACCACCTTCAAAGATTTGTGTCTGTGAACCCTAGGCCTTGCTCTTCCTGCACCCCTTTAAAATTATGTCATTTAGTTTGTATTGCCTTTCCTCATTCTTCCCTCCCCTCTGCCCCCTACTAAAAAAAAGCATCACTTCACATTTTTACTGAATTAAATTTAATCTGCCATGTGTCTGCCCATTTCGCCAGACTCTATGTCCTCCTGAAGTCTGTAACTATCCTACTCATTGTTTTTTACACTAACAATCTTTGTGTCATCTGCAAGCTTTGAAATTGTGGCACCTATACCAAACATAGAAACGTAGAAAATAGGTGCAGGAGTAGGCCATTCGGCCCTTCGAACCTGCACCACCGTTCAATCAGATCATGGCTGATCATTCACCTCAGTACCCCTTTCCTGCTTTCTCTCCATACCCCTTGATCCCTTTAGCCGTAAAGGCCATATCTAACTCCCTCTTGAATATATCCAATGAACTGGCATCAACAACTCTCTGCGGTAGGGAATTCCATAGGTTAACAACTCAGTCCTAAATGGCTTACTCCTTATCCTTAGACTGTCCCCTGGTTCTGGACTTCCCCAACATCGGGAACATTCTTCCAGCATCTAACCTATCCAGACCCATCAGAATTTTATATGTTTCTATGATATCCCCTCTCATCCTTCTAAACTCCAGTGAATACAGGCCCAGTCGATCAGTCTCTCCTCATATGTCAGTCCTGCCATCCCGGGAATCAGTCTAGTGAACCTTCGCTGCACTCCCTCAATAGTAAGAACGTCCTTCCTCAGATTAGGAAACCAAAACTGAACACAATATTTCAGATGAGGCCTCACCAAGGCCCTGTACAACTGCAGTAAGACCTCCCTGCTCCTATACTCAAAACCCCTAGCTATGAGGCCAACATACCATTTGCCTTCTTCACCACCTGCTGTACCTGCATGCCAACTTTCAATGACTGATGTACCATAACACCCAAGTCTCGTTGCACCTCCCCTTTTCCTAATCTGCCACCATTCAGATAATATTCTGCCTTTGTGTTTTTGCCACCAAAGTGGATAACCTCACATTTATCCACAAATCTACTGCATCTGCCATGCATTTGCCCACTCACCTAACCTGCCCAAGTCACCCTGCAGCCTCTTAGCATCCTTCTCACAGCTCACACCGCCACCCAGCTTAGTGTCATCTGCAAACTTGGAGATATTACACTCGATTCCTTCATCTAAATCATTAATGTATATTGTAAATAGCTGGGTCCCAGCACTGAGCCCTGCGACACCCCTCTAGTCACTGCCTGTCATTCTGAAAAGGACCCGTTAATCCCGACTCTCTGCTTCCTGTTTGCCAACCAGTTTCCTATCCATGTCAGTACACTACCCCCAATATCATGTGCTTTAATTTTGCACACCAATCTCTTGTGTGGAATCTTGTCAAATGCCTTTTGAAAGTCCAAATACATCACATCTACTGGTTCTCCCTTGTCCACTCTACTAATTACATCCTCAAAAAATTCTAGAAGATCTGTCAAGCATGATTTCCCTTTCATAAATCCATGCTGACTTGGACCGATCCTGTCACTGCTTTCCAAATGCGCTGCTATTTCATCTTTAATAATTGATTCCAACATTTTCCCCACCACCGATGTCAGGCTAACCGGTCTATAATTACCCGTTTTCTCTCTCCCTCTTTTTTAAAAAGTGGGATTATATTAGCTACCCTCCAGTCCATAGGAACTGATCCAAAGTCGATAGACTGTTGGAAAATGATCACCAATGCATCCACTATTTCTAGGGCCACTTCCTTAAGTACTCTGGGATGCAGACTATCAGGCACCGTGGATTTATCTGCCTTCCATCCCATCAATTTCCCTAACACAATTTCCTTCAGTTCCTCTGAAGGTTATTTGTGTCTTCCTTCGCGAAGACAGAACCAAAGTATTTGTTCAACTGGTCTGCCATTTCTTTGTTCCCCATTATAAAGTCCATATCATTGGAGTATATCAGAAACAGCGGTGGTCCTAATGCCGACCCTTGTGGAACACCACTGTATATTCATGGAGATTTATTTCCTGAGTGCCATTCAGAAAATAGCAAACCAGTTTGGTAAAGTTTATGGGGGGAGGAGTTGCTCTAGTAGCACCGTAAGTATTGTTAAAAAAAGTTTGATTTTGCTACACCTAGGAAATCGAGCAGTTCTTCTCCATGTTTTTTAATACCAAATCATGTTTTCTGATCTGGATTTAGAAATATATTGGATGGATTTCCACCCATTATCTGGGAACAGATCCAATCAGCTGAAGAAACATACTATTCTCCATTCTAAAGGCTAACTTAAGAGCACATGCACAATAGATCAAGTTACAAGCAAAGTTTAGTGTCACTGTGGGAGGAAGATGAGTGCTGTCATCTCTCAAAATGGATGATAGGTCATCCAAGAAAATTGTTCAGGATGGGGTGATGCTCCGAGCTCCAAGGTCGACAGGCCTGTATTTGTCACTGGAGCTAGCTGTGCATTGGCTGCCTCAGCCTCACCAGGGGGTTCATGACATGGTTGTGTCAACAGATTGCATTTGATTTGTAGGGATCCAGCTTGTTGTCATTGATTCCAACTGCTCTGCTGCTGGCTGTGAAATTAAATCCAACAATCAGTTTCCTGGCTACATTGTTGCTCTAAGCACTGGAAATGATTTTATTGGCATCGAGCATCATGTCTATTTGCATTCAGCAGGTGACTGATGCACTCTTCTGGAAGATTCATTGATTTAAGTAGGAATAGTGAGAGACAGCTGCTCAGGCAATAAAATTGTTATGATGCTGGCTTTACCAGAGCTCGAGTATGATAGATTGAGTCCATATGGAGATCGAGGCACTGTCAGTCAATCTGATGCCACACATCAACCTTAAGAGCTTTTATTCTCTTGATGTGCAGATGGTGTGTGATGCCAAGTCAAACCTGCTTCTGGTGAATACTAAATTCCTGAGGTAATACATTACTCGTTCATCCTGAAGTAATTGTGGGATTTCTGGTTATTTGGGCAGGATGGCTGATGGCTAAGTTGGCTTTTGAGGAGCCATGGATATCAATTGAAACATTGACTAATGCTATTAGCCAAACCACAAATGTTGCTGGATTGTAAAAGCAACTAGACCAAAGGTATTGGAACTGGTGTCCTTGCACTAACGGGCATGCAAGAACATCCCTGAGATTCCAAAGATCAACAGATTTCTTAATTTTTGTGTATGTTATTTTATTACTGCATTGTTTTCTTGCTGTATATTAATAAGAATGCTGTCTGCATTGATAGCACTTTTATTTGGGTAGCTGGCATATTTCATAAGAAAATCATATTGATTGGACAAATCAAATTGGCCAGGGTAGCCTTGAGGAAGAGTTCATAGAGTGTATCCAGGATAGTTTCCTTGAACAGTACGTTGTGGAACCAACCAGGGAGCAGGCTATCTTAGATCTGGTACTGTAATGAGACAGGATTAATAAATGATCTAGTAATGATCTAGGAAAGAGTGACCACAATGAAGAGAAAATGGGGTAGAAGTTGGTTTCTGCCTGAATTCAGCTGCAACAAAGTTTTGGGGATATTAAAGGGAACGGATAGGGTAAATAGTTTCTGCTGGTTGGGGATTCTTGGACCAAGGAGTATAGTCTAAAAATTAGAGCCAGACCTTTCAGGAGTAAAATTAGGAAACCCTTCTACACTCAAAGGGTGGTAGAAGTTTGGAACTCTCTTCTGAAAATGGCAATGAATGCTGGATCAATTGTTAATTTTGAATCTGAGATTGACAGATTGTTGTTATCCAGAGGTATTAAGGGACGTATATGGAGCTAGATCGCAGATCAGCCATGATCTCATTGAATGGTGGAACAGGCTCGAGGGGCTAAATGACCTACTCCTGTTCCTGTGTTCCTACGACAGGTAGGCTGCAATTTAACTTCGACAACTTTCTAAAAATTATTTTCTAAGACAAAATAAACATCAAACATTCTTTGTAAAAATAAACAGAACTTTTAAAGTAGTCAAAAACTAATTTTTAAAATTGATTTTGCTGTCCAGACAATACATGTTGGCAAATTGATGTCTGGCAATAAAGCAAATGGCCATCTGGTTGGCTCGAGAGAGACCACGTGGTTTAATCTACTGTGCCATTGATAAATAAGCACACGGCCATTGCTTACTGAATCTAGCTCTGGATTTTGAAAGTACGAGCTGGAATTAGTTCAAAGTTTGATGCCACCCATCAAGAAAAGGGAAATCTCAACATTTTGTACCTTTAGGGTATGGTAGCATAATGGTTATATTACTGAAGCAGTAATCCAGAGAGCTGGACTAATGATCTAGTGGCACAAGTTCAAATCCCACCAGGGTAGATGGGGAACTTGAATTCAGTTAATTGAATAAATAAAGAAATAAATTTGGAATGAAAAGCTAGTATAAGTAATTGTCATTAAAAACCTATCTGGATCACTAATGTCTTTTTCGGGATGGAAATCTGCCTATATGTGACTTCAGATCCCCAATAATGTGGTTGACTCTTAGCTGCCCTCTGATACAACCTAGCAAACCACTCTGTTGTATTCGCCACATCTTCCCGAGGGCAATTGGGATTGGCAATAAATGCTGGCCTTGCCAGCAATGCCCATATCCTGTGAGTGAAGAAAAAGAAAAAGAAAACCTACTGGGGACATAATCCCTGTGAATGAATAGTGATTTATTACTTAGTGTCATAATCATTAATCTATTTGGTTGAATGTCTTTCTAGGATATAAAGTGAATTCAGCCAAGGCCAATGAAAAAAATAATTGAACCAAAACAAAATATACTGTCTGTGTAAAACTAGAACAAAGTATATCCAAAACATAAAGGAATGGGAGGTAATCGTAAGCTTGTAGTTTGATTTTTGGGACTCCACTGATGACTGAAGCACTTTTTTCACAGTTAATTCATTGTTTCGTGTGGAAGTGAGCAATATAAATCAAAACTGTGGGAAGTTGATTTTCTTTTTAATGTATTTTTTTTCCCTTTTCCCAGATTGGCGGTTACTTTACATTGAAAACATTCTGTAGCTTTTGCTGTCTCAAGTATTTGGCCAAGCTGTGTTTCTGTATATTTTTCTCCAGTAATAATTAGTTTAAATACCTTCCCTTTGAGGTACTCCTCCATGAAGTCCTGTAAATAATCAATGTGCTGTGTGACAAGGGCACGTGGATGCACTCCAATTATATCTGGGAACCTATCCATTCTTGACTTGCTGCTTGTTTTGAGCTACTTTAACATTTAAAGTATTTGCCCCTAGAATTACCCTTTCCTTCAAAGAGTTTGCTTCAGTTTGAAGTGTTTGGCAAAACTTTTTTTATTCACACTCAAAAATATGCAGTGGAACAAGAGGCCATCCTCAGAAAAATTCCACAGATCTCCCCCCGAGGGGGTGTTGGGGGTGGGGTGGGGGGAGAAGATAGTGTGTGAGGGGTGAGGAAGGGGGTTCATCTCACATGGTTGCCATTAGCAACCATCAAAATTCACTAGGCCTCGGCCTCTCAACACAAACCAGGATAACGTTCCACCCACTTTATGGCTGGAGGCCCTCGCGTCCAGGCCCCAGGCCTCACTGACCCTCCGACAGATCTTTGATGCATGCGAAGGTGATCTCAAACTGAAAGGGGTTGAAAAACAGTGATGGGTGGTCCAGCACCACCATGTTGTTCACCTGCACTGTCGCCATGATTCCTACGGGGTCATTTCGGGGGGCGGGGGTGTTCCCTCTGGCCCTATTTAAAACTGAGACCAAGAACCTGGGCTGGCTTGGCAGAATGTGATGGGCTCCAAGTCCTTGCTTTCCCGCAGAAGCTCTGACCCATTCTCCTCCTCCACCTATTGCTCTTGATTGGTTCACAGAGCACACACGGGCAGCGTGCACCTCTACCGCCACTGAAGGCCCGGGAAGCCCAGGCCCAGTGACGACCTCCCCACAGGGTGCCACCTGCAGGCGGCATCAGTGAGGCGGGTCTACATAAAGCCACCTGCTAAAACTAGTCGATCTCCTCTTCCGCAGCCTGGACCTCTTGAAATCTTCTTGCAGACACCTAGGGGGTCACGGAACCCTGGATGAGAAGCCCTGCTTTAAAAAACATTATAATAAGTAATTCTGCACGTTTATAGTCTTACCCCAATCCATTTTGTTTACAGTCTTGTAGCTCACGAGCAAAAATGAGTTTTATGTATAATCTAGAGTTCCTATTTTATCATTCTCCAGTTTGAAATCTCTCGGAATTTAAAAAAATCCTGTTTAGGTTCTGTGCCATTTTTTAAAAATTGTAATATATTTAACAATTATTGAGAAACCCTCTTCTGAAATCACAGACGAACAAGTATAAGATAGGTGATAAGTAAAACCTTGAAACCAATAATAACCAATAATCTGAACTATTAATTAAAAAAAATAGGTCATTAATTACACCTGGACAATAAAATGAACAAGTTTCACACAGATCTCTAAAGCTTTTTTTCACAGGTTATCTGCAACAGTTATCATTATTAATTTTTGTTTTTTATTTATTTATTCATTCACAGGATGTAGGTGTCTTTGGCAAGGCTGGTATTTATTGCGCATCCCTAATTGCCCTTGAGAAGGTGGTGGTGAGCCACCTTCTTGAACCGCTACAGTCCTTGTACCCACAGTGCTGACTTTGTGGTAGCGGTTTGGTACAACTGAGTGACTTGCTAGGCCAGTTCAGTGGGCAGTCAAGAGTCAACCACATTGCTGTGGGTCACAGATCGGCCAGACCGGGTAAAGGTGGCAGCTCTCCTTCCCTAAAGGACATTAGTGAACCAGCTGGGTTTTTACGACAATCTAGTAGTTTCATGGTTATCCTTACTTTTTAATTCCAGCTTCATTTAATTAACTGAATCAGCTGCCGTGGTGGAATTTGAACTCGTTTCTCTGGATCATTAGTCCAGGCCTCTTGATTTCGTTCAGTAATATAACCACTATGCTACTGTATCCCGGATATGGTATAATTGTTTATTATTTCATTACCCAGATTGGCCTTAACTGCACTTTTAAGACATCCCCTGATTTGCTGACCCTGGGATAAAGTAGAGAAGGAAGGGAGTTCCCACCCCAATAAAAAAGTATTTTATGTAGACCGACACAAGTCTAATCACCACCTAGCCCTGAACAAATAGAAAGTGCTAGAAGATAGTCTTCCATTAAATAAAAATGTGTAATATACCAGACTTGTGTTCAAAACACATTTTTATTCAAGTTATTCAGCTACTGTCTTTGAGCCTGCTACTTTTATGTATGTGAGCTGGTTGTCACCGGCACTTTAATGTTATTTATTAGAATCATTACATATAACATATAACATTCTATTTCGGTATAATTTACAAAGGTTAAATGAAGTTCAAGCCAATAGGCTCAATTTTCCCCAGTGATTTGCATCGTTATTTTGGTGCACGTGCTTTTTTTGGCCTAAATTTTAAAATCCAAGTTTCCCCAAAGATTGTGCGCCAACGTAACTCAATTAGTTACGATTTTTTTAGGTTAGTTTTTTTTGTGTCATGGGAGCGTAACCTGATGTCTGCGCCAGTTTTTCACATTTATGCAAGTCTGGCCAACTTACATTTCTCCTAGGACGGCGCATGTGACCACTCCCAAAGAACCTTCTGGGCACTTAAGAAAAACCAGCGCACATCATAAAATTGGCGCAGAAAGACGCCATTGTTTTTATGCAAAATTTTGGAGGGAGTCAAGAACACATTAAATATGCATCATCAAGCTTAATTTTTTTCCAACTGAAATGCAGAAAATGGAAGTTTCATGCAATTCTTTAATTTTGGATTTTTTAAAAAGTGCCACACCACCGAATGTCTCCAAACCGGGCTCGAGGGTCGGAGCGTCGGCCTTCTGCATGATGGTGCTGCGAAGGAGACAATTGATTTGACGTCATCGCATGAGGAACCTCAGATCATGTAGGATAAGAAACATAAGAAATAGGAGAAGGAATAGGCCATTTGGCCCCTCGAGCCTGCTCTGCCATTCAGAGAATTCCACAGATTTACAACCCTCTGAGAGGATGTTGGGCAGGTGGCCCTGCCCACATCGGATATATCGAGACAGGTGTTCGTACCTGCACCTGAGTGATGCAGATTGTGTGAGAAGGCTGCGTTTCTGCCAAGAAGTTGTAACCGAGATCTGTGAGTTAGTAAAAGCAGACCTGCAACCTAGAAGCATTAGGAGGACTGCTTTGTCAGTTGAAGTGAAGGTTACAACTGCACTTTCATTCTATGCATCTGGATCATTCCAGGACACAACTGGGCATGTGTGCACCATTTCTCAACATGCAACACATATCTGCATTCGGCAGGTGACTGCTGCACTATATGTATGGAGGAATGACTACATAAAGTTCCTTATGACCACACAGGCAATGTGTGAAAGGACTGTGGGCTTCTCCAGGATTGCTGGCTTCCCAAAGTACAGGGCTGTATTGATTGTACCCACATCACCTTGGCCCCAAGTTTCCACATGATTTGCTCCTGGTTTTTAGGAGCAACTGGTGTAGAACGGAGTATCTTAGACATCGGAATTCTCGTCATTTAGTTTGCTCCAGTTCTAGTCAGTTAGAACAGTTTCACTTTGGAACAGAATTTTTTTTTCAAAAGGGGGCGTGTCTGGCCACTTACGCCTTTTCAAAGTTTCGTCTGTGAAAACTTAATCCAAACTAACTTAGAATGGAGTAAGTGAAGATTTTTGTACGCTCGAAAAAACCTTGTCTACAATTTAGAAAATCAGGCGTAGGTTACAAATCAGGCATAGGGAATGGTGGTGGGGGGTGTTTAAAGGGAAGTTTACAAACATTAAACACTTCAGTTTTACAAATAAAGAGCCATCATCAATAATAAATGATAAATACATCAATAAATCAACCAATAAATCAATCACAAAAAATTAATAAGAAACAATTTTTTTTAAAAATCAATAAATAAAACATTTTCTACTTACCGACTGCAGCACCGGGAGCCCTCCAACAGCGTGCTGGGAAGCCCCCCCCCCCAGTGTGTCTCTGTCAGTGTCTCTATCTCTCTGTCTGTCTGTGTGTGTCTCTCATTCTCTGTCTGTCAGTGTCTGTGTTTCTGACAGCGAGGGGAGGGGGAGGAGGGGGGTAGAGGGAGAGAGGGGGGAGCAGAGGGAGGGAAGGGGGAGGGATGGGGGAGAAGGGGAGGGGGGGAGAAGGGGATAAAGGGGAGAAGGGGGGAAAGGAGATGGGGGGGGAGGAGATGGGGGTGGGAAGGAGATTGGGGGGGGGAAAGGAGAAGGGAGAGGGAGGCTGAACGGGCCAGGCCCGAGACTTCGGGCAGGGCCCGTCCCCAGCACCAGATTTACAGGTAGGTGGCGTTGGGTCGGGTCGGGGGGGTGGTGGGAAGGAGGTCGGTTCGGGTCGGGGGGAGGGAGGGAGGGAGAGGGAGGTCAGGTCGGGGAGAAGGAGGTCAGGTCGGATCCAGTCCGGGGGCGGGGACGGGGGGGAGCAGGGGTCGGGTCGGGTCGGGTCCAGGAGGGGGCGGGAGTCGGGTCGGGTCCAGTCAGGGGGGGGGGAGCGGGAGCGGGAATCGGGTCGGGTCCGGAGGCGGGAAGCGGGAGTCGAGTCGGGAGGAAGCAGGAGCTGGCCATGGGAGGAGCCTTATTCGCGCAGCCCCAGTGAGGCCATTCGGCCAGGGCTAGGGGCTGCGTGCTTCGGCCCCTCCCACACAGTTTCGGGCGCCTGGAGCTACTGCACTTGCGTGCCCACTGTAGCGCGCATGTGCAGAGGTCCCGGCACTGTTTTCAGCGCAGGGACCTGGCTCTGCCCCCTACAGCTCATGCTGCGCTGCGCCGAGGGCCAGAGGACCTGCAGGGAGGTGGAGAATACAGAGGGTTTTTTTAGGCGCACTTTGTGGCGCGAAAAATGGGCGTCCAGGTCGGGACTGCGCCGTTCTAGGCGCGGCTCGAAACTTGGGCCCCTTGTGAGCACCTTTGGAGGATTCCGAGATGTACAAAACAGAAAAGGCTTCCACTCCGTTAATGTGCAAGTCGTGTGTGATGATATGCATCATATCATGTCAGTTGATGCAAAATATCCTGGGAGCACCCATGATGCGTTCCTCCTACACTATATCTGTCATGTTTCAGCAACAGCCAGAAGGGCAGAGCTGGCTACTGGGAGACAAAGGGTACAGTCTCGCCACCTGGCTCATGACGCCTCTACGCGTAACCCGAACGGAAGCTGACCGGGAATACAACATGTCGCACATTGCGATGTGCAGTATAATAGAGAGGACCATTGGCATCTTGAAACAGCGTTTCCGATGCCTCGACCTTTCCGGAGGCTGCTTGAAATATTCCCCTGAGATTGTCAGTTAGTTCACTGTTGTGTGCTGCATGCCGCATAACTTAGCCATCATGAGGCAACAGCAGCTGATAGTGGAAGATGCAGTTGAGGTGAGAGTGGCTGATGATGAGGAGGAAGATGCAGATGACGAAGAGGAGGAGGACGAGGAAGCCATGCAACTAACTGAACCTGGAGCACGACGGTGGAGGAGGGCAGGTCGTCGTGCCATCTTAACAATTGCTCGAGCCTTGCGCCAGCAGCTCATCTGTGAATGCTTTGCTGTCTGAAGGCTTGGCAGCAACTATTCCACTTGGACCATGTTTACTGTTTGGACCAGTTCCGTAATGTTGTGTTGTGTTCATGGAACAAATAATGAAAATGATTCTTCTTTACTTCAAAAAGTTGTGTTAATAATTGAACAAATAATGGAAATGTTTCAGTTATAATTCAAAATATATTTTATTCAAAAGTTTAACAAACACTTGTTTGTACTAAACTTAACTTTTAATAAAAATATTCTTGTATCAAACTTTAATGCTTTTAGTTAAGATCACTTACAAACGCGAAGGTCACTCACAAACTTTTAAACTTGCAAATTTACGTAACTTACAAAAAACTTTTAGTGTGAGAACAGTTACAACAGTAACAACAACAGGGATGCTTCCAGTCTCCCAGACGACTACATGTGCGGGAAGTGTATCCTGCTGCAGCTCCTGACAGACCGCATTGCAGCACTGGAGCTGCGGGGGGATTCACTCTGGAGCATCCGCGATGCTGAGGATGCTGTGAGTAGCATGTTTAGTGAGTTGGTCTTACCGCAGGTAAAGGTTACACAGACAGATAGGGAATGGGAGACCAACAGGAAGAGCAGTGGAAGGAAGGTCGTGCAGGGGTCCCTTGCGGTCATCCCCCTCCAAAACAGATACACCATTTTGGGTACTGCTGGGGGGGATGACTCATCAGGGGAGGGCAGCAGCAGCCAAGTCCATGGCACCGTGGATGGCTCTGCTGCACAGGAAGGCAGGAAAAAGAGTGGGAGAGCTATAGTGGTAGAGGATTCTATTGTAAGAGGGATAGATGTTTCTGTGGCCACAATCGAGACTCCAGGATGGTATGTTGCCTCCCTGGTGCAAGGGTGAAGGATGTCTCAGAGCGATTGCAGGACATTTTGGAAGGGGAGGGTGAACAGCCAGTTGTCGTGGTGCATATAGGTAGGAACGATATAGGTAAAAAAATGGGATGAGGGCCTACAAGGTGAATTTAGGGAGCTAGGAGTTAAATTAAAAAGTAGGACCTCAAAGGTAGTAATCTCAGGATTGCTCCCAGTGCCACGTGCTAGTCAGAGTAGGAATCACAGGATAGCTCAGATGAATATGTGGCTTGAGGAGTGGTGCAGAAGGGAGGGATTCAAATTCCTGGGACATTGGAACCAGTTCTGGGGGAGGTGGGACCAGTACAAAGCGGACGGTCTGCATCTGGGCAGGACCGGAACCAATGTCCTCGGGGAAGTGTTTGCTAATGCTGTTGGGGAGGGGTTAAACTAAAATGGCAGGGGGATGGGAATCTATGCAGGGAGACAGAGAGAAGTAGAATGGGGGCAGAAGCCAAAATTAGAAAGAAGAAAAGTAAAAGTGGAGAGCAGAGAAACCCAAGGTAAAAATCAAAAAGGGCCACATTACAGCAAAATTCTAAAGGGGCAAAGTGTGTTAAAAAGACAAGCCTGAAGGCTCTGTGGCTCAATGCGAGGGGTATTCGGAATAAGGTGGACGAATTAACTGCACAGGCAACAATTAATGAATATGATATAATTGGCATCACGGAGACATGGCTCCAGGGTGACCAAGGCTGGGAACTCAACATCCAGGGGTATTCAACATTCAAGAAGGATAGACAGAAAGGAAAAGGAGATGGGGTAGTGTTGCTGGTTAAAGAGGAAATTAACGCAATAATAAGGAAGGACATTAGCTTGGATGATGTGGAATCTGTATGGGTGGAGCTGCGGAATACCAAAGGGCAGAAAACATTAGTGGGAGTTATGTACAGACCACCGAACATTATTAGTGAGGTTGGGGACAGCATCAAACAAGAAATAAGGGATGCATGCAATAAAGGTACAGCAGTTATCATGGGTGACTTTAATCTACATATAGATCGGGCTAACCAAACTGGTAGCAATATGGTGGAGGAGGATTTCCTGGAGTGTATTAGGGATGGTTTCCTCAACCAATATGTCGAGGAACCAACTAGAGGGCTGGCCATCCTAGACTGTGTGATGTGTAATGAGAAAGGACTAATTAGCAATCTTGTTGTTCCCCTTGGGGAAGAGTGACCATAATATGATAGATTTCTTTATTAAGATGGAGAGTGACACAGTTAATTCAGAGACTAGGGTCCTGAACTTGAGGAAAGGTAACTTCGATGGTATGAGACGTGAATTGGCTAGAATAGACTGGCGAATGATACATAAAGGGTTGACGGTAGATAGGCAATGGCAAACATTTAAAGATCACATGGATGAACTTCAACAATTAAACATCCCTGTCTGGAGTAAAAATAAAACGGGGAAGGTGACTCAACCGTGACTAATAAGGGAAATTAAGGATAGTTTTAAATACAAGGACTAGGCATATAAATTGGCGAAAAAAAGCAGCAAATCTGAGGACTGGGAGAAATTTAAAATTCAGCAGAGGAGAACAAAGGGTTTAATTAGGAGGGGGGAAATAGAGTATGAGAGGAAGCTTGCCGGGAACATAAAAACTGACTGCAAAAGCTTCTATAGATATGTGAAGAGAAAAAGATTAGTGAAGACAAACATAGGTCCCTTGCAGTCAGATTCAGGTGAATTTATAATGGGGAACAAAGAAATGGCAGACCAGTTGAACAAATACTTTGGTTCTGTCTTCACAAAGGAAGACACAAATAACTTTCTGGAAATACTAGGGGACCGAGGGTCTTGTGAAAAGGAGGAACTGAAGGAAATCCTTATTAGGTGGGAAATTGTGTTAGGGAAATTGATGGGATTGAAGGCCAATAAATCCCCGGTGCCTGATAGTCTGCATCCCAGAGTGTGTAAGAGAGTGGCCCTAAAAATAGTGGCTGCGTTGGTGATCATTTTCCAACAGTCTATCGATTCTGGATCAGTTCCTATGGACTGGAGGTAGCTAATGTAACACCACTTTTTTAAAAAGGAGGGAGAGAGATAATGGGTAATTATAGACCAGCTAGCCTGACACCAATAGTGGGGAAAATGTTGCAATCAATTATTAAAGATGAAATAGCAGCGCATTTGGAAAGCAGTGATAAGATCGGTCCAAGTCAGCATGGATTTATGAAAGGGAAATCATGCTTGACAAATCTTCTAGAATTTTTTGGGGATGTAACTAGTAGAGTGGTCAAGGGAGAACCAGTGGATGTGGTGTATTTGGACTTTCAAAAGGCTTTTGACAAGGTCCCACACAAGAAATTGGTGTGCAAAATTAAAGTACATGGTATTGGGGGTAATGTACTGACGTGGATAGAGAACTGGTTGGCAGACAGGAAGCAGAGAGTCGGGATAAATGGGTCCTTTTCAGAATGGCAGGCAGTGACTAGTGGGGTACCGCAGGGCTCAGTGCTGGGACCCCAGCTATTTACAATATACATTAATGATTTAGATGAAGGAAATGAGTGTAATATCTCCAAGTTTGCAGATGACACTAAGCTGGGTTGTGGTGTGAGCTGTGAGGAGGATACTAAGAGGCTGCAGGGTGACTTGGACAGGTTAGTTGAGTGGGCAAATGAATGGCAGATGCAGTACAATGTGGATAAATGTGAGGTTATCCACTTTGGGGGCAAAAACATGAAGGCAGAATATTATCTGAATGGTGGCAGATTAGGAAAAGGGGAGGGTCAACGAGACCTGGGTGTCATGGTTCATCAATCAATGAAAGTTGGCATGCAGGTACAGCAGGCGGTGAAGAAGGCAAATGGTATGTTGGCCTTCATAGCTAGGGGATTTGAATATAAGAGCAGGAAGGTCTTACTGCAGTTGTACAGGGCCTTGGTGAGGCCTCACCTGGAATATTGTGTTCAGTTTTGGTCTCCTAATCTGAGGAAGGACATTTTTGCTATTGAGGGAGTGCAGCGAAGGTTCACCAGTCTGATTCCAGGGATGGCAGGACTGACATATGAGGAGAGACTGGATCGACTGGGCTTGTATTCACTGGAGTTTAGAAAGATGAGAGGGATCTCATAGAAACATATAAAATTCTGACGAGACTGGACAAGTTAGATGCAGGAAGAATATTCCCGATGTTGGGGAAGTCTCGAACCAGGGAACACAGTCTAAGGATAAGAGCTCAGCCATTTAGGACTGAGATGAGGAGAAACTTCTTCCCTCAGAGAGTTGTTAACCGAATTCCCTACCACAGAGAGTTGATGATGCTAGTTCGTTAGATATATTCAAGAGGAAGTTAGATATGGCCCTTAAGGCTAAAGGGATCAAGGGTATGGAGAGATAGCAGGAAAGGGATACCAAGGTGAATGATCAGCCATGATCTTATTGAATGGTGGTGCAGGCTCGAAGGGCCGATTGGCCTACTCCTGCACCTATTTTCTATGTTTCTATATTTCTAACAACACCAGCAGCAAAGAAAGGCTGCACCTATCTCTCCTCCACCTTATTCTAAGACCATCCGCTGCACTTGGTCTTGTTAACTCTACCCCTGTCCCCCTGCCCGTAGGCGGTGTTGCAGCGTTTCTCGGGCTGGTACCAAGCTTATTCTTTAGAACATTTCTGGTAATGCACACTTCTTGATGCGGGGGGGGGGGGGGGCGGTGGGGGCAGACAGTAATGTGGAAGTCCCGGCTTGGGCCTCTTTACAGGCTGGTCTGGGGATTGGAGTGGGAGTCCAATTGATTCTGTCAATGGCCGTGGGGTCTGGGCGTGTTCCCTTATTGCAGCAGCTAACTCTGACATTCCCTCCCTCATGTGCCCTGACAGTGTGTCAGCTACCTGCAACATTCCCTCCCTCATGTTCACTGACAGTGTTTCAACTACTTGAGATATTCCCTCCTTCATGTTCCCAGACAGTGTTCCCATTTCTCGTGAGAGTGTTGTTACTTCTCTGAACAGTCCTGACACCTCATCACCCACCCCACTGATGGTATCCAGGAGTGATTGTATAAGGTCAATACTCTCTGCACTCATTGCCATCATCTGAACCACATCTGTTAGATCCTGCACCTCAGGAGAGCGCTGTCAAGCTCACCTTTCCCTCCTCACCCTGCGTGTGGCTCGCTGCATCCCACTGGGACCCACAGCTTCGAACGGTGGGGCCCTGGGTGTGCCTCGCTGCATCCCACTGGGACCCGCAGTCTCAGACTGTGGGAAACCATGGAATGTCCCAACAACACTCGTACCATTCCGGAAAGAGGCTGGCAGCTCAGTGGGTGGCACCTGCACCTCCTTCAGAATGAATACAACAGTGGGCGCTTCATCCATCACCTCCCCTTCCCTCTCCCCCTCACCCCATGCTCTTGGTCTGGAAGGTGGGACTAGAAGGTGTTCTCCTCTTCCGGCTGGTCCACATCTGAATCTTCTTCTGCATAGTCTTCAGCCTCGTCAGGGTTGGCCTCAAGTCCTGGAAAATATAACAGAACAGACAAATGGTTAGCAGCAGAGGAGGGGGAAGGGTGGGTGGCATGAGTAGGCTCACTCAGCGGAGGCAGCAGGCTCATTTGAAGGACCACGATGAATGATAGCACATTGCATCAACCGAAGTGTAGCTGACGGAGGCACCCCCAGGAACCGAAACATGGCTAGCCCACGCAGCACTTAACATTTAGCAAAGCCAGACTGTGGAATTTGCAGGACTTATCCTCTCTCTCGAGTGTGGGCCCAGCTTGTGCAGTGGTGGTTGCTTTTCTCCAGGCAGGACCCATCAAAGCAGCGACCCTCTCTTCCAAGGGTGTCAGTGGGTGCAGATTTACTGGGCCACCTCCTGTTCGAGTTCTTTCCCTTTTGTTGTGTGCCATCTTCCTCTGCAAAGATGTATATATAACTTTTTAGAGAGGTTGCCTTTCTGCTGGGTGGGACATATACAGATGATCACATTTACAATTGCAATTCCAGTGAATAAATGAAAATATTACTTACACTAACTACTTGACCAAGGTCCTGCCACTTTTTGCACTGGCCTCCTGACCTCGGGGTGGTCACTATTACACAGTAATCTTCTGCAAGTTAGTTCCAGCGTTTCTTCATTTCTTTTGGTGAAATTTTTATGTGACCTCTGCTGGTGTCCAGCTCGTGCCATCTAGCCTCAATTACAGTAACTAGTGCCGACACTTCGTCCTGTGATAAATTCTTGGTCCTTGCGCCGCGGTTGCATCTTGAATTGCAGCTCCGATTTTTCCAATGAGAATTAAAGTTCTCACACACAACTGGCTCTTTAAAAATGGCCGAATGCCGACCGAGAGCTGTTCTGGGCATGCGCGCCCATAGCAAGCATGTCAAAAACGTTCTTTTTTTTTCGTGCATGCCCAGAAGGGGCGACATCGGTTTTTCGGCACAAACATTAGGCTCCACCCCACGAAGCTACAGGACAGGCTGCGCGACGCTAATTTCAAAAATTAAAGTGGGGAAAGTTGCTAGTTATTTTTTTTGAGTAGTCGGGGCCAAAAAAAACAGGTGTAACTCTGACAATATGCCAAAAAACGGCATTGGGGAAAATTGAGCCCAATATCATCGGCCCAAGTTTCCGATATCCGCTAGAACGGCGCACCTTCGAGAGGCCCGCCTATTTTGTGGAATGAAAAGCATGCCAAAAACTTACCTCGCAATTCTCCGAGTGCAGCAGGCATATTCAGCAGTTAGCGCGACGCAGCACAACAGCGTGAGGGAGGGGCAGAGCTACAGCCCAGGGCCAAAAAGAGTGCTGGCAGCTTCACGCATGTGCAGTGGAGTCTGCGCGCGTGCGCAGTAGCTCCTGGCTCCCAGATTCTGTGTGCGTATGCTGCTGGCTGTGTGGGAGGGGCCCAAAGCACGCAGCCCCTAGCTCTGGCCGAATGGGCTCCTGGAGCGGGCAGAGTGCCGATTTCCAGCCTGCAGTACCAGCCCCTAGCCCTGGCCGGGCTCCCGGTGCTCCCGAACAGGCAGGTGAGGTAGGAACTTTTTATTTATTGATTTATTGAATGATTTTTTATTTTTTAGTTATTGATTTATTTATCATTTATTATTGATGATGATTCTTTATTTTTAAAAGTGAAGTGTTTAATGCTTTGTAAAATCTCTAACTTTCCTTTAACTTTCCCCCCCCCCCCCCCGCTCCCCCCAATCCCTGGCTTACCTGCGCCTAATTCTAAAGTGTAAGCAAGGTTTTTCTGAGCGTACAAAAGTTGATACTTACTCCGTTCTGTTAGTTTGGAGTAACGTTTCAGTGCCTAAACTTGCAAAGCAGGCGTAAGTGGCTGGTAACGCCCCCTTTTGAAAAAAAAAACTGAACTAAAACAAAACTAAACTAACTCACTAGAACTGGAGCAAACTAAATGCCGAGAATTGCGATTTCTAAGATACTCCAAACTAAACTAGTTGCTCCAAAAAAATAGGAGCAACTCCACCCGAAACTTGGGCCCTTGTTTTGTGCGCAAAGCTTCATCTATGAACATTTATTGGAGACATCATTTTCTTAGGCTGATTATTTGCTGATATTATTCATGATCCAAACTGGGGTCTGGATACAAACTAAATATGAAAATGCTGGAACAGCAAGACTGATCTGGATATGCTCCACGCAGCAGTACCTTCTCTTTAGATTTTAATACTGAGCAAGCACTGTTCGCAGAACAGTCTGTGAATATGAACATGTTGCTCGATCCAAAAAAAGCCTGTCTCCACTTATACCATTTTATTTTTTGCCTTTAGTCAATTGATGGATAGCTCAATCAACAGGGACATAAGCCAATTCATCACACTACCCTTACCTGCTCATTTGGGAGCTGGCACGGTATCAGAGGAATGGACATGCTTGGCACATTAAAGCTATTGTTTCTAATCTGTTAGAGTCTAGTTGCTCTTTAATAGAATGAGTGCATGGTGTATGCTTCCAACTTAGTTGAAAATGGGCCCCACTGCTCACATTTAGAGGTTACCTTGGCTGTGGCTACTGTCACCAGTTACTGGTAACTCTGATGGCCGCCCAAACTAAATGATTTAGATTATACATCTCTATTTTGGAATATCGGATTGTTTTAAAAAAACAAAATCAATTGAAGTGTCTGTATTTTTTGTTAAATGATCCAGCTTTACCATCAGATGTAGATATTGTCTTATAGAAAGGATGGCCCTATTACGTTTATTTTAGCTATAAATACTTGTAAAGGACATCAATGGACAGATTAGAATTTTTACCTTTAAAAATGCATCTGGACATTTGATTCAAGCAAATTAGCAAAAGAGATGCACTGAACCTGATGCCGTTTGAGGCTGTGTGCATGTTCATCTCCATTAGAAATGTCACACCGGTTCAGCAAACTTTTGTAGTCATCCAGAATCTCTGGCATGCACCCTCATTAAAGTTCCTCGTTCTAAGCACTCACTGCGTACAGCAGGACCATGTTGCGGTGCCATTGTTGGCTGCTTGAATACATCTATTGAAATGATTGTTTCAGAATACTCTAATGCTGCTAGATCTCGGATTAAAATATTCATGCTAATTATAATTGTTTAGGTACTGGAAATAATACTCAGCTGCTCAGACTTGTGAAGGGTTAAGCACTGAAAATAATACTCCGCTGCTCAGACTTGTGCAAGTGAGGCTTTTTATAAATTTGCTAATTTTCAGAACCTTACCCAAAAGACTGGAAACTCGGTCCCCAATGCATTTATCTTTTATTTTTGTCATTTAACTCAACACAGCATAGTGAGATATAGAGCTGGATTTTGCTGTACTAATAATAGCGTGGCTGTCAGCACTCGTCGTTATTACAGGGTAAAACTGACAGCAACTTCTGGCACCCGATCAGTTAAACTTGGAAATTTGGGAGTTGTTGTCAGTGATGCTCTTCTCCTCTATAATGGTGTGAACTTGGGCTAATTACCAACTATTGTACTATAGTCTTGTACTAAAGACAGATAAAAAGTTAGGAGTAACTGAGCTTGTAATGGCATAATAAATGATAATTATAGCTGCACAAACTCTCTGACCCAGAAAAATTAATTTCACAAGTGTGGAGTGTCATTACCTTACTTTTGTGTTTCACTTGTATCTCCTTTAATCCCATGTGTATGTCTCAATCTTTATTTTGCTTGCTGTACAGTGATTTAAATTTAATTTATATTTCCTGTTTTTTTTTTACTTCCTGATTTGCCGTCTGCGTTTGAGGATTCTTCAATCTGATTGGTTGAAGAGCCTCCCTGTTGCCTGATCAGCTCATGGGCACCATAGATCACCTGTAGAGGGCGCCGCACTGGATCAGATGCCCAAAAATTAGAAATCTCTGCTGACAAGCACGCAAAAAAGTCTCTGGGCAACTGTCAGTGAGGTGAATGACGAAACGAAAGCTGTTCCATTGCTGCTCACAGCAAAATCTGGGCCACCAAATTTAAGATGACGACCCCAAGAATAATTCTTCTCCATCTGTTAAAGGGGTGGTTTGCCACATTATGCAATTTTTGAATCGTGCACTTTTTCAACACAATTTTCTATTTTTTACCTAGAATTTTGTTAAAACCAAGATGAAAGAATTTGGAATGCTGGATGTGATTGTCAAAATGATGGTCTCACTACGTTGTCACTGATAAGATTGTACCCGTGTATAAATATGGTGAAGTATCTTAAAAGGAACATTGCCGTTACGATATTGCCCTTTGAAACTGTGATTAAACTGTAACATTTCTTATAGGAGTTATTTAAGTGTTGTCTCCTTCTGCCCAACCCTAAACCAGACAGGGTAGGGCTTTACACAGGCAGAGCTTGGTTGTGGAGTTAATTCATGTTTCTTTGGTCCAATTTTTCTCTCTGAATGTTCCCTCTCTAAATTACTCTTTCTACCTCTCATTTTCTGCAAAAGAAATGTCACATCTTAGTAAGGCCTGAAGCTCTGGTGATTTAATAGGTCCTTCTCCAATTTTCACCGTGCTTCAACACCGAATAATTGGCAGAACCCTCGGAGAAACAGCATAAACTGGCGTTTCTTCTGGGTTTGCTCTGAAGTTGTGCTGGGAGATCAGGAGAACCCCATGGAAATACTCTGCCATTGTCTGTCCATGGCGCCTCTAGTAATGAGGTAGGAAGTTGCAGTCCTACAATTATGTGCAACTCTGGTTGCTGGTAATCTGACAGTTAACTGAGATCAGCCGAACCATTTCTATGGGGGAGACTTTTCCATAGGGTTCTCCCAATCTCTCACTGCCTCTTCAGAAGAAATTGCCATTCTTATCCATTTCTCTGAACTTCTGCTGAGGGTTATGGCAGTTAATAGAGAGAACCCCATGGAAATTCCAGCTGCACATATTTTACAAACCCTCCTCCTCCTCTGTCACATTACAATGGAAATCTGTGCACAAACAACACAAAATTGGGAGAGAAGGCAGTTTGTGATCTTCAAATTGCAATTTCAAAACTTGCCATGCTGGAGTTTCAACTCGGCACCTGTGTGGTTACTAGTCCTGGACCATAAGCATAAGTGCTCATATAGACTTGTTTCAGGTGCATTCAGTCCCTTTCTTTCAAGAAGCCCAAATTAATCCATTTTTACTTCCTAACTTAGTCCTCAGAAGGTAGAATTTCTATGTGTTTTTTCTGATATTTTGCTGTAAGTTCCGAGGAAGAAATGGTGAACCATAGAAATTTACAGCACAGAAGGAGGCCATTCGGCCCACAGTGTCTGAGCTTGTCGAAAAAGAGCTCTCCAGCCTAATCCCACTTTCCAGCTCTTGGTCCATAGCCTTGTAGGTTGCAACACTTCAAGTACATATCCAAATACTTTTTAAATGTGGTGAGGGTTTCTGCCTCTTCCACCCTTTCAGGCAGTGAGTTCCAGACTCCCTCTGGGTGAAAAAAATTTCCCTGAACTCCACCCTAATTTTTTACCAATTACTTTAGATTATGCCCCCATGTTATTGATCTCTGCTAAGGGAAATAGGTCTTCCTATCCGCTGTACTTAGCCCCTTCATAATTTTCTCCCCTCAGCCTCCTCTGTTCCAAAGAAAACAACCCCAGCCTATCCAATGTTTCCTCATAGCTAAAATTCTCCAGTCCTGGTGACATCATCGTAAACTCATCTGTACACTGTCGATCATATTTTTTCTATAATGTGGTGACCTGAATTGGAAGTAGTACTCTAGCTGTGGCCTGACTAGTGTTTTATACAGTTCAAGCATAACCTCCCTGCTCTTATATTCTATGCCTCGACTAATAAAGGAAAGTATCCCTTATACCTTCCTAACCACCTTATCTACCTGGCCTGCTGCCTTCAGAGATCTGTGGACATGCATTCCAAGGTCTCTTTGTTCCTCTATACTTCTCAGTGTCCTACCATTTATTGTGTATTCCCTTGCCTTATTAGCCCTCCCCAAACACACTACCTCACACTTCAAATCCGGATTGAATTTCATTTGCCACTTTTCTGCCCACCTGACAAGTCCATTGATATCTTCTTGCAACTTCATAATCATGCCCCTACATTGAAGTCTAAATCATTGATATATACCACAAAAAGCAAGGGACCTAGTACTGAGCCCTGCGGAACCCCACTGGAAACAGCTTTCCAATAAAAACATCCGTCGACCATTACCCTTTGCTTCCTGCCGCTGAGCCAATTTTGGAATCAACTTGCCGCTTTCTCTTCGATCCCATAGGCTTTTACTTTTCTGACCAGTCTGCCATGTGGGATCTTGTCAAAAGCCTTGCTAAAATCCATATTGACTACATCAAATGCATCACCCTCTTTGTTACATCCACAAAGGAAATTCAGTCAAGTTAATCAGGCACAACCTTCCCTTAAAAAATCCATGCTGATTCTCATTGATAAATCCATGCCTTTCTGAATGACGATTAATAGAAACATAGAAAATAGGTGCAGGAGTAGGCCATTCGGCCCTTCGAGCCTGCACTACCATTCAATAAGATCATGGCTGACCATTCACCTCAATACATCTTTCCTGCTTTCTCTCCACACCCCTTGATCCCTTTAGCCGTAAGGACAATATCTAACTCACTCTTGAATATATCCAATGAACTGGCATCAACAACTCTCTGCAGTAGGGAATTCCACAGGTTAACAACTCTCTGAGTGAAGAAGTTTCTCCTCATCTCGGTCCTAAATGGCTTACCCCTTATCCTTAGACTGTGACCCCTGGTTCTGGACTCCCCCAACATCGGGAACATTCTTCCTGCATCTAACCTGTCCAGTCCCGTCAGAATTTTATATGTTTCTATGAGATCTCCTCTCATCCTTCTAAACTCCAGTGAATACAGGCCCAGTCAATCCGGTCTCTCCTCATATATCAGTCCTGCCATCCCGGGAATCAGACTGGTAAACCTTCGCTGCACTCCCTCAATAGCAAGAACGTCCTTCCTCAGTTTAGGAGACCAAAACTGAACACAATATTCCAGATGAGGTCTCACCAAGGCCCTATACAGCTGCATTAAGACCTTCCTGCTCCTATACTCAAATCCCCTAGCTATGTTGGCCAACATACCATTTGCCTTCTTCATCGCCTGGTGCATCTGCATGCCAACCTTCAATGACTGATGTACCATGACACCCAGGTCTCTTTGCACCTCCCCTTTTCCTAATCTGCCACCATTCAGATAATATTCTGCCTTCGTGTTTTTGCCCCCAAAGTGGATAACCTCACATTTATCTGCATTATACTGCATCTGCCCACTCACGTAAATTGTCCAAGTCACCCTGCAGCCTCTTAGCATCCTCCTCACAGCTCACACCACCACCCAGCTTAGTGTCATCTGCAAACTTGGAGATATTACACTCAATTCCTTCATCTAGATCATTGATGTATATTGTAAATAGCTGGGATCCCAGCACTGAGCCCTGTGGCACCCCACGAGTCACTGCCTGCCATTCTGAAAAGGACCCGTTTATCCCGACTCTCTGCTTCCTGTCTGCCAACCAGTTCTCTATCCACGCCAGTACATTATCCCCAATACCATGTGCTTTAATTTTCACACCAATCTCTTCTGCTGGACTTTGTCAAAAGCCTTTTGAAAGTCCAAATACACCACATCCATTGGTTCTCCCTTGTTCACTCCACTAGTTACATCCTCAAAAAATTCTAGAAGATTTGTCAAGCATGATTTCCCTTTCATAAATCCATGCTGACTTGGACCGATCCTGTCACTGCTTTCCAAATGCGCTGCTATTTCATCTGTAATAATTGATTCCAACATTTTCCCCACTTCTGATGTAAGGCTAAGCGGTCTATAATTACCCGTTTTCTCTCTCCCTCCTTTTTTAAAAAGTGGTATTAGCTCCCCTCCAGTCCATAGGAACTGATCCAGAGTCGATAGACTGTTGGAAAATGATCACCAATGCATCCATTATTTCTAGGGCCACTTCCTTAAGTACTCTGGGATACAGACTATCAGGCCCTGGGGATTTATCGGCCTTCAAACCCATCAATTTCCGTAACACAATTTCCTGACTAATAAGGATTTCCTTCAGTTCCTCCTTCTCGCTATACCCTCGGTCCCCTAGTATTTCTGGAACGTTATTTGTGTCTTCCTTCGTGAAGACAGAACCAAAGTATTTGTTCAATTGGTCTGCCATTTCTTTGTTCCCCATTATAAATTTACCTGATTCTGACTGCAAGGGGACCTACGTTTGACTTCACTAATCTTTTTCTCTTCACATATCTATAGAAGCTTTTGCAGTCAGTTTTTATGTTCCCAGCAAGCTTCCTCTCATACTCGATTTTCCACCTCCTAATTAAACCCTTAGCCCTCCTCTGCTGAATTCTAAATGTCTCCCAGACCTCAGGTTTGCTGCTTTTTCTGGCCAATTTATATGCCTCTTCCTTGGATTTAACACTATCCCTAATTTCCCTTGTTAGCCACGGTTGAGCCACATTCCCAATTTTATTTTTACTCCAGACATGGATGTACAATTGTTGAAGTTCATCCATGTGATCGTTAAATGTTTGCCATTGCCTATCCACCGTAAACCCTTTATGTCTCATTCGCCAGTCTATTCTAGCCAATTCACGTCTCATACCATCGAAGTTACCTTTCCTCAAGTTCAGGACCCTAGTCTCTGAATTAACTGTGTCACTCTCCATCTTAATAAAGAAATCTACCATATTATGGTCACTCTTTCCCAAGGGGCCTCGCACAACAAGATTGCTAATTACTCCTTTCTCGTTACACATCACCCAGTCTAGGATGGCCAGTTCTCTAGTTGGTTCCTCGACATATTGGTCTGGAAAACCATCCCTAATACACTCCAGGAAATCCTCCTCCACCGTACTGCTACCAGTTTGGTTAGCCCGATCTATATGTAGATTAAAGTCGCCCATGATAACTGCTGTACCTTTATTGCACGCATCCCTAATTTCTTGTTTGATGCTGTCCCCAACCTCACTACAACTGTTTGGTGGTCTGTACACAATTCCCACTAACGTTTTCTGCCCTTTGGTATTCCGCAGCTCTACCCATACAGATTCCACATCCAAGCTAATGTCCTTCCTTACTATTGCGTTAATTTCCTCTTTCACCAGCAACGCTACCCCACCTCCTTTTCCTTTCTGTCTATCCTTCCTGAATGTTGAGTTTCCAGCGTTGGTCACCCTAGAGCCATGTCTCCGTAATCCCAATTATATCATATTCGTTAATAGCTGCCTGTGCAGTTAATTCGTCCACCTCATTAGGAATACTCCTCGCATTGGGGCACAGAGCCTCTCGGCTTGTCTTTTTAACACACTTTGTCCCTTTAGACTTTTGCTGTAATGTGGTCCTTTTTGATTTTTGCCTTGGGTTTCTCTGCCCTCCACTTTTAGTTTTCTTCTTTTTATCTTTTGTTTCTGTCCCCATTTCATTTTCCTCTGTCTCCCTGCATAGGTTCCCATCCCTGCCATATTAGTTTAACCCCTCCCCAAAAGCACTAGCAAACACTCCCCCTGGGACATTGGTTCCGGTCCTGCCCAGGTGCAGACCGTCTGCTTTGTACTGGTCCCACCTCCCCCAGAACTGGTTCCAATATCCCAGGAATTTGAATCCCTACCTCTTGCACCACTCCTCAAGCCACATATTCAGCTTAGCTATCCTGCAATTTCTACTCTGACTAGCACATGGCACTGGTAGCAATCCTGAGATTACTACCTTTGAGGTCCTGCTTTTTAATTTAACTCCTAGCTCCCTAAATTCAGCTTGAAGGACCTCATCCCGTTTTTTACCTATTTCGTTGGTACCTTTATGCACCACGACAACTGGCTGTTCACCCTCCCTTTTCAGAATGTCCTGCACCCGCTCCGAGACATCCTTGACCCTTGCACCAGGGAGGCAACATACCATCCTGGAGTCTTGATTACAGTCGCAGAAACGCCTATCTATTCCCCTTACAATAGAATCCCCTACCACTATAGCTCTCCCACTCTTTTTCCTGCCCTCCTGTGCAGCAGAGCCAACCATGATGCCATGAATTTGGCTGCTGCTGCCTTCCCCTGATGAGTCATCCCCTTCAACAGTACCCAAAACGGTGTATCTGTTTTGGAGAGGGATGACCGCAGGGGACCCCTGCAATACCTTCCTTCCACTGCTCTGCCTGATGGTCACCCATTCCTTATCCACCTTAGTAACCTTTACCTGCGGTGTGACCAACTCACTAAACGTACTATTCAAGACATCCTCAGCATCGCGGATGCTCCAGAGTGAATCCCCCTGCAGATCCAGTGCCATAATGCGGTCTGTCAGGTGCTGCAGAAGGATACACTTCCTGCACATGTAGTTGTCAGGGACACTTTGAGCGGTCCTGGCTTCCCACATAGTACAGGAGGCGGATGACACGGGTCTGGGCTCTCCTGCCATGACTTAACCCTTCGATTAACTTAATTTGGCGACAATGTCAAAGTTTACCGACTGATAAGGAAATAAAAAGAAGAAAAAAACATTAAATACTCACCAATCCACCAGCCAATCACTTACCCGCTTGGCCGTGACGTCACCCTTCGATTTCTTTCTACTTCTTTGTTTACCTTCTGCCCCTGCACTAGCTTGCCTCCTCAACTGCCGCTGCTCCCGAACTCCCGGGCCTTTTATAGGCCTCCTCGATCTCCCGCCTCAATCACCCGCCTCCTCGACTGCTGCTGCTCCCGAACTCCCTGGCCTTTTATAGGCCTCCTCGATCTCCCGCCTCAATCACCCGCCTCCTCGACTGCTGCTGCTCCCGAACTCCCTGGCCTTTTATAGGCCTCCTCGATCTCCCGCCTCAATCACCCGCCTCCTCGACTGCTGACGGTCAGAACTTTTTCCAATATTTTCCCACCACTGAGGTTAGGCTGACTGGCCTGCAATAACTCGGTCTATCCCTTTCTCCCTTGTTAAACAACGGTACAACATTAGCAGTCCTCTGGGACCACACCGTAGCCAGAGGGGATTAGAAAATGCTGGTCAGAGCCTCTGCTATTTCCTCTCTTGCTTCTCTTAATAGCCTGGGATAAATTTCAAGTGGCCATTTTATGCCAGGTCACCAGGGTTTCTGCCAATCTTCCACTGAAGTTAGATCAGGAAAATCCCTGCAACAATGACTGGTGTAAAATATATTTTAATTCTTTTACACTGTGGAGAAGAACTTGATCTCCCTACAGTGGCAGTGGTTGATCTGGGGCCTCGCAAGTGGGAGATCGCAAAATAAATACAAATAATGGAGGCAATTGGCTCATATAGCTGTGCCTTCCATTGATTCCATATAATTTCCTCTGTTAAGGGGTTGGGTTTCTTTTACCTTTTTATTCTACATTTTTTTTTGGTTCTGAGTTTTAGACTACTCTCAGATAAGCCTTGATTCTCCACTTCCTGTATGGTTTGCAACTGCCCTGATATCTTCGTAAAATTTGTAGCAGATGTTGTGTAGCAGAGCAGATTGAAGAAGCCAATGTAATCCTAAAACTTGTATAAAAATGTCATTTCTGTCTTCGCCCCACAGCATCTTGAATGTCATCAGGGTGTCTGCATTCACTACCCTACCAAGAAGACTGTTCCAGATATTGATCACTCTGTGTGAAGAAGTGCTTCCTAAAATCAATCCTAGACTTGGCAATTTACCCTAGTTTAACTTGCACTAGTGCTCAGTATTAACCTGTTTTCCTGCCAAAAATGGGTGATGCGCTGCAAGTTCATGCCAGAAGCTGGAGCCCTGAAGCTCCTTGGTATATAAGAACATAAGAAATAGGAGCAGGAGTAGGCCATAAGGCCCCTCGAGCCTGCTCTGCCATTCAATAAGATCATGGCTGATCTGATCATGGACTCAGCTCCACTTCCCTGCCCACTCCCCATAACCCCTTATCGTTTAAGAAACTGTCTATTTCTGTCTTAACTTTATTTAATGTCCTAGCTTCCATAGCTTTCTGAGGCAGCAAATTCCACAGATTCACAACCCTCAGAGAAGAAATTTCTCCTCATCTCAGTTCTAAATGTGCAGCCTCTTATTCTAAGATCATGTCCTCTAATTCTAGTCTCCCCCACCAGTGGAAACATCCTCTCTGCATCCACCTTGTCAAGCCCCCTCATAATCTTATATGTTTCGATAAGATTACTTCTCATTCTTCTGAATTCCAATGAGTAGAGGCCCAACCTACTCAACCTTTCTTCATAAGTCAACCCCCTTCATCCCCGGAATCAACCGAGTGAACCTTCTCTAAACTGTCTCCAAAGCAAGCATATCCTTTCGTAAATATGGAAACCAAAACTGCACGCAGTATTCCAGGTGTGGCCTCACCATCACCGTGTACAACTGTAGCAAGACTTCCCTGCTTTTATACTCCATCCACTTTGCAATAAAGGCCAAGATTCCATTGAATTTCCTGATCACTTGCTGTACCTGCACACTAACATTTTGTGTTTCATGCAGAAGTACCCCCAGGTCCCGCTGTACTGCAGCACTTTGCAATCTTTCTCCATTTAACTAATAACTTGCTCTTTGATTTTTTTCTGCCAAAGTGCATGACCTCACACTTTCCGACATTATACTCCATCTGCCAAATTTTTGCCCACTCGCCTCGTGCTTGTTTACGACTGCCGCCCAGGACGCTTGAAAATCGGCTGAGGCCAGTATGGCGTCGGACTTATTTCATCATTCCTGGGTCACACAGCACATAGCTCTGCGAAATTGGCCGTTTTTGCCCCCGTTTGCCACACGGAAAATGAGTGCAACAAGCGTCCTTCAGCTAGGAAATGGTGTATTGTGCAGGGGGATGTAATTTGGGAGGAGGAAGAAATACTCCAGGATTTTTCCTTCCATTCAATATGAATGGGTTGAATTTAACAAATTTGGAATAAATAAAGCAGTCAGACTACTTTTGATGTCCAAAATGCATGCGCTTTCAAAGTATAGACTGTGCCAGGATCTTGTCACTGTGTTGTCTCTATACCCTATGTGATTCGGGACCTCTTTTGCTGAAGTGAAGAAAGGCTTATTGCAAGAATCTTGATGTCCCTCACAAAATATACTGCAGAGCTGTCTGCTAAAAGTTCAACAAAATTACAGTACTGTATTGCAGTTACTGCCACAGCACAGCTGGGTCTAGATAAACATATCAAGCAGACAACTGTGACATATCATTAAAAACAAAAGCAAAATACTGCGGCTCCTAGAAATCTAATATAACTGAAAATGCTGGAAACACTCAGCAGATCAGGCAGCATCTGTGGAGAGAGACAGAGTGAACGTTTCAAGTCAATGACCTTTCATCAGAGCATAATCACTTGTCATTCCCTGCAATTGTACAGAACCCCTGATCCAAGCATGAAGCTTAAATGCTGATTCCAACATAAGCATTGTTCATATTTGAATGAATATAGTCTATCCATTGCCAAATTATAGATGTTGAATCTCTCCTGCATGCATTGTTTTTGTTAAGTGTTTCCTATTGTTTCCAAGTAGGTTCAGTTGCTCTATGAATGATTAGATGGCTGTGGTGCAAAGATTTGCAAACAGGCTGTTATTTTTAAACTGCATTTCCTAGGATTCCTGATCCAAGCATAAACCCGATCCAAGCATAACATTTCTTGCCCAAATTCAATTTCCTTGTAATGGGAGTCAACAGTTGACTGCTGCAACAGCAAACAGTTGACTTGGGGGCCAAAGAATTGCCCGAGAGTGTAATGCCCGAAGACAAAGTCTGAAAGCATTGTTGCACACACTGGGCCATGTCTGTAACCTGAGGAGTAATCATTTACAAGTTGCAGCATAAAATCTTCCATCAGTGTTTCTTTTGTTAAATCATAGAGCAAAATGGGAAATAGTTTTCATGCGTTTAGTGGAGTTGACAGCATACTGCTTTTTTTGTGACAGAATCAGAGACAGTACCCACTATTCTGTTGCCTGTAAATATCACTATCACCCACTAATGTGAATTGGTACATGGATATTGTCTTCTAAACTGTGCCAGCTCCCAACTTCTAATATTACAGATTGAGCCTTCTGATTGTACAGGGCAATAGAGCAGCAGCTGTGCCCCAGCACTCTCCCAGAACACTTGTAAGGTTTTGACTGCCTCATTCAATTATGTTTAATATTTCAGTCCAAGCAATAAGACCTTGTCACTGGAATCCATTAGTACCTTGTTCTGTGTGTAAAGATATTGCATTTGCTGTATTGTACAATGGAATGATGCGAGGGTGTTACCATAACCGTAAAAGCTGAGTGGGATTAACCACAATTAGTGCCCCCTGTGGTAAGTACAGGCCACTGTAAAACCCATTGCCTAGAAATCGCTGTGGTGCGTTATTTGTGGGTAAACAGCAGGTTGAACAAGTTTCTAGAAGCACTGTTGCTGATTTGCATATAATTGTTTTCAGTCTATATGCAAAACTGTGGTCATTCTTTCCCACACTGAGCCTGCCAGTAAAAGGGAGCAGCACTAAATCAACTGAATTCCAATTCTAAATCAACTCAGCACCTGGAATTGGGAAAGCAAACCTGGCCGCTTACTCACCTAATTGTTGTAGCTTTAGGAGCTGGCTGAGAGCCAGTTTGATGGGCTAGGATTTGCTATCTTGGCCACTGAGATTAATGCTGTGCTTCTTGTCAGGGCAACACAAGGAAGTATACAGCCTGTGCCAGTTTTTCTGGAAAACCTGAGAGCGGGACAGATTGTACTGTAAGGTATCTCTAACTGATCCAGATATGTGACTTGCTGCTTCGAGATAGCAATGGTCTGGTTGTTAATAATTGAATGAATATAACCTGAACTTCATCACATCAGCACAATCTTCCTGTCGGTGCCGGTGCATGGGAGTCATGATCATGGCTGTGGGGAATGGCATTGGCCCCTAAGTCCCATCTTTCCACTCTTCACTTCCATTCAGATATGGTAGGCACAGATGATTGCCTTAATGAGAGCTTCCAGGGAAGGAAGTGTTCTCCGTGGGTGACATACGATATCAATGTTGTGATTTGAAAAAATATATATTTTTGGGTCATGTGAGGCATATCACTCAAGCCAGGAATTCTGCAGATGTGTGCTGTCCTGTCAGTTTACTGCTATTGGTCAATGGCAAAAGTGATGAGGTTGTTGGCGCTGCTGAATAATGCATTGTGACTGCTTTGATCTGCGATCACAAGATGTCCCCAGAACTGGGCTGAAGAGCCTAATGCTTAAAAACTGAGCGGAGCAGTCGGAATTGACAGTGTGGCACCTGTTTCCGTGTTCCTATCTGTCCTCCTCAGCTAAGCCCAGTACTAGCAGAGCACTGAATGCTGTTCTCATTGTGGCCAAAAACCTAGAAAAACGGGGGAAGAGAGAGAATTACTTTTAAATAGAAGACCCTAGCTTTCTCTCTGCAAACTCTCCTTTTATATTTGTATCACTGAATAAAATGAAAACATTGTACCAGTAAAGTGTCCTTGCAGCAATATGGGGGCAAGTTCCTCTTCACTATCCAAGCTGGTCAATTACAATCATAATTTGAGTGCATTCATGCACCCATTTGGGTTTCGCCGTGCAGTGATTCAGTGTGGTACACTAGCCCCGTACTCCACAACTGACATTGCTGCCTCCTCTTGCCCAGTTTCCACCAGTGTAATGTTGCACACATTGGAAGTTTTCAGGCTCAAAGGGCTGGGTTTTTGTTTGTCTAACGCCTCAGTTAGCAGCCAGAGGGAGCATTGATGACCAGGACCAGGAGCACAGCTTTTAGCGCCCCGACTGAAAATTCATTCGAGGCTCACCGGGGGCACAAACTAATAGTGCCTGGTTGTGGACGATCCTAACGTCAGACCTGGTGCAATGCTCGCGCTTGCGCCCTGATCGGTACAGGCTTGCAGAGTTGTTAACTGGTGGCTACTTAAAGGGATGAGGAAGGGTTTCCCTCGGAGGTCACAGTCAGTGCAACATTTACACAGAGCACGGTGCGTGAGCCTCCGAGTTTGCAGCGGCAAACAGACATAAGAGTTCAGCTCGAGAAAAAGTGATTTTGAAAACTTTAACGGGTGCATTACTAAGTCGTGCCTTTAAGATTCGATTTCTCCCGGGATGTGAATCGGAGTTCGGCGCATGCGCAATGACTCGATTAAAGTTAGCACCGGCATTTTCGTTAGCGCCCCTCCCCCCCAGCTCTGGTGTGCAACGGCTGATTTAGCACCGACGTCGGTTCTTCGACTGATTCTGATGAATTTCTGGGCGGGAAGCGCAAACTTTCTCAAAGCTCTAAATGTACCGCACTCCCTGGATTAACACCAGACAGAAACACGGCCGAATTTCTCCCCCATAGTGTTTTTACTCTATAAATTCAATGATGTCATTTGAACACTTGGAGTGCTGATAGCTCCTGAGAATTTCAGCATCCCTGGTCTGGCCATAATTTCAGTTTGAAATTCTCACACTCTGACACTGAAACAAACTCTAACATATTAACGCACCCATCTCTGGAGTAGCTTCATTACACTATTAACCTGTATTCTACAAAAAAACTTTCAATAAAACTACAAATTTTATTGGTGCTTGCACTATCTTCCTCTATATCCTAGTCTCTGTCCCATAATCTTTCCCAGTTTTGTTATTTTTTCTTTTACTTTCTAATTTATATACTGCACTATATTTTATAACTTTTTGCTTGGTTGTTTTCCTCTTACCCGCCATCTTCTATTGTCCATTTTGGACATAGAATTATAGAACCCACATCAGAAAGACTCGTTTTCAGATAGACAATGTAATACCTGTATTATCAATTCAACCAGGTCAGCATTTAATGCCTTATTATGTGTCGAGCTTCGAAGCAGTACTTCTCCATGTCGGGAGCCTGAGCAGCCTGGTTCTGCCACATCGATGGCGCTCTGAGGATTAAAGTTTGGAACTAAAGCGATCTTATTTACAGGCTTTGGTGCATATTGAGGCCCAGGAGCATTCTGCTGCAGAAATCCAATCTCTGCATTGTTGAGTTTTCCGCTCGGAAAGTTGACGCCGTGGTGTGGATATTTGCATTGTGGTTTGGGGGTGTTTACCCTTTTGATTTCATTCCAACTCTGATTGGAAAAGCACAACATTGTAGTGGCGGACACGATTGGATGACATGCAATGGAACTCTGTCACTCCCCGCATTACGCATTCCTCTGTGCATAAACATGTCAATGTGTCCTGTGAGATATTGTACCATGGCAACGGAACCCTTTCAAAACACTAGCATTTTGGCTTGCCCAAGGCTATGGTTGTATGCGGGAAATTGAGAAGTTTTCAGTGCAAAGCTCTCGCACTAGTGCAGTGTTTGGAGATTGCCCTGTTATTGATTCTGTAATGCTGAATCCCGGCTTCCTGATTGAAATGAACTAGCATTGCTGGATCAGTGCCAGCTTAATTTAAAACCATGTGGCTGGTGAGATCACCTGGGCAAATTAAATTGCCGTAGGAAAGAATATTGAGTTACAAAATCAGAATTTTTAGCAAGCCAGCAGCATATATTTTAATTAATGTTATAATTTAAAGACTAAATACATGAATTTGAGAGGTGCTGTAGCTTTTGGTGAGGTTGGTTTAGACTTGCAGTGAAGTTAGATCATGTAACCTGTGCTAGGAAATGTTTTAGTGATTGAGAGAAAAAAAAATCACACCATGGACTAAAGTTTTACTTTCATGACGAGCATTAAAAAGTGTTAGGGGAGTGATGTCAAGGTGGGGAATTATTCAATGAATTACCTGTGAATCTGTACCCCGAGGTCTGTTCACACCTCTACCTCATTTTCGACTCTTATTTTCCAGGGACTAGGCATCTTCCTTATTCTTCTCCCAAAATGCACCATCTCACACTTTGCCAATAATACACCCAATCTGCATAATGATTGCCTTTTGAAAGTCTATGTATATACCCTTGTTTACTCTTTCTGTTACTTCAAGAATTCAATAAGGTTGGTCAAGCATAACCTTTCCTCTTTGAATTCTGTGCTGACTTTTATATTTTCGGTTTCTAAATTTTATTTTTGAGTGAAGATTCCAATAACTTTCTTATCAATGATAAGCTAACTGTTTTACAGTTCCCTGGATTTGTTCTAGTTCACTTTTTGACGTTCAGCTCAGCACATCATCATTTTTTGGAAGGGACAATGAATGTATGCTATCTCACCTGTGGTCTGAACATGGGGGCAGGTGAGGAAGACGTTTACTGGGCTACTCAAAGGTAAGTGTGCTGACATGTGGCTTCATTTTACAATGTTGAATTTCAGTGCATCTTAACTGCACTTCATTCCAAGCTTGACGCACCATCATCGAGGAAGAATACACAACACTTTACCAACTGCTCATGCACTTTCTAAATGCATAGGAAGGTTCATATTGTACCAGGTCTCTGTCATGTTGCCATATTAATGTGTTTACCCTGTAGCCCATCAAAGGCAGTAAGCAATAAGCATCAAGTACACTGCCAGCACAAGGAACTTGAATGCTTCATGTTCCCACACTTGCATAAAGTAGCTGGTGGTCTGGGCACTTGGCTGGTACATATCTTCTCTCGCGTTACTCTTTCCAACATGTATCCTTTTTTAAATATTTGCTTGCAAGGGAAGGATACAGCAGGAACTGTACACAGGTGGAGAACGGCAGGAGCTGGCGTGGATGATGGAGATGTCGCTCAGAGTGACTAAACATTTGTAACAGTCCTTATGGTGTCAGTTTGGCTCAGATTGCAGTCACTGTTGCCTTTGAGTCATGAAGGTTGGGGTTCAAGACCCACTCTGGGGCTTGTGTATGTAATCCAGGCTGACAAGCGGGTGACTGTTAATTATTATACCACTAACACTACCTAGCTGAGGCATGTGCTACCAAACTTCTCCTCCTCCTCCTACTCCTGCACCTATTTTCTATGTTTCTATGTAACTGATGTAAAGCACTCCAGTCGAGTTCCACTTTAAGATTACGAGTAAATTATTAATGGAACATGTGGTGAAAAAAAGTTTGGAAAACTTTTATTGTTTGCGGAGGGAGAAAATCCAGAAAGATTCTTTGTCATGATGTCGTCTCACTCCAGTGATTTTGTGTATGTATTTTGATGGATTTCCATTCACACACTTTGTTTGTAAAAAATGTTTTGTCAGACCCTTTTTGATAAAGATGGTGTCCTTATAATATACAATGATACATTGGATTTATGTTACCATGACAGTTAATACCTGTTTCATGTAGAATTTAGCATGTGAACATACTGCCATAATTTTCAGTATCTGACGTGTCAACTGCATGATACTAGAGGAGAAGAACGATGGCTGACACATTACTGGTTTGCACATGAATGCAATTTAGCTTGCATCAGAAAGACACAGAACCCTGATTTGCTTGTCCTTGTTTTATTTGCTGTCATTATTTCCTGGACAATACGTTCTTTAAACAGCTCGCTACATTCTTTGTGCACACTGCTTTTGCTGCTGCTTGTATTATATCCATCTTATGGGGATGGAGGGATTTATAGGTTTCTTGAATGTTTATGCTGATTAGTTAATTTAAGTGTTTTAGATTTCAAAACTTTGAGCCTTTTCCCCTCTTTGTAATTCAATTTGTAGAAACTAACAATGTAGATGATGTCTGATTAAGTTGCAAAGAAATTAACCAGCAGAAACATAAATCCATTGCTTAGTGCAATCGGTGTAACACAGGATTTTTCTTCGTATGGAAAAACCAATAGGAAGATTAATTCCACATGGAGGGACAGGTTAGGAGATTGACATATTAATGTAAATTGGGCCTCTGACCTCTGAACCTGCAGTCTATGTAATGGCTCCATGGTGGGAAAGGGAGGGAGATAACAGGCTAGTTCAAGTAAACTAAAATCAAGATTTGAGGGACTATTAAATATATAATAAAATAAAAATCAAGCATTCTGAGTCATTATTAAATATATCTGCCAAGGAGGGGGGTCATCATTTTACATTTCTCAAAATGGTGTTCAACAGTCTGTTAACAATGGGATTTTCATCAATAAAGTTTTGAGACATTAATTTGATTGTAATCCTTTCACTAGAAAGGCTGTAGAATGCTAATAAATTAAGATAACCATTCAAATGGGGACAGGTCTAAACTGGTGCAGTGTTTGCATCAGTTATTTTAGAAGTGACCTGGAGAGAATGACTTGTGTAGCATTGCTACAGCACTGCGACTCAGGGTTTAGTGCAAGGCTGGAAGGGATTCTGCAAGGCATCAGTTTGTTCTGACTTCCAGATCTCTGATATTTAATTCTCGCCATCCACCTTTACCCTGGCAATTTCAGAAAGTGTTCCAAAAGGAATTCTATTGCACACAAGGGGACCCAGTGAGATGTCTTGCCCAGCTGCAGTTTCTTTAAATTCTTTAGTGTGTGATTGTGAAGGATCTAGGACTTGTCAGTCAGAATTCTTTCTTAATGCTTGCCCTTTGCGTCTTCTTTTTATAATCGCTTGCTGTGAAGTCCCTCAACCTGCTGCGTGACCCGATGTGCTGAAGGAGGAAGAGTCGAGGGATTTGAGGAGATAGGTTCACGGGACATTAAAGGCAGCACCTCAGGCTGATAAGGCGGTTTAAACAAAACCACTAATGAATTTCTAGGTTTTATCACGAGGTATAGAATATAAAAGCTAAGAAATAATGACGAGCCCATATAAAACTTTAATAAGACCCCAGAGTACTGTGTGCAGTACTAAAGCTCCACACTAAAGGAAGGATATTGAGTCTTTAGATAGAGTGACTTGAAGTATTGGACATTTTTCATTAGAACAAACCAGATTATGGGATGATATGATGGATGTGTTCAAAATTATGAAATTCAAGATTCGATTCAATAGGTTGTTGATCAGATATGGGACCAGGGTGGGTAAATGTGATTAGAAATATATGCTTGCATTTAGGGTAAACACTGACATGGACTGGTTGGGCCAAATTGTCTGTTTCATGTCGGTGTATAAAGTGGAACGATTAAATCCATTTGTATCCCTGTAGAAATGTTTAGAAAACTACTGTGGGTCTGGAGAGCAATGGAATGCTCCTGATTTGCCTTTGGGTCTAATACTTCGGAGTTTTTCAGCTTGGGTTCTGTGCCAGCTATGGGTAGAATCCTGTCATTTGTAGTTCACAGTTTGTCAACAAATAAATGGAATGGTTTGCCTGCTATGCAATTGGGTCATTGCGGCAAACAGATTATTAAGCAAATACAATTGCTTAAACAGTTTAAGAATCATCTGTTAGCTTGCAATTGTTGTGGTCCCGAATGTCTCATTTACCAGAAAAATACTCGGGTTAGCAGAGTGCAGTAGGAGGTTCTTAATGGAAACTTCCTGTAGCAAAACATTCTCTTTATCTACTCATTGCTCAGAAGACTGTGGAAAATCAGAACAAATGGCTTCTTTAAATGAACATTCTCATTTCACAGACTGCATTACTAAACATTCCTGACTGACAAGTTCCATATCCTTCACAATCACATGCTAAAAAATTTAGACAAACTTTGCAGGTAGGCAAGACATCTTGCTGGGTTTCCTTGTGCGTAATAGGATTCCATTAGGAATGTTTTCCTAAGCCGGACAGTACTGTTGCTCTTAATGCCACAGTTTAAAGGATTAAGAGTAATACCAGCAATGTAATCGGTTTGTGTCGGGCATATGTGAGTACGCCAGCATTCAGTAATAGCAAAGATGAATCTTTTCATATAATCAATTAATATCCTTTTGGCTGACACTGTTGCTGATGACAGTCCCAATTTCAGTGTCAGTGGTGTAAATAAATGAGGCACAGAAAATCGGTGCTGCTGTCTCTGGAGATAACTGCCAGGAGGTGGTTTCTGCATGTAGAGTAGAGCAATATTTGAGGTGGACAGTCCTTGTGATCCGGGTCAAAACTATGCTGCGGTTGTGAGCAGTCTGGTTCTGCCTGATACAGTGGCAGAGGAGGGAGATAGAATCGATGGCAAGGATACAGAGTTTATGATGGCGACTGAAGACGATGGCTTCGATCTTTTGGCCGGGGAACACAGAAGTACCCATTTCCAGAAGATCCTGCCTAATTTAACAGCAAGACCTGATCATTTTTTTTGGAAAAACTTCTCTGTTTCCTGCTGTGGGCCGGAAAGCCTGAACCTCCAAACCGCTGTCAGGGATCTGACATCGTTGGGGTGTCGGGGTGGCGGGGGGGCGGGTGGGGGGTTGGAGTCGGTCAGATCGCTGGGGAGGCGGGGAACCTGGCTTGCAGATGTTTAAAAATAAAAGATACATTAAAATGGAGGCACACAGCCACTTTGGCTAACCTCAATGATTGACCCTCCCAACCCTCCACTGACTCCGCTATTGCTCTGCACTGAAGTGCCACCCTCGATTATGTGCCCAAGTCTCTGGAGTGGAGCTTGAATCCATGATCAACTAACTCAGGCAAGAGGCCTAACACTGAGCATAGGCTGACACAGTAGTTTACTGGAAATTGAGTCAAAGGAGAAGGGGGTAGGTCTTGTGGACAAACTGAGCTTGGAGAGGGCATGGGAGGAGATGGGCAGAAACTAGAGATATATGTTTGTTACGGGCCTGGGCATGAAGGAGCCCAAGGGAAAGCTTGGCTTGGTGGGCAAGGGGAATGGGGGAAGTAAAAGAGGCCACTAAAATGTTGGCCTCAGTCTTTGTGTCAAAAAGGTCCATGGGTTCCTTGCACTCCCTGGTGATTGTACAGACTGTCACCGGCCATCATGGAAAGTCCAGCGACCAGAAGTAAAGTTAGAAGTTTTTAAACAACAAAAGAGGACATTAGTTACAAGATAATAATTATTTGTCAGCTAAATCTTGAGATTGCATTACTGTCTAGAATTCAGATAGCTAACCAGTATTAGTTATTTGTAAAATTTTTAAGGATAATGCAATCTTGATGCAATTGTTCATTTGCCACATGTTGGCCATGCTTGCCCACTGCCAGTGCCAGGCACATTTTGGTTTGCCAGCAGAACTTAAGGAGCAATGCCCAGGATCTCTACCTGTAATAAGCTTTTGTTATATTTATTAACTAGGGGTTACTGGCATCCAGGATCAGTGTACTTGATGCCATTAATATGTTGTTAAAAAGTAAGGCCCTCTAGGCAATATAACAATAAAAATATATCTGCCCATTGACAGTGAATGGATGGATCATTCTATAATTTATTTTCCCCATATAGCATCCACATGTGTATATAATGCACATCTTATTTCTGTAAACATTGTATGATTTACGCATTTGGATTTCTGATACAAGATGTAAAGTAGTGTGTCTGTTGTAAGCAATACATTGGCCCCAAGTTTCCACATGATTTGCTCCTGATTTTTAGGAGCAACTGGTGGAGAACGGAGTACCTTAGAAATTGGAATTCTCCACATTTAAGTTTTCTGCCGTTCTCGTCAGGTAGAACAGTTTCACTTTTGAACAGAATTTTCTTTTCAAAAGGGGGCGTGTCCGGCCACTGGCGCCTGATTTGAAAGTTTCCACAGTGAAAATGTACTCCAAACTAACTTAGAATGGAGCAAGTGAAGATTTTTGTAGGCTTGAAAAAATCTTGTCTACACATTAAAAAATCAGGCGCAGGTTACAAATTAGGCGTCGGGAACGAGGTGGGGGGGGAGTGGGGGGGGAAGGGAAGTCATTAAATTCTACAATAAATCCTTAGTTATACTTATACAAATATTATACAAATAAATCCAAACTGAATAAAAATTTATAAGCAAAGAAAAGATTAAATAAACCATGTTCCTACCTGTGTGAAAGTGCTTCAGGCAGGCCTTTCAGGCAGCGGTGTGCCGTGGTGTCGATCCCGACGGCAGGGGCAAGAAGCAGCAAGCAGCCTCAGTGCTGATCATGGAAGGGCAATGTGGTTTTATTAAAAACATTTTTAAAATTGAACAGCTACAAAGAATTTGAATAGTCTCAAACAAGTGCATGTGTCCCGTTTATCACAGTCTATCTTTAATTACAGAATGAGTGGTGGAGATTGAAACGGTAACGAGTTGTAAAGGCTGAATTAAAATGCACAGTTGCTGCAGTAACACTGGTTAAAGAGCCAACATTAATTCAGCAGGTTGTTTATTCAGCAGTGCTGCTAAAAGCACTCCCTCACACACAGAAATATCAAGAAAATTAAAATGCAAGCCTTTGCAAGGGTTCAATAAACAAATTTTCACTTTTTCTGCAGCACTTTTAAAAATGGCCGAGTGCCAATGTTTACTTCAGACTGCGCGTGCGCGAACGCTCCAACGTGCACGCGCAGGGTTGCCGGCACCAAAAAAACTCATTTAAATTGTACCCGTCCCCTCCTACTTACAAAATCGGCGCGAGTGGTAGGCTCCGCCCCCTGTGCGCCGTGCCAAGCAGACATCGAGCTGCAAGAGCTCGAGAATACCGCGTTTTTTTTCAGGCGCCGTTTTCGGCGCGAAAAACAGGCGCCCAGCTCTGAGGGGCGCCTTTTTCGCCGCGTGTGGAAACTTGGGGCCAATGTGTTGCCTTTAACCCTGTTGATACATCAAAAGTACCATTCTGTTTTTGCTTTTTTTTTGATCCTCTATTGCTTGTAAGGTGATGTTCTACAACATTACTAAAATTTCTTGCAACGTTATGCTACACTGATAAAGCACACGAGCTGTGTCACAGTAGTTGAAGCCTATGTAAATATTCATAACTGTTTTCTCTTCAATGATGGCTCAATGCAGCGTGAAATTAAGGAAAGCGCAATAAATTTGAAAACCATCAGTCAGACATAACGTTTAGTGGTGGCAGAATACTTTGCACTTCATTAACTTTACACATTTAAATCGTGGCCTTAAGCAAATAGTTGTGACTCGTGCTGTTCACCCTTCTGCATTTCTTTTTCTATTAAAGTCTCTATCTCCAAGCAGTGAGCCTAATTCATTTCACTGGCATTGCACCTCCAGACAACTGATCATCAATGAAATAACATTGAATGGTACCTTGGAAAAGCCTGTGTCCTATATTGTGCCAAACGTCCAGCTAAGGGAGGAGAAAATGTGAAATAGGATTGGCCCCAAGAGAATTGTGCATTGCCCCCAAGTTCAGTTAGTCTCATCCATATTTACTAGATGGATGTTTAGTGGAGGAATAGAAATATCAGCCTGGGACTATAGGATTCCCTTTTGTACGTCTTGCATTGAAGCATATCTTTAGGACAGAGGAGAGCAATGTTCAGAGTCAAGATGTGATGTGTATTTAGTGCTATTTGCATGGGCTGTGATGTGCAACTGGTGGGCATGTTCATGGGAGGAGTGGCTGTCATGTGTTACTGATGTCAACTGAGGCTGTTTGAACCATGATTCTGAGCTGCAATGTATTTGTACTATTGGCAAGCAGTGGGAGATCACAAAACTGCTCATGGTGATGGCTGTATGTAAATGTTTCTAGGAGTGTTGTTGGGACATTCTGAGGAAAATGCTTAATTCAATGAGGAGTGGAAATGAGTAAATGTCACTTATTATCACATAAGAACATAAGAATTAGGAGCAGGAATAGACCATATGTCCCTTTGAGCCTTCTCTGCCATTCAATAAGATCATAGCTGATATTCTACCTCAATTCTGCCCAACCTATATATCCCTTGAATCTCTTAGTCCAAAAATCTATTGATCTCTGTCTTGAATATACTCATTGCCTGAGCATCCATAGCCCTCTGGGGTAGAGAATTCCAAAGATTCACAACCCTCTGAGTGAAGAAGTTTCTCCTCATCTCAGTCCTATCCTGAGACTATGATCCCTAGTTCTAGACTCTCCAGCTAGGGGAAACAGACTCTAGGCATCTTGTGGACAAAATGATTTTTAAAAGTCTGTAGGTTGTGGGAGAAAGGAAGACAGAGTGAGGTGATGAGTTTCACAGATTTGCGGAAGTAATGTGTATCCATTTAGCATCTGACCTGTAGAGGGGATATGTTGGAATTTTGCAAGCTAAGGCGAACCTTTTTCCTTATTATTGGTGTTGGTGCCAAATATTGCAAGAGATGCGCTCCAACAGAATTCTCTTGGACGAGGCAAGTGGTGCACAAGAACAGTCCCTGCACTTAAGTACTTCGCCATTTAAAGCATTTTGAAAAATTTTGATGTGAAAATCACTGTATAAATGATATTGTGGTCTTGTCCTTCTTGTGGCCTATCCTTCCTTCACACATGAATATTGGGAAATCTATTCCTTATGTGTCTCTAGACTTCCATTCACAATTTGCGAGTACACAGATGTGTGGAGAGGAGAGAAAGCTATTAGATCTTTAGCAAAAGTTGGTGAATAAATCTGGCTTGTCATTCCAACCTGAACACTGCACTGTTTGGTTATTTAAACAAAGGATCGGAATGGAAGAACCCTGCAATTGGGCATGTTTGGATTTTTTTTTAATGATCTGTCACTCAACTGGGCTAATTAATGACAAGCCACAGTACCTCACTGACAAGAATGTCCCTCTTTAATTACTCCTTTAAATCTTTTGCTAGCTGATTAGGAAAAAGCATCAATTTAAAAATCTTTCCTGCTACAAATAATCTTGCAAGCACATCAAACAACTTAAAAGGATCATTCAGCACTTATTGTAAAACCCCCTTCATCTCTAAGTGCTCAATCAAATAAAACTGTTGTTGGGCTCAATTTTCCTCAAAGCTTTTTTTTGGGCGTACTTGAAGAGTTACGCCCATTTTTTGGGGGCCCAAATATGCCAACAAAAGGTGTTCTAAGTTTCTCTGTTTGATTTCTTCATTTTGGCGCAGCCTAACCTGTCCTTTAGTTTTGGGGGGTGGAGCCTTGACCTGCGCCAAAACGATTGGGTTGCCACGGTAACCAGGGACACAATGCAGGCTGAGGCTGCAAAGTGAAACATACAGCCAGCTCGCAACACATTAAAATATATTTCAGCAATTTAAAAACACATTAAAATACATTGCAGCAACTTACCTCCAGTTATTATCCCCCTCCTGATGCCGGTGCCAATCCCTGCCCCTATCCTAGGCCGAAGGGCCTCCCAGTCCGCTCCACCATCCCTAGCCCTGGCCGAGTGGCCGAGTGGCCTCCCAGTCCGCTTCCCAGCCCCTATCCCAGGTCAAATGACTTCCTCCCTCCCGGTCCCCGCACTGAACTATAACCGAAAGGCTTCCCCCCTACCCCCTCTCTCCCCCTCTCTCTTACCTCTCCTGTTGCTGCTGTCCAGGTATCTGCTGCACTTACCTGCGCCGATTTCCTTACCTGCACCAATTTCCTTAACTCTCCAGGAGGTTTTTCTGCAGAGGCCACATACGCTAAGTAGAACTGGAGTAACTCTCAGCTGGCCAAACTTGCCTAAATGGCCAAAATTGGCGCAGGTGGCAGGTTACCTATGCAGCGAGATAGGGCGAAGTAATATGGAGTCAGAAACAGATGGTAGAAAGGTAAAAAGCAATAGTGGAAGGCCAAGTAAACAAAGGCAAGAAACAAAAAGGACCACACTACATCATAATTCTAAAAGGAAAAAGGGTGTTAAAAAAACAAGCCTGAAGGCTTTGTGTCTTAATGCAAGGAGTATCCGTAATAAGGTGGATGAATTAACTGTGCAAATAGATGTTAACAGATATGATGTGATTGGGATTACAAAGACATGGCTCCAGGATGATCAGGGCTGGGAACTCAACATCCATGGGTATTCAACATTCAGGAAGGATAGAATAAAAGGAAAAGGAGGTGGGGTAGCATTGCTGGTGAAAGAGGAGATTAATGCAAGCGTTAGGAAAGACATTAGATTGGATGATGTGGAATCTATATGGGTAGAGCTGCAGGACACCAAAGGGCAATAATCGTTAGTGGGAGTTGTGTACAGACCTCCAAACAGTAGTAGTGATGTTGGGGAGGGCATCAAACAGGAAATTTAGGGGTGCATGCAATAAAGATGCAGCAGTTATCATGGGTGACTTTAACATGCATATAGATCGAGCTAACCAAACTGGAAGCAATACGGTGGAGGAGGATTTCCTGGAGTGCATAAGGGATGGTTTTCCAGACCAATATGTCGAGGAACCAACTAGGGGGGAGGCCATCTTAGACTGGGTGTTGTGTAATGAGAGAGGATTAATTAGCAATCTCGTTGTGCGAGCCCCCTTGGGGAAGAGTGACCATAATATGGTGGAATTCTACATTAGGATGGAGAATGAAACAGTTAATTCAGAGACCATGGTCCAGAATTTAAAGAAAGGTAACTTTGAATTGGCTAGGATAGATTGGTGAATGATACTGAAGGGGTTGACTGTGGATGGGCAATGGCAGACATTTAGAGACCGCATGGATGAACTACAACAAATGTACATCCCTGTCTGGCGTAACAATAAAAAAGGGAAGGTGGCTCAACCGTGGCTATCAAGGGAAATCAGGGATAGTATTAAAGCCAAGGAAGTGGCATACAAATTGGCCAGAAATAGCAGTGAACCTGGGGACTGGGAGAAATTTAGAACTCAGCAGAGGGGGACAAAGGGTTTGATTAGGGCAGGGAAAATAGAGTACGAGAGGAAGCTTGCAGGGAACATTAAGATGGACTGCAAAAGTTTCTATAGATATGTAAAGAGAAAAAGGTTAGTAAAGACAAACATAGGTCCCCTGCAGTCAGAATCAGGGGAAGTCACAACGGGGAACAAAGAAATGGCAGACCAATTGAACAAGTACTTTGGTTCGGTATTCACTGAGGAGGACACAAACAACCTTCCGGATATAAAAGGGGTCGGAGGGTCTAGTAAGAAGGAAGAACTGAGGGAAATCCTTATTAGTCAGGAAACTGTGTTGGGGAAATTGATGGGATTGAAGGCCGATAAATCACCAGGGCCTGATGGACTGCATCCCAGAGTACTTAAGGAGGTGGCCTTGGAAATAACGGATGCATTGCCAATATTCCATAGACTCTGGATCAGTTCCTATGGAGTGGATGGTAGCCAATGTAACCCCACTTTTTAAAAAAGGAGGGAGAGAGAAAACAGAGAATTATAGACCGGTCAGCCTGACATTGGTAGTGGGTAAAATGATGGAATCAATTATTAAGGATGTCATATCAGCACATTTGGAAAGAGGTGACATGATAGGTCCAAGTCAGCATGGATTTGTGAAAGGGAAATCATGCTTGACAAACCTTCTGGAATTTTTTGAGGATGTTTCCAATAGAGTGGACAAGGGAGAACCAGTTGATGTGGTGTATTTGGACTTTCAGAAGGCTTTCGCCAAGGTCCCACACAAGAGATTAATGTGCAAAGTTAAAGCACATGGGATTGGGGGTAGTGTGCTGACGTGGATTGAGAACTGGTTGGCAATCAGGAAGCAAAGAGTAGGAGTAAATGGGTACTTTTCAGAATGGCAGGCAGTGACCAGTGGGGTGCCGCACCAGCTGGGGCCCCAGCTGTTTACATTGTACATTAATGATTTAGACGAGGGGATTAAATGTAGTATCTCCAAATTTGCGGATGACACTAAGTTGGGTGGCAGTGTGAGCTGCGAGGAGAATGCTATGAGGCTGCAGAGTGACTTGGATAGGTTAGATGAGTGGGCAAATGCATGGCAGATGAAGTATAATGTGGATAAATGTGAGGTTATCCACTTTGGTGGTAAAAACAGAGAGACAGACTATTATCTGAATGGTGACAGATTTGGAAAAGGGGAGGTGCAATGAGACCTGGGTGTCATGGTATATCAGTCATTGAAGGTTGGCATGCAGGTACAGCAGGCGGTTAAGAAAGCAAATGGCATGTTGGCCTTCATAGTGAGGGGATTTGAGTACAGGGGCAGGGAGGTGTTACTACAGTTGTACAGGGCCTTGGTGAGGCCACACCTGGAGTATTGTGTACAGCTTTGGTCTCCTAACTTGAGGAAGGACATTCTTGCTATTAAGGGAGTGCAGCGAAGGTTCACCAGACTGATTCCTGGGACTGACATATCAAGAAAGACTGGATCAACTGGGCTTGTATTCACTGGAGTTCAGAAGAATGAGAGGGGATCTCATAGAAACGTTTAAAATTCTGATGGGTTTAGACAGGTTAGATGCAGGAAGAATGTTCCCAATGTTGGGGAAGTCCAGAACCAGGGGTCACAGTCTAAGGATAAGGGGTAAGCCATTTAGGACCGAGATGAGGAGAAGCATCTTCACCCAGAGAGTGGTGAACCTGTGGAATTCTCTACCACAGAAAGTTATTGAGGCCAATTCACAAAATATATTCAAAAAGGAGTTAGATGCAGTCCTTACTACTCGGGGGATCAAGGGGTATGACGAGAAAGCAGGAATGGGGTACTGAAGTTGCATGTTCAGCCATGAACTCATTGCATGGCGGTGCAGGCTCGAAGGGCCGAATGGCCTACTCCTGCACCTATTTTCTATGTTTCTATGTTTCTATGTTACGTCCCTTTGGCTGAAAAAAAAATGTACCTGAAAAAAATCATAACTAACTGAGTTACGCTGGTGCAAATTGATCGAGGAAACTTTTTTTTTTAACTTAGGCCAAAAAAAGCATCCTGCTCCAAAAAAACAGCACAATCACTGGGGACAATTGAGCCCATTGTTTTGTGCATTCCATCATTTTGTTTTAACTATCAAGCTGACACAATTCTAGTTTAATTTCATACTGAAAGCATCATCTCATGTGAAAATATTAAAAGTTCGTTCCTTTGCATAACACCACCAAAAAATCATTTGTATAGTTTAATACATGCAGCTCCTCTGAGTAACATTTACGAAACTTGCCTTTTATGTGTGTAAGATATACTGTGCATTCAGATCTGGAGCATTCTTTTTCTCAAATAACTGCACTTCCTCCCTAGTGAACTTCTTTTGAAAGGATTGAGCTACTCTGGGTCAAAGGGGATTGTAAATAATTTGGTTTTGTGGCTTGCGCGAGCAATTGAGGTAGATGATCTCCGCTCAGCTCCCAGTGGACAAATGATCATAACAAAGTTTTTTTTAAAAGAGCCGACATCAGCATTAATTGAGATCTCTAAAATCGAGGGAATGTGAAGCGTCACAACAAAACTGTAGCCAGGGTTGAAGGTCACTGTTGGAGTAATGGAAAGTAGCGGTGTTTTGCATTTGACCTTGGGAATGCTCGGTACTCCCACTGGTTACAAATAACCAGACACTCCTATCCTCAGTACCATCATCCATCAGCTTCAAGAGAATCCCTGCAATGACTCTTCTAATAAAGGCAATGATATTTTACCATATGAAAGCCTTGTCTGCAGAAGTCCATTAGGATGCAATTAAAGAAATGTCAAGGTCTAGTAGTACTGTGAGTGGTTTGCTTTTAGCAGTAGTCTGTGCCGTGCAGGTACACAAACCGAGTGAAGACAGCTTTAAGTTGCTGTGTCTGGTAAGCAGTTCGAGATTTCGACAGAGGCAACTGCATTCCAAATTAAGTTATAGTCATACAACGTGAGCCATTATCTAATTAATGTTGGCTATTGCATTCATTCCTGTCGTGGCATGAGGAGTCGTGACATTTTTGTGAAATTGACAATTCCCGACAGATCCCTTGTTGCAACTTGGATTTGAGAAAAAGTGCAATGGTTAGGCACATGAAATTTTCATAATGTGCTCGGTTCAACTGTACACCCAGCAGTGCAATTACAGATTTGTTTTTGTAAACTTGGGCTGTGTCTGGAGAAAGCATTTTGAGGCATGTAACTGTTTAGGGAAGTACAGATGCTTGCAGTTTTGTTCGCAGTACTTGGAGCATTTTGATGTCATGAATTAGGAATATCACACAAGGAGCATATTGACACAATGTCTATGTATTTTGGCCTAGATACAGGTTGTTTTTTCTCATATGTTGGTATAGCACTTAAGCCAAGTCTAGTAACAACTGTGGATTAGCAATTTCCACATCCACGGATACCAAATCGTGAATCTTGAGCAGTTGCATATAATTTATATCATCATGAGTTCTCTAAGCCATCCCCACTCAAACAACATAAATATTATGCAACAATAAATCATCCTCTATGACGTGACATTTTGTGCACCGTGTGCTTCCTATAGAGAGTGAGATTCTAGCGATTATACCGTGCAGTATCACAAAATCAGGACTAGTACACACAAAACACTGCAATAAATGTATCATATCTTAGGATTTAGAGAAGCCACATACACTTAATAAATTGTCTCCAGATTCTTTGGTGTTCAGAGAGATTTGGGTGTCCTTGTGCAAGAAACACAGAAAGCTAGCATACAGGTACAGCAAGCAATAAGGAAGGCAAATGGCATGTTGTCCTTTATTGCAAGAGGGTTGGAGTGTAAGAGTAAGGAAGTCTTGCTACAATTGTACGGGGCCTCAGTGAGACCACATCTGGAGTACTGTGCAGTTTTGGTCTCCTAATCTAAGGAAGGATATAATTGCCTTGCAGGCGGTGCAACGAAGGTTTACTAGATTGATTCCTGGGATGAGAGGGCTGTCTTATGATGAGAGATTGTGCAGCATGGACCTATACTTCTTCTTGAATGGTGGACCAGGCTCGAGGAGCCATATGGTCTACTCCTGCTCCTATTTCTTATGTTCTTATTCCATTATTGATTAAACTATTTCTCAATCTTTTGTTGCTCTGTATTTCACTATTGTGTTTTTTTTTCCCCCTTTTTGTTTTAAAGAGCCGAGTTAAAGTTAGTGTTGCTAACAGAGAGTACCATGTACAGGAGTAATGACAGGACAGTAACCTCACTGAGGTGTTCAGATGCTATTGGAAACTGCTCGAGGGATATCGAGGTAGGACCTCAAAGGTATTAATCTCCGGGTTACTACCGGTGCCACATGCTAATGAGTATAAGAATAGAAGGACAGAGAGGATGAACACGTGGCTGGAAAGTTGTTGTAGGAGGGAGGGCTTTAAATTCTTGAGGCATTGGGACCGCTTCTGGGGGAGATGGGACCTGTACAAACCAGACGGGTTGCACCTCAACAGCGCCGTGACCAATATCCTCACGGGGAGTTTTGCAGGTACTGTTGGGGAGAGTTTAAACTAGCTTGGCAGGGGGATGGGAACCTGAAAACAAATTCAAAAGGGAAAGAATTAAAGCAGAAATTGGATAGCAAGAATCTAGAAAGCGAATCTGTAAGACAGAGGAAACAGGGTTTAGTATGTAGTAAACAAAGAGGTCTTCCTGTGCTGAATGGTATATACTTTAAGGCAAGAGTATAGCGAATAAGGCGGATGAGCTAAAACCACAGGTAGATACTTGGGAGTATCATCATCATCATCATCATAGGCAGTCCCTCGGAATCGAGAAAGACTTGCTTCCACTCTTAGCATGAGTTCTTAGGTGGCTGTACAGTCCAATACAAGAACCACAGTCTCTATCACAGGTGGGACAGATAGTTGTTGAGGGAAAGGGTGGGCAGGGAGCCTGGTTTGCCGCACGCTCCTTCCGCTGCCTGCGTTTGATTTCTGCATGCTCTCGGCGACGATATTCGAGGAGCTCAGCGCCCTCCCGAATGACATTATAGCCATTACAGAAACATGGCTGAAAGAGGGGCAGGTTTGGCAGATCAATATTCCTGGCTACAGGATTTTTAGACAAGATAGAGAGGGGGGTAAAAAGGGGGGGGGGCGGGGGTGCGGTACTGATTAAAGAAAATATTACAGCGGTGAGGAGGGATGATATTTTAGAGGGATCATCAAATGAGGCCATATGGGTCGAATTGAAAAATAAAAAAGGGGCGATCACACTGCAGGGCATGTATTATAAATGCCCAAACAGTGGGAGGGAGATAGAGGAGCAGATATGTAGGGAAATTGCTGTGGAATCCAAAAACCATAGGGTAGTAATAGTAGGGGATTTTAACTATCCAAATATTGATTGGGACAAATTTAATGTGAAGGGTATAGAGGGGGAGGAATTCTTGAAATGCATTCAAGAGAACTTTTTTAGTCAGTATGTAGCAAGCCCAACAAGAGAAGGGGCGGTCTTGGATTTAGTTTTGGGGAATGAAGCTGGGCAGGTTGAAGGGGTATTAGTGGGAGTGCATTTGGGTGCCAGTGACTATAATTCAGTCAGATTCAAGTTGGTTATAGATAAGGACAAGAATAGGCCTGGATTAAAAGTTCCGAATTGGGGAAAAGCTAATTTTGCTAAGTTAAGGTGTGATTTGGCCATAGTGGACTGGAAACAGCTACTTGTGGGTAAATCAGTGTTGGAACAGTGGGAGGCATTCAAGGAGGAGATCCTGAAGGCTCAGGCCAAACATGTGCCCTTAAAGAAAAAGGTTGAAAAAAATAATTCTAGAGCCCCCTGGATGTCTAGGGACTTACAGGGGAGGATTAAGAAAAAAAGAGATGCTTATGTCAAATATCAACGGCTAAATACTATAGAATCTTTAGAGGAATATAGAAAGTTAAGAGGCAAAATTAAAAAGGATATTAGGAATGCTAAGAGAGAGCAAGAGAAATTCTTGGCCAGTAAAATTAAGGAAAACTCTAAGATGTTCTATAAATATATTAAGAGTAAGAGGGTAACTAAAGAAAGGGTAGGGCCTATTAGAGATCATGAGGGTAATCTTTGTGAGGAGGCAGAAGATGTTGGGAGGGTTCTTAACGAATACTTTGCATCTGTTTTCGCAAAGGAAAGGGGTAATGCAGATATTGCTACCGAGGAGGAGTGTGATATTCTGAATGAAATAAATATAATGAGAGAGGAAGTATTAAGGGGTTTAGCAGCTTTGAAAGTAGATAAGTCTCCGGGCCTGGATGAAATGCATCCCAGGCTGTTGAGCGAAGTAAAAGACGAAATAGCAGAGGCCTTGACCATCATTTTCCAGTCCTCTTTGGATCTGGGCATGGTGCTGGAGGATTGGAGGACTGCTAATGTAGTACCCTTGTTTAAGAAGGCAGAAAGGGATAGGCCGAGTAATTACAGGCCTGTCAGTCTAACCTCAGTGGTGGGAAAATTATTGGAAAAAATCTTGAAAGACAGGATAAATCCTAGTAAATCTCCTCTGCACCCTCTCTAGTGCAATTACATCCTTCCTATAATACGGCGACCAGAACTGCACGCAATACTCCAGCTGTGGCCTAACCAAAGTATTATACAATTTAAGCATAACCTTCCTGCTTCGGCCAATAAAGGCAAGCATTCCGTATGCCTTCTTAAACTACCTTATCCACTTGGCCTGCTACTTTCAGGGATCTGTGGACAAGCACTCCAAGGTCCCTTTGTTCATCTACACTATTAAGTAGCCTACCGCTTAATGTGTATACCCTTTCCTTATTAGCCCTCCCAAAGTGCATCACCTTACACTTCTCTGAATTAAATTCCATTTGCCACTGTTCTGCCCACCTGACCAGTAGATTGATATCCTCTTGCAGCCCATGACTTTCCTCTTCATTATTAACCACACAGCCAATTTTAGTGTTGTCTGCAAACTTCTTAATCATACTCCCTATATTCAAATCTAAATCGTTGATATATACCACAAAATTAGCTTTTCCCCAATTTGGAACTTTTATTCCAGGCCTATTCTTGTCCTTATCCATAACCAACTTGAATCTGACTGAATTATGGTCACTGGCACCACCGAGGTGCACTCCCACTAATACCCCTTCAACCTGCTCAGCTTCATTCCCCAAAATTAAATCCAAGACTGCACCCCCTCATGTTGGGCTTGCTACATACTGACTAAAAAAGTTCTCTTGAATGCATTTCAAGAATTCCGCCCCCTCTATACCCTTTACACTAAATTTGTCCCGATCAATATTTGGATAGTTAAAATCCCCTACTATTACTACCCTATGGTTTTTGGACTTCACAGCAATTTGCCTACATATTTGCTCCTCTATCTCCCTCCCACTGTTTGGGGGTCTATAATACACTCCCAGCAGTGTGATTACCCCTTTTTTATTTTTTAATTCGACCCATATGGCCTCATTTGATGATCCCTCTAACATATCATCCCCCCTCACCGCTGTAATAGTTTCTTTAATCAGTACCGCAACCCCCCCCCCTTTTTACCCCCCCTCTCTGTCCTGTCTAAAAATCCTGTAACAGGAATATTGATCTGCCAAACCTGCCCCTATTTCAGTCATGTTTCTGTAATGGCTACAATGTCATACTCCCAAGTGTCTACCTGTGCTATTAGCTCATCCGCCTTATTTGCTATAATCCTTGCATTAAAGTCTATACCATTCAGCACAGGAAGACTGCCTTGCTTACTACATACTAAGCCCTGTTTCCTCTGTCTTACAGATTCGCTTTCTAGATTCTTGCTATCCAATTTCTGCTTTACTTTCTTCCCTTTTGAATTCATTCTCAGGTTCCCATCCCCCTGCCAAGCTAGTTTAAACTCTCCCCAATAGCACTAGCAAAACTCCCCGCGAGGATATTGGTCCCGGCGCTGTTTAGGTGCATACAGTCCGGTTTGTACAGGTCCCATCTCTCCCAGAAACGGTCCCAATGCCTCAAGAATTTAATGCCCTTCCTCCTACAACAACTTTCCAGCCACGTGTTCATCCTCTCTATTGTAAGGGTCTATTTCCATTGGTGGAAGGGTCTATTATGAGGGAGCATAAGGTTGTTGGTTGAAGGTTTAGAGGGAATTTGACAGGGGGGGGTGGGGGAGCTTCTTTAAGCAGAGGGTTGTGGGGATCTGGAACTCGTTGCCTGGAAGAGTGGTGGATGCAGAAACCCTCACCACTTTTAAGAGATGGTTGGATGGGCACTTAATGTGCAGTAACCTACAGGGTTACGGACCTAGAGCTAGTAATTGGGATTAGACTGGATGACCTTTTGTTGGATGGAGCCGATATAATGGTAAGTACTGCAGGGAATAGAATACGGCCAGGGCAATCTCCTGGACTAGTTTCGATCGCCTGGATGGGTCGGAGAGGAATTTTCCCAGATTTTTTCTCCCTAAATTGGCCTGGGTTTTTATCTGGTTTTTGCCTCTCCCAGGAGATCACATGGCTCCGGTTGGGGTGGATTGTAGAATGTTTTAGTATAAGGGGTACCGCAGTGGTGGTGAGACAGATTGGTTGGGCTGGGTGCTCTTTGCCTTTCCGTCATTGTTCATAGGTTTATAGGTAACCTTTAGGGCTGCTGACCAAGGGCCATGTGGCTCTTTGTCGGCCGGCGCGGACACAATGGACCGGAATGGCTTCCTTCTGCGCTGTAACTTTCTATGTATATTATAACCATCTTCTGAACTCTGCCTTGGGGAGATTTTCAGGCCATCCACCTGGTGGAAACGAGGTGGTAAGACCCCAAAATTGATGGACCGCCTTACCGCCGATGGTGTGGAATGATGCAGTCGTCCCAAGGGCCTACCGCTGGGCGGCTGGAACATCTGCCTGAGTTGGGCAGTAGGACTTTTTAATATGGGATGGCAGGACTGTCGTATGAGGAGAGATTGGGTCAACTAGGCCTGTATTCACTAGAGTTTAGAAGAATGAGAGGGGATCTCATTGAAACGTATAAAATTCTGACTGGGTTGGATAGACTGGATGCGGGGAAGATGTTTCCCCTGGCTGGGAAGTCTAGAACAAGGGGTCATAGTCTCAGGATATGGGATAGGAAATTTAGGACCGCGATGAGGAAAGATTTTTTCACTCAGAGGGTGGTGAACCTGTGGAATTCTCTACCACAGAAGGCTGCCGAGGCCAAGTCACTGAATATATTTAAAAGGGAGATAGATAGATTTCTAGAAACAAAAGGCATCAAGGGATATGGGGGAAAAGCAGGAATATGGTGTTGAGATAGAGGATCAGCCATGATCATATTGAATGGCGGTGCAGACTCGAAGGGCCGAATGGCCTACTACTGCTCCTATTTTCTATGTTTCTATGTTTCTATGTTTCCGTGTATGTTTCTATATATGTAAGATGTCAGGAAAGAACGCAGACAGTGTTTTCAATTATTTTTGTGGGGCCGTGGTGAGCACTGCAGAAACAGCCTGGATCACTGCCGTTCTGGTGCCCCTCCTCCCTAGAACTGCCTCCTCTGAGTCTAGCTCGAAGAGGCCTGCAGCCCCTGGACTGCACCAGGGAGTTGTTTCTCCGACTACAGCCCGCCAGCCGTATATTAATGAGGCCTCACCCCCAGAATTGTCCCGATCTCCGGCCGGCACAGTTAGCCATCCAGCCAGCCAGCCTGCTCCACAAGTTGGCCACCCGATAGTCCAAATCCATTCCCGTATTTTACCTGTGCAGCACCTTTGGGTGTTCCTTTCTCCAAAGGTGCTATATAAATACATGTTGTTGTGAGACTGCTCAGTAAACACTCTCATGTTTTAGATATACTTCATGAGTTCATGGATTTTATTTTTCTAATTTTCTATTTTCTTCCCTGTTTCCATCCAAAGGGTCACACAGTGCTATGAACCTCCCCGGAAGAGAGAGAGAGAGAGGACAGGCTGGAGACCTGCTTCCAGGGCTCTGTCGCTCTTTAGCTGGTCTCTGGGAGATATGCGAAATGGGTGCATTGCCTCTGCTCAATGCCTCCCCGTGGTGGAACTCTGTGCGTTTGAAGCAGCGGGTGCAAACCCACATACCATTCTGTGCCACAGCACCTTGGAGATTCAAGGCAATGTGCCGCCATGCTGCCCCCTAGTGGAAGAAGCTTTATTTTGTTTTTATTTGGCAATGAAACCCTTGCTCTCTGATCCTTGCTTGGAATGGACACTTGAGCAAGCAATTAACGTTGCCATTCTCACCTTTGGAAACATTAACTGTACAATTATTACTCTAAATTATAGGCTGCTGTTGGATCTCTACACAGAAATCAAAATTCTTCCAATGGATTCCAAGGTCAGCATAGGAATTAAGAAATGCTCTGATGTAAGAGACTGTAGATTTTTAGGTGGACAACCTAAAATGGGCATTATGCACTCTGTGGGCTTTTGATGACTGCAAATTGCATGACGTTCACTCTGGGGATTACAACATCTTTTGTGCCCTTCAAGCTTGTTTTATGTTTGTATTCAACATAAAACAATAGTTATCAGATTATTACAAGTCTGGTACCATATTATTTATCTATTTAATACATTACCCTCACATTTTCAAATCCTGGCATGCACTATTGTGGCGAATTGTAACAAGGAGGTCAGAACCTTGATCTACCAGAATCCGGCCTCATTTCCACATCCCGAAAAGGAGTGGGGGGTGGCAAGCAGATGCTTCCAACCAGTCTATGTCGGCGTTTACAGTGTAGTTGTCAAAGGCTCCACCACAGGCACAGGTTCCAGCCCCTATTATTTAAATGACCCCATCCTTGGGACTTAGTTTGCGGTGGAGTCTTTGTGAGAGGGCAGATGGGGTCTCGGTTTAACATTTCATCCAAAATACGTCACCTCTGAGTGTAGTGCTCCCTCAGTACTGCACTGAGGTGCCAGCCTAGATCACATGCTAAAGTCACTGGAGTGGGACTTGAACCCACAACCTTCTGACTCAGGCGAGTGTGCTACCCACTGAGCCACAGCTGACATTTTTGTTCTCTGTGTTGGCGGGGACATGGAAAAATGGACCAAAAAACTTCTGAATTATTATACAAAAGCAAAATATTGAAGTAAAAACAGAAAATGCTGGAAATAGCTTGGGCAGCATCTGTGGAGAGAGAGAACGAGTTAATATTTCAAGTCGATGGCCTTTCTTCTGAACAGATAAAAGTTGGAGATGTAACAGGTTTTAAGAGGCAGGGAGAGGGGGAGGTGAGGAAAGAACAAAAGGGAAGGTCTGTGATAGGGTGGAAGGCAGGAGAGATTACATGACAAAAGGGATGATGGTGCAAGGCAAAAGGGGGTGGTAATGGGACAAGTTAAGAAACAAAAGATGGATTTTGAGGCGCTGTAAATGGCAATAGCAGAACCAGTACCAGCAGCTGCTATCTGGGGAATAAAATGGGAGCAGTAGTTATGATCTGAAATTGTTGAATTTGCTGTAAAGTGACTACTGGAAAGATGGAAAGAAAGGGGTATTCAACATTCAGGAAGGATAGAATAAAAGGAAAAGGAGGTGGGGTAGCATTGCTGGTTAAGGAGGAGATTAAGGCAATAGTTAGGAAGGACATTAGCTTGGATGATGTGGAATCTATATGGGTAGAGCTGCAGAACATTAAAGGGCAAAAAACGTTAGTGGGAGTTGTGTACAGACCTCCAAACAGTAGTAGTGATGTTGGGGAGGGCATCAAACATGAAATTAGGGGTGCGTGCAATAAAGGTGCAGCAGTTATAATGGGTGACTTTAATATGCACATAGATTGGGCTAACCAAACTGGAAGCAATACTGTGGAGGAGGATTTCCTGGAGTGCATAAGGGATGGTTTTTTAGACCAATATGTCGAGGAACCAACTAGGGGGGAGGCCATCTTAGACTGGGTGTTATGTAATGAGAGAGGATTAATTAGCAATCTCGTTGTGCGAGGCCCCTTGGGGAAGAGTGACCATAATATGGTGGAATTCTGCATTGGAATGGAGAATGAAACAGTTAATTCAGAGACCATGGTCCAGAACTTAAAGAAGGCTAACTTTGAAGGTATGAGGCGTGAATTGGCTGGGATGGATTGGCGAATGATACTTAAGGGGTTGACTGTGGATGGGCAATGGCAGACATTTAGAGACCGCATGAATGAACTACAACAATTGTACATTCCTGTCTGGCATAAAAATAAAAAAGGGAAGGTGGCTCAACCGTGGCTATCAAAGGAAATCAGGGATAGTATTAAAGCCAAGGAAGTGGCATACAAATTGGCCAGAAATAGCAGCGAATCTGGGGACTGGGAGAAATTTAGAACTCAGCAGAGGAGGACAAAGGGTTTGATTAGGGCAGGGAAAATGGAGTATGAGAAGAAGCTTGCAGGGAACATTAAGACGGATTGCAAAAGTTTCTATAGATATGTAAAGAGAAAAAGGTTAGTAAAGACAAACGTAGGTCCCCTGCAGTCAGAATCAGGGGAAGTCATAACGGGGAACAAAGAAATGGCGGACCAATTGAACAAGTACTTTGGTTCGGTATTCACGAAGGAGGATACAAACAACCTTCCGGTTATAAAAGGGGTCGGGGGGTCTAGCAAGGAGGAGGAACTGAGGGAAATCCTTATTAGCCGGGAAATTGTGTTGGGGAAATTGATGGGATTGAAGGCCGATAAATCCCCAGGGCCTGATGGACTGCATCCCAGAGTACTTAAGGAGGTGGCCTTGGAAATAGTGGATGCGTTGACAGTCATTTTCCAACATTCCATTGACTCTGGATCAGTTCCTATAGAGTGGAGGATAGCCAATGTAACCCCACTTTTTAAAAAAGGAGGGAGAGAGAAAACAGGGAATTATGGACCGGTCAGCCTGACATCGGTAGTGGGTAAAATGATGGAATCAATTATTAAGGATGTCATAGCAGTGCATTTGGAAAGAGGTGACATGATAGGTCCAAGTCAGCATGGATTTGTGAAAGGGAAATCATGCTTGACAAATCTTCTGGAATTTTTTGAGGATGTTTCCAGTAAAGTGGACAAGGGAGAACCAGATGATGTGGTATATTTGGACTTTCAGAAGGCGTTCAACAAGGTCCCACACAAGAGATTGATGTGCAAAGTTAGAGCACATAGGATTGGGGGTAGTGTACTGACATGGATTGAGAACTGGTTGTCAGACAGGAAGCAAAGAGTAGGAGTAAATGGGTACTTTTCAGAATGGCAGGCAGTGACAAGTGGGGTACCGCAAGGTTCTGTGCTGGGGCCCCAGCTGTTTACACTGTACATTAATGATTTAGATGAGGGGATTAAATGTAGTATCTCCAAATTTGCGGATGACACTAAGTTGGGCGGCAGTGTGAGCTGCGAGGAGGATACTGTGAGGCTGCAGAGCGACTTGGATAGATTAGGTGAGTGGGCAAATGCATGGCAGATGAAGTATAATGTGGATAAATGTGAGGTTATCCACTTTGGTGGTAAAAACAGAGAGACAGACTATTATCTGAATGGTGACAGATTAGGAAAAGGGGAGGTGCAACGAGACCTGGGTGTCATGGTACATCAGTCATTGAAGGTTGGCATGCAGGTGCAGCAGGCGGTTAAGAAAGCAAATGGCATGTTGGCCTTCATAGCGAGGGGATTTGAGTACAGGGGCAGGGAAGTGTTGCTACAGTTGTACAGGGCCTTGGTGAGGCCACACCTGGAGTATTGTGTACAGTTTTGGTCTAACCTGAGGAAGGACATTCTTGCTATTGAGGGAGTGCAGCGAAGGTTCACCAGACTGATTCCCGGGATGGCGGGACTGACCTATCAAGAAAGACTGGATCAACTGGGCTTGTATTCACTGGAGTTCAGAAGAATGAGAGGGAACCTCATAGAAACATTTAAAATTCTGACGGGGTTAGACAGGTTAGATGCAGGAAGAATGTTCCCAATGTTGGGGAAGTCCAGAACCAGAGGTCACAGTCTAAGGATAAGGGGTAAGCCATTTAGGACCGAGATGCGGAGGAACTTCTTCACCCAGAGAGTGGTGAACCTGTGGAATTCTCTACCACAGAAAGTTGTTGAGGCCAATTCACTAAATATATTCAAAAAGTGGTTAGATGAGGTCCTTACTACTCGGGGGATCAAGGGGTATGGCGAGAAAGCAGGAATGGGATACTGAAGTTGAATGTTCAGCCATGAACTCATTGAATGGCGGTGCAGGCTAGAAGGGCCGAATGGCCTACTCCTGCACCTATTTTCTATGTTTCTATGTTTCTATGAGGTGCCCTTTCTTGAGCTTCTGTTGGGCTTCATTAGAACTGTGTAGGAGACCGAGGTCAGAGTAGGAGCAAGGCAGAGAATTAAAATGACAAGCGTCCGGAAGCTCAGGGTCACGCTTGTGGACTGAAGATTATCTGGTCATTATCACGTAACTGGTTGTGGGAGCTTGCTGTGCACAAATTGGCTGCCGTGTTTCCTACATTACAACAGTGACTACACTTTAAAAGTACTTCATTGGCTGTAAAGCACTTTGAGACGTGCGGTAGTCATGAAAGGCGCTATATAAATGAATGTCTATCTTTCTTTTAAAGGGCAGGTGTTGCATCTAATTTTATTTCTGAATTATTATAGCTGAGTTTACTGAATAAAAATATTGAAGCCATGTCCAAACAAAATGTTTTATTCTCTTCACATAATCTACACTCACAGAAGTATAAAGGAATTATTAAGGGCTTTCTTCAAGTTATCACCGACCAATTTTTACAGGGGGAAAATATTTTGCACATTATTAGAGAAAATCTTCCTCTTCTTACCAACTCTAACTTTAGAGCTCAACGATTAACCCTAGACAAATCCATGCTGGTTCTCCTTTATTAGTCTATGCTTGTCCAAGTGGCTGTTAATATTCTCCCAGATTATTGGGCTCAATTTTCCCCAGTATTTGTGCCGTTTTCTTTGGAGCAGGCTGCTTTTTCTGGCCTAACTTTAAAATGCCCAGTTTCCCCAATCAATTTGCACCAGCGTAACTCAGTTATTTGTGGATTTTTTAAGTCAGTTTTTTTTTCAGCCAAAGGGGATGTAACCAGCCACCTGCGCCACTTCTGGCCATTTAGGGAAGTTTGGCCAGCTGAGAGCTACTCCAGTGCTGATTTAGCCAGCGTATGTGGCCTGTCCTGAAAAACCTTCCCTAGAGTTAAGGAAATCGCGCAGGCAAGGAAAGTGGTGCAGCAGATGCCGAAACACACGTTAAGAATTGAAAAACACATAGCAGCAACATACCTCCAACCCCACCAGAAGGCTGTCCGGTCCCATAGAGAGAGAGAGAGAGAGAGAGATACACGAACCGGCGACCGAGAAGACCGGACAGCCTTCGGGCGGGGTTGGAGGTAAGGTGGTGCTATGTGTTTTTCAATTCTTTTAATGTGTTGGGAGCTGGCTGTATGCTTCACTTTGCCGCCTCGCCTCGCATTGTGTCCCTGGTTACCGTGGCAGCCCGATCTTTTTGGCACAGATCAAGGCTCCAACCCAAAACTAAAGGTCGGGATTAGGCCATGCCAAAATAAAGAAATGCAACAGGGAAACTTACAACACTTTTTTTTTGGCGTGCTTGGGCCCTAAAAAATCAGGCGGAACTCTTCAAGTACGCCAAGAAAATGCTTTGGGGAAAATTGAGCCCATTGTTTCTAAAAGCTTCCCCACAACTGACATTAAACTGACTGACCTGTAATTGCCAGGTTTATCCTTCCCCCTGTTTTTGAACAAGGGTGCAACATTTATAATCCTCCAGTCCTCTGACTCCTTTCTGGCCTGCATTACGGTACAGGTATTATTAGAGCTCCAGATTCTTCACTGTATGTTAAAACCAGCCCTCTGACTCACTGCACTAACCTCCCTCACATAAACCACAAACTGGCACAGGGCACTGGATTGTCCAGGAGTGGTAGGACATCTATTTGCAAATCAATCCCCAGTGACTTGAGCCTTCACATCTACTTCTCGGCCTTTTGGCTAAGATCAAGTGTAGTATCTGTTCTTATCAGTTTAATATCCCCTATGGGGACCAAATATTAAATTGTTTTTTGGAACAGGGAGGTGGAACAGGGGCTTGCTCCGTCCACTCCAAGCACCGACCTGGTATTGCAGTGTTTCCAGGAATGGTGCAGCTTCCCCTCTCGGCCTTTTGGCTAAGATCAAGTGTAAATAGCGCAAAGTGATCTTTGGCGCTGGAGTTGATCTGACAAGAATGAACAAAAAAAAATTAAAAATCTACATTGTTGTTGATGTCAATTGGAGACCAAATCAGGAAGAGTCATCCCTGGTCACTCTTGCAGCTGGTCTCAGTATGGCGATAGAGAAAGTTTCAAAGTGGAACATCGGTCTGCTATCTCCGTTGTGGTGCATAGTGCCAGAGAAATGTAGGAGGAGAGTAAATACTAAAAGCAAACACGTCAAAACCAATAATTTTTTTTGTCAAATTTGAATGAATTTTGTATTCATGGAGGTAATGTCAATGCCACCACAGATAACAAGCATTCCTGGGTCAACTGTAGCAGAGCTAGCGACAGAGTCAAACATCTAAGCCCCAAGAGTTGGTAGAAATTGGTTGTATAAATTTCTTCTTTTTCTTCTTTTGTGTTTCCTGATGTGAAAGTTAAAATCATTTTCCACATGTATGCTGACAACACCCAGCTCTACCTCACCACCACTTCACTTGACCCCTCCATGGTCTCTAAATTGTTCGACATCCAGTGCTGGATGAGCAGAAATTTTCTCCAATTAAATATTGGGAAGATCGAAGCCATTGTCTGTGGTCCCCGCCACAAACTGCGTTCCCTAGCCACCGACTGCAAACCTCTCTCCCTACCATCTGTCTGCGGCCGAACCAGACTGTTCACAACCTCGGTGTCATATTTGACCCTGAAATGAGCTACTGGCCACATATCCACGGCATAACTAAAATTGCCTATTTCCCCACCGTGACATTGCTCGTCTCCACCCCTGCCTCAGCTCTTCTGCTGCTGAAACCCTCGTCCATGCCTTTATTATCTCTAGACTTGACTACTCCCACATTCTACCCTACATAAACTTGAGGTCATTCAAAACTCGGCAGCACGTGTCCTAACTTGCACCAAGTCTCACTCACCCATCACCCCTGTGCTCGTTGACCTACTTTGGCTCCTAGTTAAGCAACGCCTCAACTTCAAAATTCTCATCCTTGTTTACAAATCCCTCAATGGCCTGACCCCTCCCTTTCTCTGTAACCTCTTTCAGCCTCACATCCCCCCCGAGATGTCCGCGCTCCTCAAATTCTGCCCTCTTGAGCATCCCTGATTATAACTGTTCACCCATCGGTGGCCGTGCCTTCAGCTGTTTGGGCCCAAAGCTCTGGAGCTCCCTCCCTAAACCTCTCTGCCTCTCTACCTCTTTCCTCCTTTAAGACGCTCCTTAAAACCTACCTCTTTGACCAACCTTTTGGTCATCTGCCGTAATTTCTTCTTATGTGGCTTGGTGTCAAAATTATTTGTTTTGTCTTAAAATACTCCTGTTAAGCGCCTTGGGACTTTTTACTATGTTAAAGGCGCTATATAAATACATGTTATTGTTGGTAACTGGAGCATTAAAATAAATGGAAAGAGGAAATTGACTGGAGACCATTCAGCATATGTTTGATAATACCGTCCAGTCATTTTTATTCTAATGTCTCTGAACCCGAACCTCAGAAGAGCTTTTCTATGGCAGCAGTTTAAATGTTCCCACTTCATACATCACCATTCAACAACAACAACAATAACAACTTGCATTTATGTAGCGCTTTAAATATAATAAAACGTCCCAAGGTGCTTCACAGGAGTTTACTCGGACAAATATTGACACCAAGCCAAAGAAGGCGAGTTTAAGACAGGTGACCAAATGCTTGGTCAAAGAGGTAGGTTTTAAGCCACGTCTTACAGGGGCAGGGAGAGGTGGTGAGGCAGAGGTTTAGGGAAGGAATTCCAGAGCTGAGGGCCCAGGTCTGAAAATGGTGAGGTGAAGGAAGTGGGGGATACACAAGTGATTCTCTGGCTGAGATTACCAATTTTGTGCCAGTTGATGCCAAATAATGGTTAGTTTGTGCTGTTGATTTATGCCTACTTAAAACTGAATTGAGATTGTCCAACCTCATTTCATGTGTGATGATTAAACAGCAGAGATGAGACATTGTCTCATTTGTTACTGATAATGCCCAATAATCAGTAGCCGAGAGTTAAATTGATAGCAAATAAAACATTAATCTTTCATCAAGTTAAAATATATATATTTTTCTGAAACATTATTGCATGTAGTTGGTAAATCATTGCCATGACTAGCATTATAAGTGATATTGTGTTGGGAAGAACAGACATAACTCAGTGAACATATTAATCCAGAAGGACACATTTTTATTTTTAAAAGGCCCATCTCTTTTCACTAGAAATCAGAAAATAATCTGTTTTCACTACCCTTTTCGAAAGAAATCTGACACCTCTCTCATTCCACTCTATATAATTTATTTCCATTGTCCCACATGCCACTATTTTTGTTTGTATCAACAGATATAATTTATCACAGTAGAAGGTGAAATGGTTATGAAGCAATCTGATTATTCATGGGGATATATCATTTCTATTGACCTACATAGGCTTAATGTAAAAATAAACACCTAGAAAATAGACTGTTTCGTAGAGTTCAAGCCTTCTTCTTAAACATACAGCTTTTTTCTCAAAATTTAAATCACATGGTGTTCATTGTATGCCAGGCCTTGGGGTCTTTCTGCGACGGAGCGTGCTAATGTAAGATTTTTATAGGACCGTGTACTCTCCCAATCACCTAACCCTGGTTCTGTAATTATGCCTTGTCCCCTTTGGTCTAGAAGCTGTAGCATTCCTGTACTCTGTCCTCAGAGATCTGTACTCAAGTATGTCACAATCATTCCACTTACAGTAATTTAGTTATTGGATTATGCTATGAAAAAAGGCTTAAGCAATCAAATTAACACTCACTGGATAAAAGACTGAAAGGAGGTGCAATATAGTTCTTCAAAATGACACATCGTTAAAGTAAACAAGTAATTTCAATTGGACACCGAGCAAGATTAGAAAAGCTTATTTCCCCTCAGGATAGTGGACACATGGAACAAACGCTGAAGAATGGAGATGATTGGGGATCAGTGTAATCAGGTGGGTCAGGAGAACAAAGTATCCCTTCAATTAGCACAAAGTACCGTCTATTTTCTTGTAATAGACTGTATCTTGCGGCAAACCAGGCTCCCTGCCCACCCTTTCCCTCAACGACGATCTGTCTGACCTGTGACAGAGACTGTGGTTCTCGTATTGGACTGTACAGCCACCTAAAAACTTATGCTAAGAGTGGAAGCAAGTCTTCCTCGATTCCGAGGGACTGCTTATGATGATGAAGCATCAAGGTATTTATATATAAATCAAAAAACCATTTTGTCAAGTCGAATTTGAATGTGCTCCAAAGCAACATTCTGAGATGTGTGTAACTGTTTAGAATTTGGTCTTTTTCAATCAAGAACCTTTTCCAAGATGTATACTAGTTTAGCTTCTAGGAACCGTTCTGATTAGTTGAGGCTCTGTACATAAAGCAGAAATTTCACCTACAAACATAAGCCAGCTTTACTTAGTAGTAGCACTCACTCCTCTGAATCAGAAAGCCATAGGTTCAAGCACCTGTTGTATAACTTGAGCGCATAATCTAAGCTGACACTCGAGTGCAGTACTGAGGGATTGCTGCATTGTCAGAGGTAATGTCTTTCAGATGAGATAGTAAACAAGTTGGAAACTATGGTGGATGTTCAAACCCATGGCACTGTCTGAAGAAGTGGGGCAGTTCTCCCGGTGCCCTTGCCAAAACTTTTCTCTTCACTAACACCACCACTAAACTGATTATCTGGTTATTTATCGCCTTCTTGTTTGGGACAATGCTGTGCACCAATGCTGTGTTTGCCGAAATATCAAAAGCACTTGATTGGCTGTGAAGCTTTTGGGATGTCTTGAGAATGTGAAAGATGCTATATAAATTCTATCTATGGCCTAATCATTGCTACTGACTTGCCTTGCAATGCATTGCTGTGGGCTATGTCACAAACTGGGACCTTCTCCCTACTTCCCTCATTTTCGACATGAACAGGGGCAGTACGAAGAAAATCATTTAAAAAACTGCCAACTAACCACTTAGGCCCACTCATTTGTGCTTTCTGAACGTGCCTCGATTTAGGTGGCCAGAACTCACTCTGCGAAAGGCAGGAGCCGAATGAATCATTTTAAATTAGGTTCCTGATTAGGGCCCAAATGCAATTTTCATGTTACTCCGTGCTGCTGTTGCCACCTCCTAAATCCACCTGCAAAGTATGGGCTATACAGGGTGGGAAAGAGTCAGTTCCAGCTGTATTTAAAGGAGCTATCATTTACATTGTTGTAAATGTTTGTCCTCCCCCTGTCAATAACGTTGATGGCGGTGTCCTAATAGAGAGAAAGTTTGCACTGTGACTGCCTCTCTTCCAGTCCTTCCAGTTGTGTGGCATCTTGTCCTGCGAGAAGTCTTGGACTAGGTTAAGCTGGGGTCTGTGGAAGGGTTGTGAAGACGTGTATGCATATTGACAGGAAGAAGTGTGGCCAAGAGGGGTAAGTCTTGACAGAGTAATGCATGTAAAGTAGGAGAGAATTTAACGGAAATGTGAAAATTAATCCAAGTCCAAACAAAATAAGAACATAAAAAATAGGAGCAGGAGTAGGCCATATGGCCCGTTGAGCCTGCTCCGCCATTTAATAAGATCATGACTGATCCAATGATGGACTCAGGTCCACTTCCCTGCTCACTCCCCATAACCCCTTATTCCCTTATTGGTTAAGAAACTGTCTATCTCTGTCTTAAATTTATTCAATGACCCAGCTTCCACAGCTCTCTGAGGCAGCGAATTCCACAGATTTCAGAATGTTGTTGGTGCCAATTTTGAGGCAGCAGCAGGTGTTGAGTGTGTGAGTGCAAGCAGAATGTGGTGTCCCATTGTGAATGGAGAAGAGGCTTGTACAGTGGGGAAGGGGAGGATTGGTGGTGCTGGGAGAAAAGTGTGGTGTTGCAGAGCTGGATTCAGAGCCAGAGCGATGTGAAGAGGAGTTTTGCCTTGGCAATCCTGGTAAGGTCATTAAATATTTCCACTGCTGCAGCCAGGTCCTGGCAATGCTGCTGGCACTGACTAGCTCAGCCACCCTTCTCCAAGCCTGGTGACTTATTTGGCACGGCATTCAACGACCATCAGAGGGAAACAGTGGGCACTGAATTTTTGAACAAGCAACTCCAGTATCCAGCATGGCAGTATCAGAAAATTAGAAGGGTGCTGCTGATTCAGAAACACAAGGACCGAATTTAGCTCTGGAATCAGGGCTGCGGTGACCCAAGTGGGTAATGAACTGACTGGAATGTCGTCTTCGCCATTGAGTGGGAGTCAAAACTGGAGTGTCAGTCAGCTGCTGGGGACTCATGAAAATGGTACATGGAAAGGTATGTAAGAATTTTTAGGGGGGCTGGTGGGGGAGGGGGGGAAGAATTGATAACTCTGCAAGGGGGGAAAAA